>NW_024096968.1:2540000-3017500 GCF_016545835.1 Crotalus tigris
CCACAAAATTTGGCAGCTCTCTTATTTATTTATTTATTTATTTATGAGACTTAGTAATAGTAATAGTAGTAAAGTTGGAAGGGACCTTGGAGGTCATCTAGTCCAACCCCCTGCTCGGGCAGGAAACCCTACACCATTTCGGACAAATGGCTGTCCAGTCTCTTCTTAAAAACTTCCAGTGTTGGAGCATTTACTGCTTCTGGAGGCAAGCTGTTCACTTATATACCGCTTTAAGTGCAAGCACTCTCTAAGCGGTGTACACCAGTAAGCAATGTATATATATATTTACATTGCCCCCAACAATCTGGGTCCTCATTTTACCTACCCCGGAAGGATGGAAGGCTGAGTCAACCTTGAGCCGGTGAGATTTGAACCACTGACCTGCTGAACACAGTCAGCTAAAGTGGCCTGCAGTACTGCACTCTAACTGCTGCGCCACCTCGGCTCTTAGATTTTTCAGTAGACGATCTCCTAGCAAATATAAAGCATTCTACCCCCAGGCTTGCCTGGAAGATTAGTTGAAAGCTAATTTATTACTTAAAGTTAGCGAAAGATTGATTCAGAGAAATAGACTTCACAGGAAGAGCGCACTGCAACACATGCAATCCTGTCTTGTTCAACCCATCCAAACAAACATTGAATAGAATATTGCCCATCTTGTATCGTCCAGGGTTTCTAACACAGCATTAAGTCTAAACAGTGAGAATAGTGTTGTATGTGGGAGGGAAAGGATGTAGGTGAAGGCAAGATAAAAAATCTACCCCTATAGCTGCTCTATAATAATAAGAACATTACTCTGATTACTCAAAGGTTTATCATTAAAGTGGCTCTCCCAAGATACAACAGTATGAAAAACTGCGGTCAGAAAAGTCACAATGTCTTAACACCAGGGATATAGGATTTTTTTTTTCTCCCAAGAAGAAATAAAGATCTCAATATCTAAGTCAGCAAAGTTTCATCTGAGTTTCCCTAGAGGCAGAGGAGAATTTGCAAAGACAGAGAAGAATTTGACATATAACAATCTTCATGAATTTGAAGTGGGTTGCTTCTAAGGTTTTTATATCACTGAATGCATAATACTGGGTTTAACTCTGAAAAATTTGATAGCAGTTGGACAAAATCATTGCCACTGTGCCTAGGTAACAGATGCATTGTCTTTGAGGTTCAGATTAAACATACCTCACTGGGAGAAAACTCTTAGATGTTTGAAGGCCTTGTCTTGTTTGATATTCATTCAATTTATTTTCCAAATTAACTGAAAGCAGTTAATGTACTTCTTAATTAATGCAATAAGTATAACAGCTTTTGTCCTGGAATAATTAAGAACCATCTTTTCTTTCCTGTAGAAACCTGCAAGGATTTACAAGCTCTGCCTGAGCCATACCTGTGTCAAGGATAAGATGACTGCATTGAAGGCATAAAGCAGGAGAAATATTTGCCAGAACCAGACTGTGAAACTTGCTTTTATACTGAACTTGAGTTATAATACTAATGTCAAAGTTAAAAAGGAGAGAAGTTGTTTAACTCTTTTTAAAAATAGTACTGAAGCAGAAAGGGTCTCTAAAGGTCCAAACCACTGGTCTGCATATGTATGCTTTTATGCAGTATCATAATTAATTCATGGATATGGCAATATGTAGGAGTAGTGTCACTCTGAAACAAACTCTCATCTTCAAACAGGATGATAAAATTGATCCCCCAGTTTTCAGCAAACTAATAAAACACCACAACTGGGAGGAGTGGTCAGTATAAGTAAATGAAGAGATAAGCACCAGAGCTCAACAGTCAAAATTTAGTTTTAAAAGTTTTGTGGGAAACAGCTTTCCTCCTTCCCTTACAGCTTTTTCATTCTTTAAATAAGCAGTAAGTAAAGAGGTCTCACGTATGGAACAGAAGACCAATTAGGTAGGAAGTTTTCAGCTAAGTGCAGAGGACCTGCCTCATCAGAAGTTGCACTAAATATAGAACAAAAATACTGAATCTCTGTCTAAGAAGAAATTAGCTTCCCAGCTCCTGAATGTATTTTTAGAGATGAGTGGGCTAAAAGCCTCAAAATGTGGGGGGTTTTTTCTCTGTAACTGATTATGCTAATCTTCTCTTGTTAAGAATTTGGACTTTCATTTTTTCCCTTTTCTTTCCACATAGAACCTTGCAGATTTTCTTCAAACTATATATTATTTCCTCCTGTGTGTCTAATATTTGACTTTGAAGCAAGCAAAGTCCTCTGGATGTGCCCTGACAATCCTTGCTTTTTAAAGAAGTTGTGCTTTTTTCCTGAGTTTGTACATTATCCAACAGGCTTAAGGGAGTAAATATGTGTTTGAAGTCACTAAGGAAATTTTTTTTTGGGGGGGGGAGAAAGTTGATCATGTCCTTTCAGAGTATTTCCTAGAAGTAGCAGTGGGTGGAGTAAGGGAGCAAATTACCAAAGCAGCTTTGCTCTGCTGTGCCCAGTCCCTGTTCTTTTGATATGTGTATTAGGACAATGCATGCATATAGAAGTAGGACGTGTATATGCCTGATGATATTGCCTGTGTGAAAAAGGTGCCTTTTGGGGCACCCTGCACAGCGGAACCTCTTGGTGGTGCCAGTGCTGATGGCCCTTGAATTAAAGTAGAAGTCCAGGGCCTTCAATAGTCTCATTCTATTATCACTGCCCTCTACTTCAGCCTTGGTGCTACCATCATTCCCACCTTAAGTGCCACCTTAAGGCCCAGGACCATGGTGTGAAGCCCCACAGCTTGTTGATCTTGCTTCATTTTGTGGTTTTGCTTGTGAGAAATGCTTTGCTTGAATCTTCAGCAAAATGAAGTATCTTTTCTGCACGATCCTACTCTCAACCAATTCTGGATTAAAAGTTATTTTGGTATCTTTCACTTAATTGAAATCTCAAATCAGCAGCAAACTACCAGCAGCATGCTAATTAAATTTATATATAGCAATATGAACTCAGCATAAAATCACAACTCCTCAAAATCTGACTGATTATGTGAAAAAGCAGACAGAAAGAATACATTCTGCAATTTTCTTCTGAACTTTAATAATAATCAAAGTATGTTCTTTCTTTTACTGCAGAATTATCCGTCAACTATTGATAAATCATACCTGTAAGCAATTACACCCAGATGTACAATAAGCAGTTGAAGGTGATGTAGTTAAATGATTTAAGTAACATTTGGTAAAATCACTAGTTTCAATCTGATAAAATAATGATGAAGTTATTCTATCATGATCAATAACAGTAGAGGGAGATTTAAAGTCAGTTCTTAAAATTCAACAACTTTCTCAAATTGAATCTAGCAAGGGAAGTAAAGTAAAGGGAATACAAATGGTATTCATTGAGTTTTGTGGTTCTCTTGCAGATGTTTCTTTTCCAGCCATCAGTTCATCATTAATTCATGTATCAGCTTGGGAGAAGCTTGACACTCTTCCTAGATTTTGAATTGAATCAAATTCAGATATAATCTTGAAGGAACATTATATCATCACAGATCTAATTTTCAGATTTTGAAAATAATATATTTAAAGAATGGGTAATTTTTTCAAAAGAAGGAGCAGAATTCAAATTAGTGAAAGAACTTTCTTTTGCTACTTGTAATTCTATCAAAAAAATCTACCTTTTTTCAAAATGAGTAGTATCAGCTTTGTTCTTTGGATGCATTAAAATGATAAATAATGGGCACTTCTTCCAAATTATAACCTCAAAAGAGTTAATCGAATTCACTATTGTCAGATTTGCCGGCCCAAGGCATTACGAGGAGACGACTCGTGTAACAACACAGCTTCTTTATTGATCACTCCACACACTCAGCAACAGAAAAAACGGCATGCAGGCCTTTTATAGTGTCCATGTTCCACACAACATCAGCCAATGAAAACTAGGCTGTTTTCGTGCCTTGTGCATGCGCGCAAGGCTGGAGACAGCCAGTCTGGTCCCAGGAAGCCTTGTGGTTTGCAACATTTCTGAGCCTGCTGAAAGCTGGATGAAACAATAGTACTTTCATTGTTATAGCAGCACAGGTACAGGTGTTCAATTGACAGGATGTTATTGTGAAGTACAATATGCCTGCACACAGGCAGAACAATCTTACATTTGTAATTGGACCAAAGAAAATACAACAAAATAATACACTGCAATTTAACACCCCTACACCTGAGTGTTTGTTCTACTTTTTGTTTACAGGACTAGCAAGGTTCCCTTGGCTTGACAGAAACCTCACATGGTCCAGAAGGTGTTTGGATGGACCTTTGGTCCTCTGTGACCTTCTGATGGCCGGTGTGTTTGCCTAGCCTGCCAGCTGGCCTGCCAGGCTAGGCAGACCAGGACTTTGGTGCCCCAAGGACCCAGGTGACTCACCCAGCTGCTGACTGGCTGGATCCCCTGAATCCAAGCCAAGGTTCCTTGGGGGGGGGAATTTCCCAAGTCCACAATGGACTCCTCTTGGGAACACTGTCCCTCAAGCCCAAGACCAGCAGCTGGAGTAGCCTGAGTGGCTGATGTGCCACTCATGTAACCCATGGCCCCCGTGTATGTGCCAGAGATGCCAGAGTCAGGAGCCACCTCCATGGCAAACCCCTCTTCTGGAGACTCCCTGTCTGGAGCAATAGCTGAAGCCTGGGATGTCCCCTTTTCTGGAGCAATAACTGAAACTGGCGGATGTCCGGTTGGCCAGAGAGACCGTGGTCCACAATCGTAATTGTGCAGTTGGTCTATGTAACGTCGGATGATGCTCCCATCGTCCAAGGCCACTTCGTATGATAGTGGCCCAGAGACCTTGCAGACCACTGCTGTGACCCAGAGATGTCCAGTCTATAGTTCCTTGCCCAGACTGGATCACCCTCCTGTAGTCTCCTAGGTGCCCATGGCTGTGACACCTGTGAAGCCACCTGGTCTGGGTGCAACCTGTCCAGTTTTGTGATGTGGTGGCGACCCCAGCGGAGTTCTGCTGGGCTCTTGTGGCTGTGCAAGGTGTGGTGCATTGTGAAAGGAGGAAATAAGCTAACCTGTGATTTCAGCTGCCATAAGTGATTCTCTTGAGAGCATCTTTGGTAGTGCGCATCATTCTCTCCGTCTGGCCATTGGAAGATGGATGAAATGGTGCTGAAGTTGCATGCCAGATCAAGTTGGCCTGTAAGAAAGCCTGAAATTCACAAGTGAATTGGGGGCCATTGTCTGAGACCAGGACATCTGGAAGTCCATGGGAGGCGAAGATTCCTCTCAACACCTGGATGGTCCTAGCAGTAGTAGTGGAGGAAACAGGTACAACATCTAGCCACTTGGAATGGCTGTCAATGAGGAGAAGGAAGAATTGCCCTGAAAGGGCCCAGTGTAATCTATATGTACCTTTGACCTAGGGGCTTGTGTCTCCTCCCACCTATGTACTGGGGCCTGAGGTATTTTAGGCTGTAACTGTTGTCACACTTGGCACCCGTGAACCTGCAGAGGAGAGAAAATACCTAAAGCAAGGCTTTTCAACCAGTGGTACGGGTACCACCTGTGGTACATTGGCACCTGGCAGGTGGTACGCGACCATCCTAGAAAAGTGGTAGCAGGGGAGAGGACTGAGCTGAACCAGTGGCAGCACCGCACAAGCCTGATTGAGAGATGGCTGGAGCTACAGAGCTGTCAGGGCTTAGCGGAAGCGCCAAGATCAGTGCGCCAGGCTCTAGCTGGAGCTCAGCGCTGATCCTGGTGCTTCTGCTGAGCCCAAAAGAAGCGCTGATCAGCTGGAATGTTGCAACATCTCTAGGGTCTTGTGATTTACATTCAGATACTTGGCAACTGATTCATATTTATGACGGTCACAGTGTCCCAGGGTCATGTGAAGTGATCAAAACCTGCTGCAACCATCCAGCAGATGGGGGGAATAAAAACCAAACACTCTCCCACCCCACCCCCACTGCCAATCCTCAACAGAAATGCTCACAACTGTCAGCTGTCCTCTGCCAGCTGCTGATAAACTCCAAACACAGAAGGAACAGGTGACCAGCAAACTTTAATGCAAAAGAAAAGTCAGCACTGGGAGTGAATTGCTCCTAATGCTTTACATAGTTGTGCTCCACCCACCAACCTCACCCCACTGCAAGCCAGCATCCGGTCCATATGGATAATAGGCGTAGTGCACCACCCTTTCCCCCCCTCCAGACACACCCACGGAGCCTCTGCCGTCCCAGCCATTTGTTCTGATAACGAGACAGCTGGATGAAGAGAGACGCAGCCAAGGTAAGGCACAATCCCTCCCTCGTCCTGCTTATCTAGTCCCTTGTCCAGCTGGTAGGAGGAGTGTTCCTGGCTTCTGTCTCCTCTGAGGACGGCACCTGCAGTGTCTGGCTGCATGCTCCCCATCTCCTGGCCAATGGCAAGCTCAGGGGCTTGACAATGGCCAAGGCGTCTCTGTCAACCTGAGTGTAATTACTCTCTGCAGATGCAAGAGTCCTTGAGTAGTAGGCCACAGGGACGTGTCCCATCAGCCTTCAGGTGGCTAAGTACTGCTCCCACCCCATAAAGGGATGCATCACCAAGCGATACACACTGGTAATTGCTCATTGAAATGCACTAAGACCGCATTTGAAGAGAGCAAGACCTTGACCTCATTGAAACTCCTTTCATGGACCTTTGTCCACTGCCATGGAGCCTGTTTATCCAAGAGCCAGTGTAATAGCTCAGCCAGTGCAGCCTTGTGTGGAAGGAATGCAAGATAAAAATTTAGGAGATTCAGAAAAGCCTGAAGTTCACTTTTGGACTTGGGACTTGGGGCCTGCTGAATTGCTTGGAGCTTGGATTCAGCAGGATGGATGCCTTTAGCATCAATTCTGAAGCCTAAGAATTCAGTGGAGGTGACTTCAATTTTACATTTATCTTGCTTCAGTTTCAGACCCGCTTGGCGGAAATGAAGCAAGACAGCCCTTAATCTTTCAGCTAAGTTTAGAGATGACTCTTCAGCAATGAGGACGTCATCGAAGTAGGGGCATACCCCAGGAATACCACGGAGCTTGCACTCCATTACACTTTGGAAGATGCCAGGGGCTACATTAACCCCAAGCCGCAGTCTTTTGACCTTAAAGGCTCCCAGGTGCATTACAATGTTTGAGCCTCAGGTGTTGCCTCATCAACAGGTAACTGTTGGTAGGCCTTGCCAAATCAAGTTTTGCAAAAATTTGCCCCCCCCCTTGAGGGAGGCCAGAATGTGGCAACCACAGGCACTGGATATGCATGCTGTTGCAACACTTTATTCAGTGTACATTTATAGTGCGCACAAATTCGGACTTCTCCATTAGCCTTTAGAGGCATTTCAATGGGGGTTTCCCATGGACTAGAGTCCACAGGTTCTAAGATGCCCTGCTGGAGCAGCTTGTCCAGTTCTGCATCGATTTTGCTTTTGAGAGCAAAAGGCACCCTTCTAGGCTTAATCCTAATGGGTATGATAGTTGGGTCTAAGCGTAAGGCAATGGGAAGTCCCTTGTATGAACCAAGCTCTGTGCTAAACACATCAGCAAACTCCTAGCAGACTTCTTCAAGGCCTAACGTTTGCAGGCTGTGAAGCCCAGTCACTTGGATTCAAAGGGCCTCAAACCAATCAAGTCCAATGAGACTCGTGCGATCATCCCAACTTCCACCACACCTAGTAGGCCTTCAAAAGCCCTATGCTGCACCTTGAGCATAGCCTCCCCCTTCATTCTGACTCTGGAATTCTGGAAGTCAGTGAGAATTAAGTTTGATGGCCTGAATTTTACTTGACAGCCACTACTGCTGCAAATCCTTTTGAAGATGTCATGAGAAATAATTCCATTGACAAAGGAACCCCCTGCAACTTCATGTCAATGTGAAGCTTTTTTTAAAGTGGCTTATGTGTTCCTGTCCTTAAAATGCTCCTGCGTGATGTGCAGAAACCTACCCTATGTTGGCTGGGGACTCTGGTACCTTTCTGAAGCAATTCTTCCCTCAGCTGGACCTTCTGATGACCCAAACAGACAGAGGCAATGTCGTCTTGCCTGCTACATGCCCGGCAAATGGTGGAGTAGAATCTCAGTCAGCGCGCTTGTGGCGTCCTCCACACCTGAAACACTGAGGAGATGCTTGGGCCTTGTCTGGACACTCCTTTGGCCTTCTCTCCACTGACTGGTGCAGCCTATCCACCTCCTCTTCAGGATCCTGGTCTGGATCTTCTCAAGCACCCTCTTGATGGATGGTTACGGTGGCTGGAGGATTTCTGGCAAGCCACAAGGCCTTCACAGCACTGCCCGCTGTTTCTTCAGCTGCAACCTCTCTCAAGGCATCTTGGAACAACACATCTTCCTTGGCAAAGATCTTCTGCTGCACTCATGACTTCTTAGGCCACAGACAAAATGGTTCCGCAGCCTCTCTTCCAAATCCTTGAATTCACAAGGCCTCGCTGCTTGCCTTAAGGCAGCAATAAAGTCCGCAGCAGAATCACCAGGCCTCTGGTCCCTCTGCTCGAATGCGTGTCGCCAAGCACTCACTGAAAGTTTAGGTTGGAAATGTTCTTTCAGCATCTTCTTTAAATCTGCATAAGACACTGACTCCAAAAGCACCGGGGCCACCAGATTCTCTGCTATTTCAAATGTTTCCTGTCCACAGACACACAGCAGGATAGCCACTTTAAGGCCGTCTTCTCTTATCTGATTAACCCTGAAGTAATTCTCCACCTGCGCCACATACGAATTCCAGCGTTCTGGGTGGGCAATATCAAAATCTGACAAACGGCCTATTTTAGACATCGTAGCCTTCTGCGAGCTTGTTATTTGGGAAGGGGTCCCTTGCCAAGCTCACCTCCAGCAATGCTGTACTGGCAGGCAGAGTCGCGATGCTGGACGCCGAACTCCCCAGGACCTTCTTAGTAAGTCCTCTCTTCTTCCGTTGTTAAATGTAGCTTACAGCGATCCCACCTTCGTTGCCACTGTTAGATTCGTGAGCCCAAGGCATTACGAGGAGACGACTTGTGTAACAACACAGCTTCTTTATTGATCACTCCACACACTCATCAACAGAAAAAATAGTGCACAGGCCTTTTATAGTGTTCATGTTCTGGACAATGTCAGCCAATGAAAACTAGGCTGTTTTCACGCTTTGCACATGTGCACAAGGCTGGAGACAGCCAGTCTGCTCCTGGTGTTGTAGTTGTTATTTGGTTGTCTAGATTGTCTAAGTTCTCAATATATTGTGTTTGTTTATCTTTAGCATCCTCCATCTTGATGTTGCTTTCTTCAGTTTCTGTTGCTTTTTGAGTTACAGGTGCTTTAGTTGAAATCAAGGTTTGATTGTCAAAGTTCTCAGTAAATTGTGCTTGTAGTTGTGTAGAATTCTCTTTGATATTAATTTGTTCCTCTTCTGTTGTTTTTTGGCTTATAAGTTCATGAGTTGGAATCTGGGCTTCAATTTGTAATTTTAAGGTGACATCTTTGTCTTTCACTCTGGAGTTCATTAGCTCAGTGGCTTCAAGGATTTTTTCAAGTATAAGTTTATAGTTTAGTTGTGGGTAGGCTTCCTCCATTTCTATGGTGATTAGAGATAGTCTTTTAGAGGAGGCTATGTCTAGTAAAAGTCAGCAAATGTCCAGAATCTACTTTTAATTTCACCCAGTTATGGAATCCATTTCCCCCTCAGCTTTTCTATCTCTTCTCTTCCTTTTTTTTTCTGTTCCTCCATACCTCATTCTCCAGATTTTGCTTTTAAAAAATTGTTTCTGCTTTCCTTAATTTTTTAAATAAAGCAATACCAAAATGTTATTTGAGAAATAAAAAGAGCAGTCTATTTAGGAATCTCATTTAGAATATTCTGTATATCTAATGTTATGTGATAAGGAATTCAGCATTTTTAAATCAGATTTCTTAAGGTCAGTAAAATGCCACTGTTTTGACAGTGAACAGTGATCACATAACTCTCTTGCGTCCAGATGGCTGGCTGTTTACCAGCAAGGCAGTGCTGATAAATTCTCCAATTAGATAGGCATTAATATTACATTGCTTGAGATTCTAGACACAGTCTGACCTCATGGAGTGAGTGAAATCTTGCTTCACCTCCTGGGCTTGTTCACCAAATATTACTCTGTTTCCATAGCAGAATCCTCTTACTGTAATAAGTATAATCAATTACAGTAACAATGAGGAACGAAAATAAGAATAATATGGTAACTTAACCCATTTTAACAGATCCTGCTACTTAGTTAAAACCTTATCTTTCTCTAGATTCAGTGCAAATGTGTGATTTCCTCTAAACTTGAGTAGGCAGTTTCTTTTTCTTTCAGGACTTTATTTCCTTGGAGATAATCCAATCAAAGTCCACATGTGAGCCAGAAATGAGCCAAAAGAGCGTGGGATTATCAGTTGTATCTCTTTGGGGCATTCTTCCCCTTCCCCGTCGTGGCATTTCCTTTTATATTACCACCACCACCATCACCCCGCCATTACTCCCAATAGTGTCCATGCTGAAGGCAGGAAGAAAGGACAGATCATTTCTATTGTAGTCTGAATGCATTGCTTTCTGACAGCTGCATGATACTTTACAAGACAGTAGGTTAGCCAAGGACTGCAGCTTATTAATGAAAACTCCATTAGAGTCAACAGGTACCAACACACAGGTCAGATTCAGTCCCAATGTATGCATTGCCTTATGAAGCTACCAAATTCTATTACACGTATAAAATATTTGCCCATAATTTTATTCAGAAAGGGGAAATGATTTAAAACAAAGTCTGATGATTTAAATTTTAAGGCTTCATCGCTTTTGAGATGAAATACATATTATATTTTCTCTCTAAAATATAGATTATCATGAGCTCCCTAGCCATGAACTCCCTAATCTTGATGATACTAATTTTATTACATAATCTGTTTACTTCTTAGAAATAATATTGTTTGCAAATGTCATTATTTCAAATACGATGTTTCCTTTGAAAATGCAGACATTGGTCTAGCCAACTACCTATAGCATAAAGTGCTGGAAATGCTGTAACAAGATACTTTACAAAAGATTAGCCTGACATATTCTATACTGTATGATAGATGAAGCTTCAAGCTTAACAAATAAACATTGTTCTTAATTCTGTATTTTATAGTTTTAACTTGAGATCTATTGAAGTATATAGGACACTCTTTCAAACTGACTTTCAATATCATCATCATTATAGCCATTGTCTATCCACTGTAGATGAACACCTCTTTTGCACGTTTCCAAACAATACGAGCTTTCTTTTGCCAATTAGGCCCGCAATACTTGCTGATGTCATCCTTCTTGTTTTAGGTCTCTTTTGTGGATGCTTTTTATCAAATGTGATCCATTCTATGACTGCCTTGATCCATCTGCCCTCAATTCTTTTTTGCTATATGACCAGTCCATTTCCATTTCAATTCTTTTACTCTCTTGATGATATTGTATATTTTAGTTTGTTCTCTAATTCACCTGCAGTTCTTTCTATCTTGTCTTGTAATGCCGAGCATGTATCTTTCCATGGCTCTTTGCACCACTCGTAGCTTTTGTATTGATTGTGAGGTTATTATTCATGTTTCATCAGAATATGCTAGAGCAGGTAGCACACACTGATCAAAAACTTTTCTCTTCAGACATGGGGGAGGAGGTTGTTCTTGAAAATTATGCTTAGCTTGCTGAATGCCTGCCAACCACATTTAACATGCCGTTCAATTGAAACTAACTTTAAGAGGATATAAATATGACTATAACTTAGTTGGTAGACCACGCATGTTTCAGTCCTCTGTAACTGTAACAGCTATTTTTAAAGATGAAAAGAAATATTAGGGTGTCAATATAAACACTGCTATTTATTTCCTTTCCTTTTACAATAAAGGGTCTTCTGAAAATGTTAGGATGTTAGAACATTGCGTTTAATGAAGACAAAGCAATTTAATAAGTTTAGCTTGACACCTAAAGAGTAATTGCGTAAAATTGTGTACGTAGCAAATTACAGAACTATTTTTAAAATGCAAATTCAGTATAAAAACTTACTGAGTTCAGAGGAAACTGCTCCCAGACTGAATTAGTTCCAGAATTATTGTGGAACTAGTCCTTTTTAGTTTAATGATATATTTTCTCAGAGATATGGGTATATCTTCAGAGCAATTATAAATACTTTGAGGCTAGTTGTACTTTATTTTTCCCTTCCAGTAATTTTTGAGAAGTGAATGGAAGAAACATAACAATAAAGAGATGAGTTTTAGATCCAGAAGATCTCAAATTCTGCTCTGATCCCAGATTGTTTTGTTTTTTTGACTGGATCTTCACCAAAAGTAGAAAACATCTATCATTTGTTAACCCAAACAAACTCCTAAAAATATCAGTTTTTCAAGTTATTTATTAGGTAGCTTTATATTGAATTTTCAAAGATAATTTTCTGACAGCAAATTTATTTTGGCTCCAAATGTAGTGGATAGAACCACGATACAATTTAACCATGATAATTGGTCAGGGCCCTTAACAAATATTTTGGAGTATTTGGATTTGGAGAAACTGTTTAAACCCAAACAAAAGGATACCCATTTCATTTTAGTGCATTTTGGTAGTTAATTAGAAAATAGTGACATGATATCCAGATACTCTTGGGCAAAGTGCTTACCTTCGAATAGACATAGTTATACTATTAAATTCTAAGTAAACCTGTCAGTTTTGTTTTCCAATTAATTAGTTGATGTAGATGACGCAAGTAGAAGGATATTTGAATTGTATGTTTTTGGAAACATGTTTCCAAAAAAGTCTTCTCAGGCTATAATTTTGTCAAAGAAAGATAACATGAAAGAAAATTGTTATCAAGAGTATTACCATTACTTTCATAGTAACAGAGGTCTTCAATTCCCAGGAATGCAATTTCTGCTATTCCTAGTTTGAGGTGTACTCCAATTATATCTTTTCTTGACATATTCTATCATGTATCTAAAGTTTGGAAGACTAATTGCTAAAACTTATTAGGTGAAGATCTCAGCACTTAGGAGTGAGCAGCTGCTGATCAAAACAATATAATCCAAGATAGGATAACATCTAATTTATATCTAAATAGACATGCAATATGCAAATATGCAATATAATGTATTACACTTAATCTTATACAGGAAAAATACGATTTTAAGGAAGACATTTAGTTAACCATTTATTCTGAAAGAAACCATGGCTTCTTATTTAAAAAAGAAACAGTTCTATATTGTGCAGGTTTAATACTTTATCACTCCTGGCAAGATTTTCATGTTTTCTGTTGTTTAATAGATAGATTATAAACCATCCAATTATTCAGAGACAAAAGAACCAAAGAGCTGGGAACCCTCAAAGAGTTGTATTTATAGAAATAGGTGCTAACTGACTTCCTTGTGATAGCTATTCTTCTTTGGATGATTCTAATTTTGAAAGATTAATTTATCTATATCAGATTCTAGTGTTGCTTGAATTCTAGGACTGTCAGTTTCTAAAAAAGATAACTGCTGCAGATTCACAGCAAAGCATCTGGAGAAAAATTATTGTAGGCATGCAACCATGCAAACAAATGGCTGTTAATTGGTAAAATTTCAGTTAATCATTCCTTACAGCAAGTTTGGAAAATATGAATTAAATTTAGTTATAATCGTAGATGAAAACACCAAAATGTTATAAAATGGAAAATAATTTCTGATAGAGAATTCAGGTAGAATTCACGCTTATGCACTGAAAGAAAAAAAATAAGTGTTGGGTTTTTTTGTATTCTCAAGGACACAAAATGCACAAGTTTTAAAATAAAAATTATTTCCTCAAACCTTATATAATAGGACTACCTGTATCTGGGTAGGAGAAGATTCTAGAGCTAGGAATTAAATAAGTAATGATAATAAAAAAATATTCCAAACAAAAGCACCCAAAAGAATTTTTAACTGTATATGCCTATTATAATCTATTATACATTCTATAATGTAGCACAATATGTACTAGTTAAAAACTGTTATGTAACCAGCTGTTGCTTAGAGGAAGATGGCTACTTTTTTCTTGTTCATCTTGCATACCCCAAATCTATAGTTTGAAGAGCTAGTTTTGATAGACTTATTCTACCTAATTTCTACCACAGTTATTTCTTCAGCCAGGATTATCTAAGTGCCTTAGCAGGAAATTCAGAACAGGCAGGGGAAACAATGTTGGCTGAAAGTTAGAATATTGTTTTGCTCTCCTATCTGTTTTGGAAGCAGCATGTTCAAAAAGATAATAGCTTTCAAGGACCGGTATGATTAATATTGTCTGGTAAATGAAATGTAATTCCTAGAAATACAGAAGCAACAGCAACCATTCCTAGAGTTGTGCTAAAAAGCCCTCCAATAGTTACCAGCACATTTATTAAAGAAAAAATATCAAGTGTCATGGCCCTTGGATTATATTTTCAATTGTTTTAAATTCATCATGGTGTGTTTCAAGCACAGAGACAATCACTAGGTAGTTATTTGTAAGACCTCTGGTATTCTGAGAGTCATCAGCATAGGACTTAACCTGTGAGATTTCAAGCCTTGACTATAGAAAAGGGAACTGTCATGAGTCCAGAAAGTAAGGCAAGAACAGAAGGAAGACAAACAGCTGGCTTACCAAAAATTGCAAATGCAAGGAAGCCAGGGACATGACTATTCATCTTGCTATCTCTCTCTGTGAGCTTTCTGACTATGAAGGGTTGCAGAATGACCTACTCTCAGAAAAGACTTCCACAAAAAGTCTTCATTGTCTGCAAGCACTGCGTTCAACCACCAAGGCTTCTGTTTTTGTGCGATTAGCTTAGGGTCACTCATGGGGATGCCTGCTAGAACTGCTTTTTTTTTTCTTTTAAGAAAATGAAATGGGAAAATAAACAGCAAGCAGAGGTATGCCTTTCCTTCTCTGCATTCTAAAAATCACTGTAAATAATTCTTGCCTTACACCTATTGTCCATAAAACTCTGTCATTGATATAAGTAGTGATAGCACTGCATATGGAACCATGTTCACAATACCTGCTAGATATGGAATGATACTTTTACATGAAATTTCTTTTATAGCATCAACAACTTGCTTTTCTAGATTTATGCAGATCATATAATTACTATGAGTAACAGCCTGAAAGAGTATAGCATAATGGACATGTATGTATGCTAAATCTATATAAAAATAACCTAAGAGAAACAGGAAAAAAGGTCATAAGGACAACCCCAAAGAGCAAAAGGACACTATCTTTAGCCACAGGACAAAAGCAGACAAGGATCTCTCTAACATGAAGAGGCATAGTCACTGTTGGCAAGAGTAGCCAACTATTGAGCAGGTTGTAAAACAATATTATTTTGACCAGCAAAAGGGCCCCTGGGAGAATAGGTAGATATACAATAGATTCATAGGGAAAGCCAGAATTCAAAGCAATCAAATGACCATAATCATGCTCATCAGAAAGTATCATAAGTGAAACTCTCATTATTAGACATTTCTAATACATTTATGGGGGCAGGGAGTGGAGGAGAGAAAAATCAAGTGCCTGAGAAGTTAGGCTCAAAGCAAAAACATAATATTTGGTCTTTCTGAAATTTGTCAATGTTGTTCAGCTTCCAACCCAAAAAGCAGATTTAGGGATATCGGTGAAGTCAACAAACACTGTCAAAAAAAGACTTATAGTGCTAATAATCACCTAGCACATTTTAGAGTTTAATTACTACCTAATTATCACCAATCCAATCTATTTTAATTTTAACATTGCAAAGTGTTTGACTTGTGGTAACACAAATAGCCTACAGTAAAGGCATTGAAAATACCAGAGATGTCCCCCCTCCCAAAAGGGGGGGGGAAGAAGGACAAGTCAATCATAGCATGTGCTAATGTCAGCCAAATGTTTCAGGGTAGATGATAATATATTTTGAGAGATCTGGGGGATAATCTTGATCAAGAATTCACAAAATCTAAAATATATTTATGATGACAACATTTTCTCACTATGTTTTGCCTCCTGTTACTTTTGGAATTATTTATGACAATGAACAATGGACGCAGTTTCTGAGTCATGAAAGAAAATCAATAGATATGTGTATAGGTTTTGGGCAACAATCAATTTGTTGGAGACAAGAAATGTGCATAAAATCTGAATAACATTAGAAGTACAAAATAACATTGTAATAATGAATGTAGCAAGGAGTCTGTTCAATTGTATTTTCATGTTAAAATTGATTTAATAGTATTGTCAAATTGACATAAGTTTTATTTATTCACAAATAAATTTCTCATATGGTGCTTTTAAATCAACATATGTATTTGAAAAGAGCTTACTCATTGGAAAGGAATGCATTTAACATGTGTTGAAAGGGTTTACTTAGTCCTTTTTTTCTGAAATATAGGTATTGATAAAACAGCTTGACCTTGCTGCTGTCTAGGCCCCTAACATAGTACAATATATGTCAATGGGTACATCTCCATTCCACCACATTAACTTTTGCTGATTAGGACTGAACAATGGGTTTTAAAAATGTTTCTACTTAATGAATTTCCAAAAAGTAAACTTCAGCTTCACTAGTATAAAACAAGTAATTTGTTATTTACCTTTCTTTGCAGCTAAGTACTTGTATGTTCTAATTACACTTAGAGACAAATACAGACATAATACTTAAAGTAACTTGCATCAGCCTGACTCTTAGAGCTTAAAACTCTGTCTCTTTCTCCATTTCATCCAAAGATTTTGATTATTCTGACACCACAGGCTTTTTCATACCACATATCCAACCACAAACCAAAATTGCTCTGCCAAAAGAACTGAAAACTCTATGGCTGAATGTAGTGATCTGTTTCCTACAATATGCTAAGCACTTCCTCCTCATTTCAACAAAAAAGTTCTTCCCCTTCTTTCCTGCCCCCATCACACTCACCAATTAGTTTTTTGTAACACCTAATTAATGGAGAAATTTGGAAACTTTGAAAGCTTTTCCTAATCTTTGTGTAATATTTGGCTTCTCCTAAGGCAAACATAATGATGGTGGATTTTAGATAGTATTTTTGAAGTTGGTAACCCATGGATGATTATAATTGTCAAATTGAACATAGAATTGTTGTCAAAGTATTTATAAAGAGGATTAAAAAGATACCCTTGCCAAGAATGTTATGTTTGCAGTGGTGCCTGGAAAGTTTAACAGATATTGGATTGTTTACGTATTCTTCTCACTATTTCTTCAAGGAAGAATAGTAAATCACTCTCCATTGTTTAAGTGGAATTCATAGTAAAAATAATTGCGTTTTGTAAATAAATTATATAACATTTTCATCTGAAAGAAAGGAGTTGCCAATGATGAATATTTAGATTTCTGCAAAGCTATTAACAATGAGATTGATGTTAATAATTTATTTTGCAACTCTACATGATTTTCTGCATGCTTTGTTGTTACTTACTTGGTACTCTCAAGAGTGTACATTTTCCTCCTAAAAAAAGCAAAAAACTTGGAGCACAAAATTTTGTACCTAGAAAAATGCAATGGTAGCTGCAGATAATTTGAATTAGTCACTATAATACATAGTGTACTTATATTATATGCAGTACAAATTTTGTATGTTGAATTATATAGACCGGGGTATCTACAGGGCATGGTAAGAAAAAGTAAAAATTGTGACATTTTCAGTTGGCAACTTCCTTCTTAATGCAGCCTCAGAAAAACAAGCAAAACTAGTACATTGATTCTCTGTTGGGTTGTGTTCAACTTTACAGATCATAAATGGAAGAAGTCTTATTTAAGTCCATGAAAGCTCTATACTTTTTCAGGCAAGTAAACAGCATGGCAGCCACTGCTCCTGATATTCCAACATTTTTAATTTAAAGACTAATAAACTATTTTTATAGATGGTTTTCAATTATTTTTATCATTTAAATTATAAATTGATCATTGATTTGTCAGTCGCAGATGAAATTGGTACATATTATTTGTAAGTAAATACTCTTAGGATCCAAGGATAAATCAACTAAATGTAGTTCTATTACAGTTTGAAAAAAATATGTATTAATGGATAAATCCTGGATGTGCTTGTATCCTAATATCCATTTGTAATTACCTGAAATTTTCTTGCAATATAACAGAATCTTGTGAAATTAAAGAGGAGTAAGAGAAGCCATATTAAATAAATGCAAAGATTCTGTCTTGGGAAAATGACAGAATAACAATTATTTCTAACAGCAACATCTAAAGAATATTCTTAAAGGAACTGAAATGGTTACAATTAAATCTTGCATTTTGACAGTTAAAAAGTCCATTTGGGAATCCATTTTGTATTAATAGAAATAGGAGATACTAATACTGCATGATGTAAAAAAAGATATTGAGACTCTAGAAACAATACAGAGAAGAGCAACAAAGATGATTAGGGGATTGGAGGTTAAAACATACAAGGAATAGTTGCTAGAATTGGTTATGTTTAGTTTAATGAAGAGAAGGATGAAGGGTGACATGATAGCAGTGTTCCAATATCTGAGGGATTGCCACAAAGAAGAGGGAGTCAACCTATTTTCCAAAGTACCTGAAGGCAGGACAAGAAACAATGGATGGAAACTAATCAAAGAGAGAAGCAACCTAAAACTAAGGAGAAATATCCTGACAGTTAGAACAATTAATTCATTAGCTCAAATTAGCAACAATAACAAGTCTTCATATTAAAAATTGCAAGTACTAGAAATGGGGGGGGGGTGTTCCAGAAAAAATTTCCCACAATCTGAGAATATCCACTCAAAGTCTTGCTACTATATAGCTGTTAGCATTGGGAAAGTGTGTGTGCCAACTTTAATTCTACACAAACCAAGGTTCCCTGATGTCAGTAATGTTGTAGATAACTCATCAGCTCCAATCCTACAAAACATGGCAGTCAAACTACTAATGACATTGCCATCAATGTAGAATTATACTTATATTTAAATCATAGCAGTGTGGCTAGTACGTTTCTGTACACAATTCAAAGTGGTGCTTAGGTATCATGCAACAGCTGGCCCCAGCTGAATCTGCTAATTTGATCCAGTCATCCAGAGTAAAGTTCTTTCCTTTTCATGAAGTACATGAGGTACTGAATCAGGTGACAGGCCTTCTCTGTTGTAGTCTCCAATCTATGATCCTCAAAATATAGGCATTCCCTACTTTGATGATGTTTCCAAAAGAACTCAAAGCATTTCAATGAGCCTTTTGCTATAGTTGACTGGATATGGATGCCTTTCTTAAATGATTTAGCATATTTATAGATGCTATGCTTATGGAAAGCAAATATGAGGCTAACGTATTCCAAAAGTGATAATGCAAATAGCATAAAATTTTAAATTTTAGAAATATCCAATCAAAACATAATAAGGTAAAGGTTCTATTCTTTGGGGAGAAAAACTCCTACATTGCGGCACCTATATTACTCATGCACAAATCAACTGAAGTGATTGGGAAAGATTGCATTTAACAATTGATATTCTACACTGTTTTCAAACATTTATCTTTATGCACACATTCCAACTATTTTTCCTATAAATTCTGGGTCTGTCCCAGTCTGCATCATTGATTCTTACTCCTTTTTAAAACTAGAAACAAATTGATTTTTTTAAAATTGATATTCTTGCAAGATATTACATTCTATAGCAAAGGCAATTTAAGCCTGATTTTTAAAACTATGTGCTTAACTAGATTTAATGAAATACCTCAGGATTCATTTTAAAGAAAACTGAAATAATTTTTAAAAGTGTAGTCATGTTAGCCCATTGCAAGAATACACCCCCCCAAAATCTTGTATCATCTTAAAAAATTAACTGCAGTCTATTTGCCATAATAAACGTGTTCGTCTCCAACATCCTACAAGATTGCTTACTTAAATAAAATAAGTAACTTATTTTTGTTAATTTGTGTTATTAGTTCATTTCTGAATGTATAGTTTAATCAGTCCAAAACTTTAAAAAAATAATGAACCTATTTGATAAATCCCTCTAGCCTAGTTTATTCCCTGGACATTATTACATCTTCCTTTAGTTTATATTTTAGCAAAATCAGATTTAAATAGAATCCTCTTGCTGCAAATTCACACCTGGCCATTTAGAGTAATGGAAAAATGCTCTTGATAAAATATATCTTGCACTATTCTCACAATATACTTTTTTATTCCAAAGGATTTTAAAGACCATTCACACTGAGGATTATGGTTCAGTCTTAATTACCTTTCCAAATAGTGTAATATGTAGCTGTGAGAAGGCAGGAGGAGGGAGCAGAAGGAGAAGATTTTATCCCATCTTTCTACAAGTTTAGACATTATGTCTTGCAAACAGCCTCCATAATTGCCACGCTGTCTATATGGGCAATTGATCATTTTTAATGTATTGACGTGACAGTGCTGTTAAGTACAATGAGAGTTTTAACACCTGAAGAGCAGTTGGTAATTATAAGAAAAGGGTAGTTCTTTCACTTATTCTGGTATAATGGTTCAATAAGGCATTTCTTACAGAAAAACAGCATGTTTTAAATGTTCCTCAGTAGATTGTACTCAGGTAGCATGTCACATTCTTGATTGCTGTTCTGAGAATGTATTGCCTGGATGGGGCGGTCATTTATAGTAATCTTCCCTTTAGATGGTCTCTTGGAATTCATGGGATAATAGGAAACATAAGGGTGCTAACATAATTTTTTTCCTCTTGAAGGAAATGAGCACCACATTTTTAGAGCATACCATTTTGAGGTCTTGAATTCCAAGACATGCAAATGAAATGGATATTCAAAGATACTGAATAGAAATATATAACGGTAGCAGCATTGTCTGATAATGTATGCTATGATTAATTTGCATTTTCTTTGTTAGGTACCCCCACAAAGAGGGCTGCAATAGGTAGTGACATTTGGTAACATTTCAATTGTGGAACACTTTTGACTGCTACATAAGGATATATTGATATTTTGAATAGCAGAGTTTGGAAAGCAACAAATGATCCATTAGGCTTGTTGTATGTCTCTTATATACATACTGTATGTATATCTGTTAAGGCATATAAGAGTTCAACTGCTTTTTTAATTCAATAGATCAATTAATAATTTCTTAAGATTTTGTAGGTCAGATTAGTTCCTGAGGTATGATCCCAAAGCCAGTTCAATTCATTTACATGGTGTAATTGGATATAAAATACTTCTTGAATTTTTGAATGGGTATAAAGAAGGGGCAATAAAGAATTTGACATATGATGTTACTTGCAGTTTTGCTTCCATCTTTAGTAGTTTCTCTAGCAATAACTTGTGCCTAAGGGCTTTCTAAAATATTACAGTATTACATATTTTTAGAAGACCCTTGCAAAATTGAAAACAGAGAAACAAGAAGAAACTTAAAGTAATGAGTGGTCTAACCTAACTAATGTCATCCTGATGTTTATTAATTTGGAGTGGTAAGTTACTCTTATTCATTGCTTCTGAGGAAGCAGGGAATTGTAATGTAATTATAGCTGAGATTAATAAAGCATTGGGCTGTGACTGAAAGTGGATATTATACTTAAATTACTTTCACTTGCGGCATTTCTCCCACTGTCTTACCCCTAAAGCTTGCTGTGATGCAATCATATAAAATCTAGTGTTAGTCTGGAATGTAAGAGCTAAACATTGAAGAGTTTTCTGATGTCTATGTCTCTGTTCCACCCACAAAACAACAGGGAACAGTACCGTGATGGCAAAATGCAGGGCAAGGGGATCTATGACTCTCTCCAACATTTATGCAGCATGAAGGAAAAAGCAAAGTTATTCAAAATATTACTAAGGCAAATTATAACTTCGCAGATGAAAAGCAGGGGATGTTGATGACTGAGTTGACATTGTACACTCACCCAAGTGGGCTGTGTCCCTGTAAGAAAGGTTATTTTTGAATTGTTGCTGTACCTTAACACAACTGATAAACAATGTTAAGGGCAACAATTGTTTGACCATTTTAAAGACAGATTAGTAGCCATTAAAAAAAAAATCTGGAATGAGCAATTCCGGTCTTTTAATGTAGGTGCTATTTGTGTACCCAGCAAAGCTGATGTCTTTGGCATGAATATCTTGCCGAGGCTTTTCAAGAAGCTAAATCTCTGTAAATGTTCACACTGAATTCTTGAGCTTTTTACTAGAAAATGCTCCTAAAGAGTTGGAAGAGCCTAGGAAAGGGTCCTCCATTGCTGTTTTAATTCAGCCCATTAAGAGACACTGTGACAAATATTGCATAAACCTCTGAAAAATGGAATCTCCCAGTAGAAATGATACACAGGTGACCTTTTAGGAATAATATTTTAGGACCTAGGCATATGGTGGGAGATACCACTTGTGGCTGGGGGAGCATTCATTACTGAGCATTTATAGTTTGTTGCTCCAAGATAAAGTAATAGACCTTAATAAAGAAATAGGAGCTCTTAAATTATGCAATAGGACTGTGATGGATTGTATCTATGAAGTGGGATGGTGGAATGATAGACTACAGTAAAATGCCCGTTTCCTAGAAAGAGGGACACATTTTAAAGAGAGGCCAGAGGCAATGTAGCCTGCAGCTGGATTGGAGACAGAAGAAAGAATTTAGGATAGCCACTGCCTACAATCTCCCAGAGTGTATGAGGTTGGCAAGATTCCTTTCATATGATCTGAAGAAATAAAGAACTGAACTTGGGCTGGATTGTTCTATGTCATTCTTGGATTGGGCATGACAAAGGGCCAAGACAAGTTTGGGTTTTCCAAATGAGGCCTTGCTTGCCTTGATTCTGCTAGCCATCATTCAATTTATGTTCAGCTGCATACTGAAATGTTTACAATGTCTTGTATTTTTCCTCATTTAAATGGTACTACATGCCAGTCCAAAAATACAGCTGTGAAATATTTTTTCAATGGGAATTTTTTCAGGGCACATTGTTGCTGATCCTAATAATCTAGATCAGCCATCAAAGCAGTATTTTTACAGTATCATAGCAGTATTAGCTATGATTACACTAGTAATCTTTGCTTACTTCTCAAAATGTGTCTTTATTTTGATTTTTACAATAATTTTATGAGAAAAGATTCAGATTGAGAAATTAAAGATTCATTCCAATGATACACAAAACTGTTATACACAGTGCTTTTTTTGTAAAAAAAAAAAAGGTGCCAGAACTCACACATGTCATGCAGCCTGCCTTGCCTACCCTACAAGGTTCCATCCAAAAAAGATGCCAGAACTCCATTCTGGGCGTTCTGTTACAAAAAAAGTCCTGGTTATACATACTGGTAAAAATGCAGTGATTCTTCAGATATTGCTAAGTTGCAGTGGTGACCAGCCCTACATAGTCATAGTTAAAGTATACAGAGACATAAAGTTTAAAAATACACAGATTCCCCACTCTTATTTTAAGGAGGAATAAATCTTCAGTTTATTTTAATGAGAGAAGTATATGACCTCCAGAATTGGCTGCTTTGGCGAGTTTGTTGGATACTATATTTAAGAAGATCATATAGATAACTATAAGTCTTCACACTATCCCTGAAATTAGGATTACAGCAGTGAAACATATCTGCACAAGATATGGGAATGAAAGACACAAAAAACTTTTATAAATTGCATTTAGGAGATGGACTTACAATCAACCTCTGGATCTAAACTTATTTGTACAACTTTATACAAGAGATGGATTCCAAAATCTTAAAATGAATTAATATACAATCAGAACGGTCACAGTGGCATTTTTTTCTCACAATTTAAATATCACATGCTACCCATGCTATTTTTTACTTATCAAGGAAATACAGAAAAAGATTCCAGTAGGACTTGTAAATTAATGTACATACCATTTTACTTAAAATAATTTGTTATCTTATTTAGCTTTATTTATGCACATGGCAAGTTTATAAAAAGAAACAAAGGCAAGAAGACAGGATGTGTTAGTGAGACACGTGGCTTCATGTGGTAATGACAATATGTTTACTCTCTTTTTAGAGTATATGTTCACGTGTTCATGTGGTCATTACATGAATGCTATTAAATTAGCCATGGTATTTAAGTTAATTTTATCTCTTTTACAATGGAAAGTATATTTCCGATTTTAGATAGGGACTTCCACTGAATGTGTTCCTAGTTAAAGTAAAATTCCTGCATATAAAATATAGGAAATTTATAAGAGAAAATAATAATGGTAGCTCTCAACTTACTATCACAGTTGAGCCTAAAATTTCTGTTGTTAAGTGAGACCTTTGTTAAGTGAATTTTGCCCCATTTTATGACCTTTCCGCCTCAGTTGTTAAGTGAATCATTGCAGTTGATTAGTTAGTAACCTTGTTGTTAAGCGAATCTGGCTTCCCCATTGACTTTGCTTGTCAGAAGGTTGCAAAAGGTGATCTCATGACTCTGGGACACTGCAACCATCATAAATATGAGTCAGTTGCTTAGAATCTGAATTTTGATCATGTGAACATGGGGGATGCTGCAAAGATCGTAACTGTGAAAAACGGTCACAAATCACTTTTTGCGGTGCTGTTATAACTTTGATTGGTCGCTAAACAAACTGTTGAAAGTTGAGGACTACCTGTAATCTTTCTTCCTGTAGATTTTGATGTAAGCTTGCATAGAAGCTTAAATATATAATGTTGGGGAATTATATAGCCATTACACAAAGGATATACTAGCTCAGGACATCAATACTCTTTTGCCATGAAACTGAACAACATACAGGTGAAACTCGAAAAATTAGAATATTGTGCAAAAGTTCATTTATTTCAGTAATGCAACTTAAAAGGTGAACTTAATATATGAGATAGACTCATTACATGCAAAGCAAGATAGCTCAAGCCGTGATGTGTCATAAGTGAGATGATTATGGCTTACAGCTCATGAAAACCCCAAATCGACAATCTCAGAAAATTAGAATATTGTGAAAAGGTTCAATATTCTAGGCTCAAAGTGTCCCATTCTAATCAGCTAACACCTGCAAAGGGTTCCTGAGCCTTTAAATGGTCTCTCAGTCTGGTTCAGTAGGAATCACAATCATGGGAAAGACTGCTGACCTGACAGTTGTGCAGAAAACCATCACTGACACCCTCCATAAGGAGGGAAAGCCTCAAAAGGTAATTGCAAAAGAAGTTGGATGTTCCCAAAGTGTTGTATCAAAGCACATTAATAGAAAGTTATGTGGAAGGGAAAAGTGTGGAAGAAAAAGGTGCACGAGCAGCAGGGATGACCACAGCCAGGAGAGGATTGTCAGGAAAAGGCCATTCCAAAGTGTTGGGGACTTTCACAAGGAGTGGACTGAGGCTGGAGTCAGTGCATCAAGAGCCACCACACACAGACGGATCCTGGACATGGGCTTCAAATGTCGTATTCCTCTTGTCAAACCACTCCTGAACAACAAACAACGTCAGAAGCGTCTTACCTGGGCTAAAGAAAAACAGAACTTGTCTGTTGGTCAGTGGTCCAAAGTCCTCTTTTCTGATGAGAGCAACTTTTGCATCTCATTTGGGAACCAAGGACCCAGAGTCTGGAGGAAGAATGGAGAAGCACACACTGCCAAAAGCAGCAAAACCTGGTTCAATGACAGTGGGATTACTGTGCTTGATTGGCCAGCAAACTCGCCTGACCTGAACCCCATAGAGAATCTATGGGGCATTGCTAAGAGAAAGATGAGAGACATGAGACTGAACAATGCAGAAGAGCTGAAGGCTGCTATTGAAGCATCCTGGTCTTCCATAACACCTCAGCAGTGCCACAGGCTAATAGCTTCCATGCCACGCCGCATTGAGGCAGTAATTGCTGCAAAAGGGGCCCAAACCAAGTACTGAGTACATATGCATGTTTATACTTTTCAGAGGTCCGATATTGTTCTATATACAACCCTTGTTTTATTGATTACATGTAATATTCTAATTTTCT
The DNA here is from genome assembly GCF_016545835.1 of Crotalus tigris. Taxonomy (NCBI): domain Eukaryota; kingdom Metazoa; phylum Chordata; class Lepidosauria; order Squamata; family Viperidae; genus Crotalus; species Crotalus tigris. The sequence continues at coordinate 2,565,813 of NW_024096968.1, forward strand.
GAGATTGTGGATTTGGGGTTTTCATGAGCTGTAAGCCATAATCATCTCACTTATGACACATCACAGCTTGAACTATCTTACTTTGCATGTAATGAGTCTATCTCATATATTAAGTTCACCTTTTAAGTTGCATTACTGAAATAAATGAACTTTTGCATGATATTCCAATTTTTCGAGTTTCACCTGTATGATTAGCAGTAAATGAAGATATTATGCAAGTGACTTTGTTTGGGAAGAGGGAGATATATCTAGCATCAGAACAGAGGAATAACAGAGTTGGAAGGGACCTTGGAGATCTTCTAGTCCAACCCCCTTCTCAAGCAGGAAATCCAGTGGTGGGATTCAGCCGGTTCACACCACTTCGGCAGAATCTGTAGCTAATATTTTGTTGCCCAAGCCCAGAATGGACTTCCAGAAGCCGCATCCACACAGAGAACCAGTTGTTCACATATTTGAATCCCACCAATGAGGAAAACCTATACCATTTCAGACAAATTATCCTCTTCAGCATTCAACCAATATGATACCATATGCTGCACACCAAACCCCAAGCTGCAAAAAAAAAAAAAAAAAAAAGCCCCCAAACCAACCAGAAGTTATTTTTGTAACAGTGGCTCTCCAGACCTTGAGAGATGAAATCCATAGTTTATAAAGTCAATTGAAATAGAACTTAAATGATTCTTCTACTTCAGTGATTCTCAACCTTTTTAATGCCGCGACCCCCAACCGGTCGTAAGTTGAGGACTACTCAATCGGTCGTAAGTCGAGGACTACTCAACTGGTGCAGCACCGTTTGCAGAATGGGACTTTTGGTGGGCTCAGCAGGGCAGAGACAGCCTGGACAATTCCTATTGGCTTTTGAAAGCCAATAGAATTAGACTCTAGTCAAGATAGTCTATTCTATTGGCTTTCAAAAGCCAATAGAATAAAAGGGAGTAGCACAGCTAAGGAAAAGGGGGGGGGGGAAATGGCAGACTGTGTTGTTTGGCGACCCCCATGAAATGGTCGTTCGACCCCAAATGGGGTCCCGACCCACAGGTTGAGAACTACTGTTCTACTTGGAAATGCCTCATGCTTTGGGCTTTAAGTGAAAAGGATATTCCTAATTTTATTTTCATGATTTCACTGAATTAATAATTAAATAAAATGGTGAATGATGTCACTAAAATAGAAACAAAATATTTTGTATTTGTAAATTATATTTGCCACCCCAGTGTAGCGTTTCAAGTCTTGGACTAGAAGCAAAAGACACTCCTGGTAAAATCCCAACTTAACAAGGTAACTTTGGCCAGTAAAAATCTCTCAGCCTCTTCAGTGTTCCAGAATTGTTTGTGGGGGAGAAAAAAACAGGAGAACATCCCTGTCCTCATTCTCAACCCCATTCCATCCCCATCTGTGCTGTTTTGATTAGTTAGACATGTAACAATAAATAACAGATTTAAAACATTGGTCCTGAAGCAGTGAAAATATTAGCCTTAGCACATTGATTTTAACTTGGGGGCCCAGCACAAAAGTAAAACAATGATTGATGGAGACGTTTGGCCTGTGGCCTTCTATGAGGATGGGTAAAACAATGATGGATCATTCAGTCACTTACCAGTCTTTCGAAAAGTCTAGGAACAAAATAGCACACCGGTATGTTAAAAGAATAATTAAGTAATCATGAATTTATTTCTCAGGATGTATCAGCAGATCTTTCCCATTATGCTGGTAACCCCACTTGGGAGATAAAACATCATCTGCAAAAGACTTATGCCCGTTCAAAACATTACAAATAGCCTTCATGTGATTCCAGACACAAACACTGCTAGAAGCCTGAACTCTAGGCTGTAAGTGATGATGCATAAGCAAATGTGTTTTGGCTTTCCATGCTCTACACATTTTTTTGTCTTGTAAGCACAGCTTATTATATCTATTAAATATCAAATTGGAAATATATCCGACAATAGCACTACCTATTGTTGCAAGTATGCATGGATGTTTCTCTGTAAACAAAGGTATTTCAGGGGGAAAAAATAGCCTCACCTAATTTATGTTCCACAGACCAAGAATAACTGATCTCCTGTTCTTGCTATGGAAAGCAAATTTGTTGCTTGTGCCATTTATTGTTATTAACTCAACACGTTAAAAGCAAATAATCTTTTAAAATGAGCATGGGAGAAGATTTATATTGGGAATTGTTTGCTTACTGTTACTAGACATCATCTAAAATATCAGCTAGCATGAAGCAGTGCAGAACAGAGTTTGTCGCTTTATCTGCAAGCACCAATTAAAATAATTCAGAATGATAGCTACAACTGGTGGATTTACAAAACATACTTCAGTAGGGAGATGACAGTCTACTGGCAGAAAAGCTCACTTTGCATTTACTTCCCAATGTTTTATCCAAACCCTTAAACAGAAAGAGACATCAGAGTTTTCAAGTAAATTTTAATATGGCTGTCATGATACCGACTGCATCTCCTTTTTTCGTTTCAGATGACATCTGTCTTCCATACTTTTGCTGTTCTAAACGTGGCATTTTGATCATCTTGTTAGCTGGATTACCAGGTAGTTGCTTTACTTAGCTCCTTATTTGCTGAAGCTTTTTTGCTGTTGTGAAAAAAATATTCTAAGAAGTTTATGATTTCAGATGCAGTTTAAAGCTTAAAAATAAAAATATAATACAATAGAACATAAGAAAATATGACCGCCACAGAAGTAGCAGCAACAACACGCAACCTCATATTAAACAGAATAAAGATTCAGCTTATTCCCCAAAGGTCTGTTGGAAGAGCAATATCTTAATGGCCTTCCAAAAACATAGGGGTATTGGGACCATTCTGAAATCAAGGATAATGCTATTGGGAAAATGTGAATATAATGTGTGCTCTAGGACATTAAATTTCCAATCTATTGTGAATATGAGGGTGGATTTTTACTTAAGCAAATAGAGTTTGAAAACAGAAACATGACAGATTGCCTTCTCCTCCTCTTCCTCCCCCCCTCCTCCTCCTCCTCCTCCTCCTCCTCCTTCTTCTTCTTCTTCTTCACAGCAGGACTAATATTAGTACATGATTACCTCTGCTGGCATTGTGATCTGTCCCTCTTAATTTTACATCATACTTCCAACCATGAGATGTGGAGATCTGAAAATTAAAAGAAGTATCACTGAAGTTTAAAATGTTACCATTGTAGCCAGAGCATAAACACTGGCTCACAAGATACTTAATACATGGATCTTATCCTCCATTACAGAAGAAGGAAGGAAGGAAGGAAGGAAGGAAGGAAGGAAGGAAGGAAGGGAGGGAGGGAGGGAGGGAGGGAGGGAGGGAGGGAGGGAGGGAGGGAGGGAGGGAGGAAGGAAGGAAGGAAGGAAGGAAGGAGCCATGTACAAGAACTTTATAGTTACAGTTAAAGGGATGGGGCTAGGTAGGATTTAATTCCACCTTATTATTTGTCTCTTTTGCTGGTTTTGTGCAAGCTATTTATTTTGTTACTTGAAAGCACTAAAATGAATGCTCATTATGTTGATTAAGCAACTCCATATGCACAGGGAACAATTAACTGAAGCAGCTAGTATCTTGTTCATATGTGTAAGTGAGGCTTTTCCTTGGTGGTTATGAGGTTCTGGAAAATTCCCTTAACCTTATATTTTTGTTCCTTTATTACTGTTCCTTGTTTTTCCTCTTTCATAGTATGATGTCATAGCATAATGTCTTTTCTCCTATCTCCCTGTGAATATTGGCATTTTATATACCAATAAATATGTAAGTAAAGTATGCGTTTGTGTATATAAAAATGATGTAATTCTTTAAGAGAAGAAATTGGCAAAGGAGGGAAGGAGAAAGAAGATAAAAGAAATGAAGATAAAAAGGCAGAGTTGAGACCAATTAAAGCAGTAACCAGAATACTGACCATTAATTTTTTACCATGACTTTTGCCACATAAAAAGCCTGATACCATACAATTCATACATCAAATCTGATGTTAGGTTTTAAAAAAACATTTATGCTAAATTCATTTGTTAATTCTTTTGCTTCTCATTTTTGAATTATTTTTAATTATTCTGAATTATTCACATTCATGTTGTTCATATTTGGGTAGAGAATATTTTTCCATCTTAAGAGGAATGGCTCCAAATTAAACCTAAGATTCAAGCCATTTGTTGTGCTAAAATGAAAGTCCACCTTTTTTTTTTTAAACACAGCATTTGCCCAGAGAACACTTGCCATTTAGATTTTATAGGCAAACTACAACATATGTGCTATTAATTGGCAGCTTTTTCCAAAGAGAATACTTAATTATAAAGGTAAAAGGCTTTTGTTCTCTTTAGGGAACAAAGGCTGAATCTACCCACTCCATTACTGTCATACATCAGAAAATGATGTGACCTTCCTTCTTATCAAAGAAGTAATTAATGCTGCTTTGAGAGTAATGCTATTCAGAAGCATCACACAATAGAGTTTGTATACCTCCAGAATCTCCATTACACATCAAGGCTCTTTTCATCTGCTTTCATTCCAACTGCAATGGTTCAATTTACTTCTGAATAGAACAACAGCTTACAAACTCTGCTTGAAGTTTGGGGATTCTTCTAGTGCAGAGTCTGACAATCCGTGGTCAACGTGAAGCCCAGATAGCACCACATTGGCAGCTGCAAAGTGCCCTGAGATCAGTGCCATTTTGTTTAGAGTCAAACATGTGGCTCGTATACATACACCTTCCTTTCCCTTTGTCTTAGAACATTAAGATCAGAGAGTATAGCAATGTCATGAAATTTAACAACATTAAACATTATAGAATAATGATCTATATGCTAGAGAGAGGCAAAAAATGCTTAGACAGTAGTATTTCCAAGCCAAATCTATAATGTCTTGGGTAAAATGGGCACAATATCAAACAATGATATCAAAAACTAAATTTATATGAAGTTAAGCCTACTGGAAGATCAATTTTCAGTACAAGAGATAATAATTGGACAAGTTTGAAAGCATGCAAGTAGATAAGTAGGTACCAATTTGGTGGGAAGGTAAGTGTTCTGTGCACCTCAGTATATAATCATGCTGACCACATGACCATAGAAGTATCTTTGGTCAATGTTGGTTCTCTCAGCTACGAAATGGAGATGAGCATCACCCCTTAGACTTGGACACCATTGGACAGGGGAAACCTTTACCTTTTTATAGGCAAAACAGCTGGAACACTATCTAAACACTATCGGCAATGACAAAATCACTATCAGTCAATTGCAAAAGGCAGCTTTATTTTGAAGAGCTTACATCTTGTAACAATACCATGAATACCATCAAACATCAACATCTGCAGATCCAGGTCCCTGGGAAAAAATTAGATAAGTGGATAAAAATGTTATATCTGATCTAAACATCTGCTTGACAGTTTATCGTGATAATTATAATTGGATATAATAATTGCTTTATTTAATATCAGAATATAATTTTCATTTTAGACTGTTGCCGTTGAAGAAGAATATGAACAAATTAAAAAATAAAGATGATAAGTATGCGAAAATAATTCCCTTGATTCTATTTATAGAATTTTAATGCTTAATGGTTTCAAATATTTAAAAAGATTGATGATATTTATATCCCGTCTTTATTTTGTTCAACTCAAGGTGGCAAAAATATCATTTCAAAGACCAGGAAGAAGTACATGACCAGTTTTACCTTTGCTTATGACTCACCAGCATACATTGTCACAGATCTTTCTATGGAGTTCAAACACACTACTGAAATTAATTTCAGAAACAAGAATATAGTCAGTTTTTTATTCATTCTATTGATAAGAAACAATGACAATTTGAAACAATGACTAGATTAATCTCATTTTGTTTCCTGTTCTAGTACCCATATTTTTCTAAAAGTAGATATGAGTAGGAAGGGGTGGCAGTTAATCTCTGAGTCTTATATCTGACTAATTAGAGAGATGTTTCATAAAATTTATTATATCCATTACTACTTATGCAGTTGTACTCATATCAAAACTTTATTTTGTGATGCAGCAGAGCACCAGTTTGTGCTAGATATGATCATACCTTGTTTTTAATTTGATTTTTTTAAAATATCCTTTAATTTTAAAGAAATAAACTTCTCTTTAATAAGTGAAACATTAAGATTAGCTACAGCATAAATAAAGTTTTTAACCAGTAATTCAATATCAGTAATTAATATAAACTTCTGCCACAGCTAGTGTTTCATGTTGGTATATGACATAATCAAAATTTTCTCAGTCTGGCTCCTGACAAAAAAATAAATACAATAAATCTAAGAAAAGTTTATACACACAGTTTCCCAAGGCAATCTGTCATTATCACAAGCTTTCCATTTCTGCCAAGATGAGAAAGTAAACCTTATAGCTATTTATTGTTTTGTTGAAAACTGAATAAAGACTTGTACAGGTATAGCCATTTCTTCTATCCTCTTTTCACTAACTTTGTGAAGATCAATATTTTTCTTCCCTGACTGAGATGTGTGCTTCAAAGACTTCTGAAATTGCTAGTTTCAGAACTACTAGTTTTTTAAACCACCAATTAAAACTGAAAAAATGGAACATTATCCAAAATATACTCAAACGTATTCACTAATCATATTTATTTATTTATCAAATTTATATGATTAGTTTATACAATTAAAGTGACTCTATATCAGTGGTTCTCAACCTTTCTAATGCCGCGACCCCATAATACAGTTCCCCATGTTGTGGTGACCCCCAACCACTTATACATCACTGGGTGCCAGGGGCGTGGCCAAAGAAAAGGGGGAAAAAATGGCGGACAGCCTTGTTTGGCGACCCCCGTGAAATGGTCGTTCGACCCCAAATGGGGTCCCGACCCACAGGTTGAGAACCACTGCTCTATATGATATACATAAAAACAATGCATATATATAAGTCACTATAAAAATATAAAAATCAGTATTAAAGATTAAATATTAAAAACAAAACCTACAAATCCCACAAAAAGAGAGAATAAGTATATCCATTTTTAGTATATCCACTTTAATAATGCAGCAATCTAAACATGACTCCAGTACGTTGGGACACACACATACCCAGTGACATAACAGGTCTTGAGAGACTTTCAGAATGTCAAGAGAGGTGTAGCTAACACATTTTGGGAGAATATCCCATAAGGCAGACATTGTGGGAGAAAAGCCCCAGTGCCTGGGATTTACCAAATGTAACACACTGGCAGATGGTACCTATAGCAGGCCTTCTCTAAAAGATCTAATGTGGCAGGCTGATGTAATTGGAGTCAGTTCCTTAAATATGATAATAGGTTGGTCAGCGAATAAAAAAAAAACCCAACCTACAAAGACTAAACTTAGTATACATGGTGGAGAGATACATGCCAGCAACTTTTAGTGGTCTTATGTTCCTCCTCTTTTGCTCATATAACCTTTAATAAACCTAGATCCACTTCATATATACTGTGGTATACAAATATTTTGCAATACTTACGGAGATAAGCTCTACTAGATAAAAAGACTTAAATTTAAAGTTTACCCAAAGTGACAACTATGCACAAGCAAACAAATTTTATTTGTCCCTTCCAAGAAGTAAAGAGGACACTCTTAGATATTTTCATATGCATCTGTGCTGGCATCTACAGGGATCTCGAAGTCTAGAAATCAATCACTAGAGATTAAGTCCATTCCGAGTGGCTGGCAATAACGGCAGAATGGAACGCTGTTTATGCTCTCTGGTGGGGACTCTACTCTTCCTGTATTCTGATTTCTGACATGGACAGGTCAGATTTTTTTTCCCCCTGCATCCCTGATTTTCTATTTTAGATGCATTCCTGATGGCAACTCTTAGTCCTGGCAAAGCTCTAATCTCAAAAACTAGAGAGTAAGAGGTCATTAACATCTAACTTGCTTTTTCCAAGGGAAAAAGTAATTAGAACTAATTAAAGCAAATATTGCAAAAATAAATTAACTAGTTCATGGAAAATATTATTAGTAACTACAAGCTTATATTTCAAAGCAAATTCAGCCTTAGTTTGTGTTATATTCCTTAAAAAGTGAATCCTAGTTTCAACTAACTTTTAAAAACAATCCCCATCCCTGCCTCTTGAAATTTACAGTATTCTTCTGTAAAAGGTAGGTAAGGCTGCCATTTCCCATAGAACACTTTTTCTTTCTTTCTTCCAAGTAATTGTCAAGTAGCAAGGGCCTACATTGCTCTCTTTGGGACAGATTTAGGTAGTCGTGATTTAACATTTCTCTGCCTTGGAACTAAAAAGAATTTCAGAATCTGTCTCACAAACTTAATTATTGCAAATATAGATGGTGAAAATTTTATATTCTCTTAAATTACATGGAAATTACTGAGTTTTTATGTGTCCAAAATGCAGTGAATCTTATTCTATTTTTAGTCAGGAGTACATCAGTTCCATCACCTATCTGCAATATCTAAACAGAAGCGGTAACTCAGTCTATGCGCATAGTACACTTGTGCTATTTATGCAAGATATGACAGCCTGGAGACTTGATGACATTTTCATCAAACGGAACTTCTAGGCCCCTGTCTTCTTCCATAAGAGAGTCTGTGACACTGATCTAGTACTGCACTTAATCACATGGTATTTAAACATTCTCTGAAATCTGCTGCTTGACTTTCTCTCACAATCTATTAATATCATTCGGAGATAATGAGCACACTCAATTTATGATTTTAAAATGTTAAGGGAGCAGAAAATAAAGTAGAGTTGTAATAGCCATCAGGACTAGCTCCAAATTTATGGATGCCCTTGGCAACAGTGCCTTCTGAACTATCTCTTCCTATCTGCACAGGGTTTATAGTGATCTTGTTGAGTTTTTTGGTTATGATATGACATGAAGTAGCAGTGGGATCTTCTGAGAGCTTGCAGCAGCCACTGTTGAATAGAATAGAATAGGATAGGATAGGATAGGATAGGATAGGATAGGATAGGATAGGATAGGATAGGCCAAGGAATTTATCTCCGGTGCATAAGCTCTCAGCAATATGTACATGAAATGTGCCATAATAACCTGCAGATCATCTGGCACAATAGTTGGGTATGCACAATTGGTTAACAATTGGGTCAGACAAGTTTGTATTTTTGTTTGTTGTAGAAACCTAGTCACTTTCCTACCAAATTATGATTCTTTATGTAGTTATTTCTTTGGCCATAGTGAGAACACAGCAATTGTTCTTTGTTAATTCAGGTTTAGGAATTGTCAGACTGAAAGGAATGTAAATAATGTTCTCCTAATATTAGAAAAGGAGACCCCAAAACATTTATAATTCCAATTGGATATTGTATATCGATGCCAGGCTTATTAGTAGTATGTGTTCTTAACATTCACTGTCACAAGGTGCACAATTGGATGTAACATACCACAAAACAATAGATATGGTTTACCGTTATAAGCCACCTTGACTTAAAAACAACAATAGAAAGATGGACTAGAAATCTAATAAATAAGAAATAAATATTGTAGATATTCATATTACAGAGAAAATATTGGGAATACTCTTAGAACATAAAGACAAAATCCTCTTCTTCCCTCATTTCTTTTTCTTCTATCTCCTATTTGTGCCCATTTTTCTTCTAAAATGAACAAAACAAGATTAAAATATTCATCTCTTAAAGGCTTTGAATTTACATTTCCAGAGCAATACATTTTCAACTTTTTAATCACTATTCTCTTTCTTTAGAACATCCCTATTATTTATAGGGGTGAAATAATAGATGAAACTATTATTTTCATCTTGTCAGCAGCAAGAAAAATCTAAAGACTAAAATGCATTTAATGAATAATTAGAAAATCAACATATACAACAGCAGAAGTACATAAAGCAAGCAAACATATCAAAAGTCATAACAAATGGTAATTCAGTACTATTTAAAATATTTTATTATTAAAAAAGGAACTTATACAATGAAACTATTATTCTGAGTAGGCAATTATTGAGAGAAGATATTATCCAGTACTAAGGTGACCAACCATCCTCCTTTAGGGAGGACAGTCCTCCTTTTGTGAGTTCTGTCTTCCCTCGAAAAGTGTCCTCCTACATGTCCTCCTTTTCGATATTTGAAGACTAATCTGCAGGGCTTTTTTTCCGTTATAGAACGCTCAGAATGGCGTTCCGGCACCTTTTTTGATGGTTTTTTTTTCAACTTTTGCATGAGCTGTGCTACTTCCCCTATTGGCTTTCGAAAGCCAATAGGAATTGCTGCTGAGCCCGCCAAAACACCCAACCGGCAAACTTTGCACATGCAAGTTGTCTGCAATGAAGGCGAATTGGCAGGAACTTTGCACCCTTCCCTGCTACCCAACTACACCATCTCCTAGTTAGTCCCGAAGATACCTGGATGAGACTGGAGCGGCGACATCATGATAACTTTCTCTTGATCTTCGGCCCTGCTAGGGCAATAATGGCTGCGGGCGCAAGAGGCAGGGACAGCGGGGCTGTTGTGGGTGGGGATGAGGGGCGGCGGTGGGCGGTGGCCGGCTGTCCCCTGTGCTGTGAAAGCCACGGGGCCTGCTCTACACGGGGCTGTGCAGGGTGGATGGTGGTGCTGGTGGGGCGGCTGCAGGCGGGGCAACTGCAGGCAGGGTGTGTTGATGGCAGGCTGCCCCCCGGGGCCGGAGCTGGCGCAGCTGGTGCTTTAGGAGCTGCGTGGTCTGCTCTACACGGCGGGGCAGCAGTGCTGGTGGGACGGCTGCAGGTGGGGGTGCGGCATGTAAGCATAATTACAATATAAAATGTTATTGTTACAAATGTTTTTTATTATGCATTTATCATATTATAGTGTATTCTGTATTATTGTTGCAATGAATAAAATGTTTCTTTTATTTAAGATATTTTTTTCTTCAATTTATTTGTGTCCTCCTTTTCATTGTAAAAAAGTTGGTCACTTTACCAGCACAGACAATTAGTCAGTAAAAATGTTACTGTGAGTGGGTAAATATTCAATCAAATATTTGACAGAAACAGCAATTATTCAATAAACAGTATATAATTGTACCCAATGGAGCTCACTTGTCACAAACAGTGCAAATAATTAGCATATTCAAAACAGTGGTGGGATTCAGCCTGCTCGCACCAGTTCAGCAGAACTGGTAGCTAATTTTTTGTTGCCCAGGCCCAGAATAGACTTACGGAAACAGCATCCGCACAGAGAACCGGTTGCTCACATATTTGAATCCCATCACTGATTCAAAGGATATTGCAATGACCATCCAGATTTTTAAACTATTTAAACAGAGCAGATAAATGTTCAAGGCCATTACAAATCTATTGAGATTTTTCTTAAAAAATAAAACCAATCTTTATCTGCTTTACATAAGTATAAAGCACAACTTGTAAACAAGTGGAAATCAAACAAATTCTCATACTTCATACATGCATAGTTTTGGGCTCTCCAAATGAAAAAATAATAGGCTTGAAACAGAACGGACAGTTATTTTGACAAAACATTTACTGGGTAAAGCAAAATTACTTAATTACATTACTTAGTTTTTCTGGATCGAAATGGATGTTTCAAATGTATAGAATTTCTATGAACTATACAAAGCAGTTAGTAGACACAGTCCTTACTTAACGACTATTTGTTTAGCAGTCTAAACTATAGTGATGCTCAAAAAATGGTAGTTACACCTGGTCCCCAAAGTTATGACCATTGCAGTACTCCTGTGGCATAAGACCACAGGGAGGCTTCAACTCAACCCTCCCCTCCCCAGCTCCCCCATCCTTCTCTGCCCTTTTGACTGCTCTACAGTTCACTGCCTCTGCAGGCCTGCTATCCTAGGTTCCAGTAGCCCTGGACATCACAGGCATCACGGAGAAAAAGAAAGTACAATTCTGAAATCTCAATTGTCAAACTCTGGAACAAGCTTTACTTTCTGAACATTTGTTTAATGAACAGGGGCTGCATGTGGGGTCATCAAAAACAAAAAACCAACCTCAAGGTAGGGCCGTTATGACCACATGAGCTGAGGGAGATGTGTGGTTCAAAAAATGTGAAAAATAAATAAATAAATAAAGGATTAAAGTCTTTCCCTTTAATGTTTGTACTGTAAGTAAAACAGTGATGGGTCTTTAATTATATGTTTTGATTTCCCCCCCCCCATGTAATGGTTAATGAAGCTTTAGGAAACTTCAGCCACATATAAAGAAGGGAGGATTTGCAGTATTTTCACAAGATGATTATAGACTGAATTATTAAACATTTTTCGTAAAGAGCGAAGACCATTTTCAGTGAAAAAAAATATCCCTTTAGATTTGTCAAATGTTCATTGCAGATCTATTAACTTTCACTGGTCTTCCAAAGCATCTGAGGAAAGGTCTAGACCAGTGTTTTTCAACCTTGACCATTTTAAGATGTGCAGACTTCAACTCTCAGCATGCTGGCTAGGTAATTCTGAGAGTTAAAGTGTACACATCTTAAAGTGGCCAAGGTTAGAAACACCCCTCTAGAGAGCCTCTGAAGAAATGAAAAATGTTTTTCCCAAGGTCGCCCAGTAGTTTGAGGTAAATCATAACAATCGAAATGGCCAAGCAAAGCCAGGAGCAGGAGACAGAATTGCTATGGCAGAATTTCAAGAGTGATATGCAGTGAGAGCAGCAGTAATATAAACATTCTTGTACATGGGATAGATTCCAGAGATTCTTTTTTAATGGAGGGTCACACATATTCATAACTAATAATCACAAATACATTTGGCAATCACAGAAAATTTTAATCGGGCAACAATTCAATTGAACATATACATCACCGGGATTAATGCAATCACTTACCACAAGAATAGTTGCATAACATTAATGACATCTCACTGTAAATTTATTCTCCTATGCCTAAACCATTTCCTAGTAGGACAAGACAATGAAAATTAATTGTAATGTAGAGAGGTCTTTAGAAGCAAAGCTATCTTTCCACTACATTTTATATAATAAGGGTATAAAGTCCAACTTGTGGTGCTCTTGGCAAAGACCATTAAAAATAAAATTCAAAAGGAGGATGCTGGCAGTTTCAAAGCACTTAAAAGAATAAAGAACTAATAGTGCTTCATTAGTAGGGAAACACTATGGGTAGCTACTTAAACTGTTAAATTGACATAAGAAGGTAACAAAGGTTAGAACAAAAGTTCTAACCATTATTAAGGAAGCAGCCAATCCAAATTAAATAGAATGCACTTTGATCTTTAGCAGCTGCTTTTAGATTCAAGATACCATCTTCCATATCACATCAATTCTCAAATGTAAATACTAATCATTCAGTTTTAGCTTTATTGATGATCATTTACATTTCCCAAATGTTGAAGCTTTCGAGGGTAAATTGTTGGATTGCTTTTATAGTTTAACTTGCTGAATCGAAATCTGCCTCTTTTTAAATTATACAACTTAAGGAAACAGACATGTATGACATTATCTACTTCATAGCATAGATTAGAGCAATACACTTTATTTTGATTATTAGGTCTAATATTTATTTCCTGCCTTATTTCCCAACATTTTAGAATTTTAAAAATTGCAAGTGGTATTCCACTAGACGCAGGGGTAGGCAACCTTGGCTCTTTTATGACTCGTGGACTTCAACTCCCAGAATTCCTCAGCCAACTATGCTGACTCAGGAATTCTGGGAGCTGTAGTCCACGAGTCATAAAAGAGCCAAGGTTGCCTACCCCTGCACTAGAGAGTATATTTTGGGTAATAATGCAACATGGTATGTTATATGAATGTATTTTGCACATAAATTTACTTTGCTGTAGATGAATTTAATTCCCCGAGATTGGAGCCTCTTAGAAACCTTTTCTTTCTATAATGGAAAATAATAATGGACAAAAAAATTCAATATGCATACTTTGTGAATGAAAAGGAATCTTTAGATCTGGATGTGTAAAATTTTGCTTTGAATCTAATTTCCTTTCCATGAGCAAAAATCTGATCATAAAGTGGTATATTTTTATTCCTCTTCTCTCCACTACATTGTCTTCTAAATAGTATAGGATATGGCATAGTTATATTTTGTACAAATTTGTACAATTTTTGTACATATTTTCAAATAAAATAAAAATATTTTTAAAATAAATTTTAAAATGCATTTGAATTTTTTAAAACTTTCAAATAAAAATTTTGCTACAAAAGCTTATTTTGTCTTCACTACAAAAGAACTGAAGAAGATCATTTGAAAATTTTGCAATTATAGGTTATGCATTAAATAAATTGAATCAGAACTTAAATGTTACTGATCAATGGTTAAGAAAACATATTGGTGAAATGCTAAGGGAATTACTTCAATGCTTCAAAGGATTTCGTGGAAGAAATTAGTAAGTCTACGCAATTGTTTGACATTTGATTGGAATTACAGTGAGTTCAACATTCAACTAACTGTAACTGATGTCCAGAAGTTGCAGAGGAACAATCCTATTTTTTTTTAATGAAAATAATAGTTTTCATAAAATTATCCACGGTGTCCTTGTCTATGGAGATTCTCAGTCATCCAGGTCATAGTCATCCCAAAGATGCTTTTTCACAAGGCAACTGGACTTTCTTGTTTTTCTTTGAAGATGTTTCGCTTGTCATCCAGAAGCTTCTTGGATGAGAAGCAAAACGTCTTCAAAGAAAAACAAGAAAGTCCAGTTGCCTTGTGAAAAAGCATCTTTGGGATAACCATAGTGTCCTTTTTTCCCATTCTTCTTTAAATTTGTATCTTATTAGGAAGATAATAAAAGCTATATAGATGAGACAAAAGTCCTATCTAAGATTTAATATTATCTCCATATTGACCATTGTACTGAAGCTTCTATAAAGCCCATAAGTGAAACTTAAGAGCTTCCTTCTGTTTCTGTTCTCTGGCAAGGAAGATAGAAACTAATATTGTCTGCAGTTTGGGCTCCCATTTTGATGTTTCCAGTTTGTATTGTTTCTAGGCCTGTGAGAGAGTACTGAATTCCAAAGGACTGCTTAAAATGTGTTAAATAATAATTGAATAAATTACAAGTTTTTTTCAGAAAAGAGTGTCAGATTTTATTTATATTTGGGGTGTATAATTTGGTACGGAGTAATGAATTTGTAATGAATTATTCCTTGTCTTAGTTGTGACTGGCAAAATAATTTGTGTTGGATCAAAAAGGTCTAGCAGTAAGTATGCTCTGTTTATTTATTTATTCCAATTGATAACCTGATTTTCATACTGGAGTTCAAGGAGGCATACATATATTTCCCCAAAACAAGACCTTGTGAGAGAAGTTGGGCAGAAAAACAGGCACTGGTCCAAACTCATGAAAAGATTGCTTCTGACTCACCTTTTCAGTGCTTGATTCAGAAGGCAGTTTTATAGATTTGAAAGTTACCAATCACAGTTATAATAACTTGGAATAAAACTTTATACTAACATGACAAAGCTTCATCTGTATATCCTCATCTGTAAACTCCCTTGAAGGTTTTTGTGCAGTAAATTTAATTCATCTCTGGAACTGGAAAATTTTGTAAGATCATACTTAGACTAATGCCACAAATATAAAGACACAAGCTAATAAGTAAATATTTTTAAAGGAAGAAAAATCTATTTGGATTACAACATTAATTAAACTCTAACTCTATTGAACTGAAAGGTCAATTGTGTTGTCATCCTAATGAAAACTTGTGTGGTTATAATTATAGCTTATATAAGAACTGTCATTCTGGTAGCAACTCAATGTCATCTGCAATTTACTTTGAAAATGTACCCACATAGAACTTTTCTAGAGGAGGGGCTGCATTGAATCAACACATCAAAACTCTGCAAATAATACATTTCTTTGGGAAAGTTTTATTTTTATTTGTGGCACTGATCTTGAGATCTTATTCTAATGGAGTATAAACTTGTAAAATCCATCATTGTTCTAGCTGAAGAATCTCTGAAGAAAGGAAAAGAGAAAGTAGCTTGAAAATACAATATAGCAACAAGTGGGTATGTTTCGTTACCAATTAACAGAATGATCTGGTGATTGTATGGCCCTTTAATGTGAAACAGTATCTTTATACTTCATCATTTTTCAATTTCTCTAATTCTCAGGGTTTTATATGTTATGTACAGCTAGCAAAACTGGTACTGAGAAATGGTATTTTGCCATAATGACTCTACCTTTCTTATAGTTCATAATTATGTTTTCAGCAGAAGGCCACACATTTTAAATAATTCCAACAATACCAATAGGCTGGTTCAAGAATATGGCTACCTGAATAATTGATGAATTAACATTTTAGCCCTACATTGTAGGCAGAATATGGCAGGACAATCCCTTTGTAACAACTATAAAAGTGTGATCTGTGTATGATTTCATTCAAATGGTTTCTGTTCTCCGGGGAAGACTGCAACTGTAAGAAATTGCTTGTGCCCATTGCTAGATTGTGTTCCTGTGCTGTTGTAGAAAAGATAATCAGTCTTATTAAGTTGAATAATGAAAGTCACATACTACAGGGATGGAGCTTGGCACTCAATTCCAATCCCTCAGCAGGTAGCTAAGGCATTTTAAAACTGAATTTGACAGCTTTGACTTACACTGATGCACCTACAGTATACAGTTTAATTGGTAAGAATAAAGAAATGGTTTGCCACTGACATCTTCCAAGATCCTTTTCACAACTTCTTAGCCTAGTCAGTATCCCTAGGCTTTCCAGCTGACTTATTTCCACACACAGATAGGCTCAACCTTGCTTCACCTCTGAGATCAGGTATGTCTGGACCTGATTTATGTCGACTGAGATGGGAATGCTGCAGCAGAAGCAATAGTATAAAGTATTAATCCACTTAGCCTGAGAATAAAAGAGCTCTTACATTCTCCTATTATGTTAGGTACAGTTTAGTCCAGGTTTCTCTAGAGAAGTCCAAGCTTATTTAATTTTTTATGGTTTGAAGAACACTGATGTTTGCCTTCACAAGAAAACCATAATAATTGTATTCTTCCACAAGGTGGTAGAAGTGAGCAATTGATTATTACCTTCTGGGTACATAGTTACATTTTTATTGGATGTATCACCAATATATCCTCTTAGCTGAGTTATGGAATATTAAAAATAATAATCATACTTTATATTAAGTTCAAGGTCTAATAATAATGGAGCTTTTGTTTATTCAGAAGGAGAAGCAATCTAAAAAAAAATCTCTTCAAAAGATTTCTTCTCATACTCACCCTCTTTTCAGTGCCATGATTTTATAAAGGAATTTATGATAAATATTTTTAGAAATGTTTTGGCAATAATCAGAAACTCCCATAAAAAACTCCTCAATATCTTATTTGAAAACACTTTGTGTTTCATTAGCTGTATCTTCATCTTTTTTTAATGGTGACTTTTGCCAGCATCATCATTTCCAATCCTATTGCATTGATATACTAAGAAGTCTGTTGGTGCTTTCATTAAAATGCTGCCATTTGGTAGAGCAAGTTAAAATATTATTTCTCTCTTTTGTATTTTTAGCCAAATAGGAAAGCTCTGAGAAGTCAATGCGAACAAAAACTTTCACTAAGTGTGACTCATTGCCATATGCATAAGCATTGTCCATAATGCTATGAAGTCAGAATAATAGAACAACAGAAAAAGAATCTTCCCTGTTTTCTTATTATTGCTTGGACATTTAATGCTCTTTGAATGTAAGTATCCTTTGGAAGAAGCTAAATTTGATACACTTCTTACTTTTGTGTCTAAGTGTCTTCAAAATTATTTCCATCTGTCATTTACCATATGTAGCTCTATGTTTGCTTATGCTAAGCTGTTTTCCCTTCCTGGCATAGAAAAGAGGATGTGATTAAGCATAATGATGAACATTTCTGATGCCAGTATCTGAACTTAAAAGGAGCCTATTACCTTTTACTAGTTAATCAAGCCATATCTAAACTTCACTGCAAAATGAGAATTTAACTGGAGTGTATTAAACATGAAACATCAAATACAAAGTATAAGCACTTCCCTGGATGTTACATCAGTTAACAGTCTAGATTAGGAGTAGTATTTATTTGCAAGTAAGAACTTTGCATTGAAATAGTATTATCTATTTAGTTACAGTATAATAACTATGTATCCTGCCCCCTAGTGGTACAAAAGTATGCAAATGCAAGTAGATAAATAGGTACCACTTCATTGGGAAGGTAACAGCATTCTGGGTGCCTCAGCATATAGTTATGTTGGTCACATGACCACAGAAGCATCTTTGGGCAATGCTAGCTTCCTTGGCTAAGAAACAGAGATGAGCACCATCCCTTAGAGTCAGACATAACTAAAGAGAGAAAAGCTTTATCTTTACTTTTAAGAATGTTACATTTGGAATGTCAATAAATTTAGAAACATGAAATTGATTATGTTGGAACTACAAAATAGGAAATAATAAATAGCTATATTTATTCTTATAAATAAAGTTCTACTGTATAGAAGTCTTAGACTTGGCTCAGTAAAATTTGGTCCTTCCTTTCATTTCAAGCAATTTTATGGCTCCTGTCTTAGCTTGTCCAGACACTAGATATTGCAAATTCCCAGTGTTTTCTAGTATAGTTAGAGGCTCAAACTTCTATTTTTTAACAACCTGTAGAATTTCATCCTGAAGATAGTGATAAAAGGCCTGCACAATTTTATGCAGACTGTATATAGAAAATAAGGAAGATGACCTTGACAGACATATGCAAGTTCTGTTGCCAAGGCAGCCAGGGATAAAACATATTTCAAGTTCAGAGCAGCAAGATAACCTTTGGAAGTCACTCAATTACATGCCTCTTTAATTCTAAGTAAACTCTAAGTTATAGAAGGAGATACAACATAAACAGACTTACAAAATTCTATTACTATAGTCAATCTTAATAAAAGTTTTTCAGGTCTTCTATGAAGTTAATTTCTTGATCTGCTCTGCCTAGTGGAGATGACACTGTAGGAATTAAATCTTAAACTTTAAGCTTAAATCTCAATGAACCTTAAATCTTAAACTTTAAGCTTAAACCTCAATTTAAAAGTGCTAAAAAGAATAGCAAGAACCGGGTACTAATATTATTCCAAAATTAAAAATGATCTGACATCCTAAATAGTTAAAATATAGCAAGCCTAGGTTTCAAAGGCAATCATAGTTTAAGATACTTATTTTTTAATAGAAAGCTGAAAAAATCAGATGCAAAGAAGAAACAGCAAAGCCTGATTAAAGATAAGTGATAAATGGCAGAGCCTTAGCCTGCAAAGGAGTCCTTCTCAGTCAGTTTACTGTTTATTTCTTTATCAAACAATAGATCAGTGTTGTAGTGATGAAGTTACAACGGCACTGAAAAAGGCACTGAAAAAAGTGACTCATACACTGGAATATCGAGGTAAACAGCTGATTGTACTTAAACAAGTGCCCAAAAGAGTGAGAGACCTGCAAAGGCCTTACCAATACATAACTTCCAAACTGATAAGGAAAAATATTAATTTTAGATGGCTAACTCCGGAAGGAATTCTGGTAACATGGCAGGAGAAAAAGTTTCGCCTAGACTCAATAGAAAAAGCAGAGGAATTCTACAGGGAAAACTTTGGTAGCAAGGAAGATTTAGTTGAAAGAGAAGCAAGAGAGGAAGGAGAGACACTGGTGCAAGCCATTGAAGCTAGAGGTAAAAGAGTTGAGCTTCGAGAGGACACTGATGAAGGGAAAAATGAAGAAAAGAAGGAGGAGAGTAGGTTTAAGGAAATTAAAGAGGCTAGACCGATAAGATCAACAGTGGAAAGAGGGAAGGATTTACAAACTCAAGAGTCTAGACCAGCAATAGTAACTAGATCTAAACATAGATAAGGAGGGGAAGAAATGTGTTGAATCTATATCTATCAACGTTAATGGCCTCAACTCTCCAACAAAAAGGAAGAAGTTTTTCAATAGGCTCAATAAGATGAATTTAGATATAATAATGTTACAAGAAGTCCACATTAAAAAACAACATCAATATTTATTAAATTGTCCTAAACTGGGGAATATGTTTGCAGCACTTTCGCAATATAAGAAAAGAGGTGTGGTAGTATATATTAAACAAGAAATTGTGGCTAAGCAAATTTACAAGGACGAAGATGGCAGAATTCTAATTGTGGAAGTAATTTTGAATAAAACCAAAATTCTTTTGGTTGGAATTTATGCCCCGAACGAGGGGCAAAAACGTTTCTATAAAAAACTCTACAACATTATTAGCCAATTGGAACATGATAGCATTTGTATAATGGGTGACTATAATGCAATTGTGGATAATAATCTAGATTATAAATGTGGAAAGAATAGAAAAAGAATTAGAGGAACAATATCTGATATTTTCTTTAAAATGGTAGATGAGTTTAATATACAGGATATTTGGAGAGAAAGGAATCCTGGGAAAAAACAGTTTACTTTTTATTCTGGACGTCATCAATCTTGGTCCAGAATTGATATGGTGTGGATGTCAGCTGACTTAAATTTAGAAGTAGAGGAGATTATGATTGATACAAATACCTGGGCTGATCACAATCCGATTAGAATTAAATGGAAGGGGCAAAAAAATACGAGGAGATGGACTCTAAAAAGGGCAATCTTAAATCATAAAGAATTCAAATTAAAATTAGAAGAACAATTGGATCTGTTTTTTAAGTCAAACAAGAAGGAGGATACAAACTGCCAAAATTTATGGGATACAACCAAAGCCTACATGAGAGGCGTTGTAATTTCTTATATGGCTAGGCAACACAAAATCAAAACACAACGCCAAAGACAACTGGAAGAAGAACTACGTAAAGTTGAGGATAACTTGCAAAATGAACCACAAAGATGTGATTTGAAACAACAGATTGATTTAATTAAACATAAGATGGATATTATTACGAAGGACGATCTAGGACAGCAGATAAAACGTACTAAACAAAATTTCTTTGAAAATGCCAATAAACCAGGGAGATGGTTGGCTTATAAAATCAAAAAACACAATAATAAGCAGAGAGTTACCAACCTTTATAACGCCAAAGGTGATATGGTGTGCCAGAATGAAGGAAAAAAGCTAGTGGCATATGAGTTTTACAAGAATTTATATAAAGACGACGAAAAGAGAAATAATCATGACATAGTACAGTATTTACAACTAGTCGATTTACCCAAGGTGCCAGAAGAATTTAAAACTCTCCTAAATAAAGAGATAACACATTTAGAACTCTCGGTCGCAATTAAGAAACAGAAGAATAATAAAACACCTGGGCCAGATGGTATACCTGCAGAAATGTATAAAATTGCACAAGAATCTTTAAGCCCAATGCTGTTGGACTTATTTAACGAGGTTTTAACCCAAGCTAAAATACCAGCTTCATGGGAAGAAGCCTTCCTCACGTTGATTCCTAAAGAAAACACCAATCTGACACAAATTAAGAACTATAGACCCATTTCTCTTTTGAATTCAGATTACAAAATTTTCATGGCAATAATGGCACAAAGATTGGAAAGGTTCTTAGTGGATTTTATACATATTGATCAAAACGGCTTTCTATCTAAAAGATATATAAGAAACAATATTAGGACTGTTTTGGACATATTGGAATATTATGAAGTACATAATGAAAAGCAAATGTGTTTAATTTTTCTTGATGCCCAAAAAGCATTCGACAATGTAAAATGGGATTTTATGTTTAATCAATTATTGTATATGGACTTTGGGGAAAATTTCTTAAATATGTTTAAATCAGTTTACTCTAAGCAGGTGGCCAAAGTAATAATCAATGGAGAACTGACTGAGAGTTTCCAAATGCAAAAAGGCACAAGGCAAGGCTGCCCACTATCACCATTGTTATTTATATTATCTCTTGAGGTATTAACTAGAGCAATCCGGCAAGATAAACAGATCCAAGGTCTAGAAATCAAGAAAGAGACATTTAAAATACAAGCCTTTGCAGATGATTTAGTTTTTATTATTGAAGAACCACTACAATCAGGGATTAGACTGATGGAAACATTGAATAGATACGGGGAAATAGCAGGTTTAAAAATAAATAAAGAAAAAACTAAAATGCTTGTCAAAAATATGACTAAAACACAGAAAAATGAATTGGTTGACAGAATTGGTGTTCAAATTACAAATAAAATTAGATATTTAGGAATACAACTGACTGCCAAATGCGCTACGCTTAAAAGGGATAACTATGATAAGTTAATAGAACAGATTCAAAAAGACTTTGACATTTGGACTAACCTACAGCTCTCTTTTATGGGCAGAATTGCGGTGATTAAAATGAATGTGTTGCCAAAAATCTTATTTTTGTTCCAATGTATACCTATAAAATTAGACAAGAAATTTTTTCAAAATTTGAACAAAATGATGTGTAAATTCATCTGGCAAGGAAAAAGAGCAAGGATTAAATTAAAATTACTACAGGACTTAAAGGAAAGGGGGGGATTTGGTCTTCCAGACTTGGAGAAATATTACCAGGCCGCAGCATTAGTATGGGTAAGAGATTGGATATTACTAAAAAATAGGAGACTATTGTGTCTGGAGGGCCATGACCTACAAATAGGATGGCATGCCATATTATGGGATCATAAATATAAAGTACATAAATATTTTCGAAGTCACTATATTAGGCAAGCTCTTATTGATGTATGGACAAAAATTTGGCAACCAAATTATACCCAAGTACCTAGTTGGATCTCACCGTTAGAAATATATGTACACCCAAAATTTACTCAATTAGACAAGATCATAACATATAAAAATATTTTAGATGAAAGAGGGGAATTGAAATCCAGGAAAACCATCCACGATGAAGGGATAGAATTAGAATGGTGGGCATACCTGCAACTGCAGGCAAGATATCGGAAAGACAAAAAAGAGTTAGGCATTAAATTAGAACCAATAGAATTGGATAAAATAATTTTGGGGTCGGAGGATAAAATGATTAAAAAATTATACTACTATTTGCTAGATCAGGCAACGTACGAGGAACAAGTAAAAGTGACTATGTTGAATTGGAGTAAGGATTTTGGTCTTAATTTTGATCTGCATATATGGCAAGAACTATGGGCAAGAAACAAGAAGCTTACTTTGGCCACCTCTTACAAAGAGAACCTTTACAAAATGTTTTATAGATGGCATCTCCCACCCACAAGATTGTCTAAAATGTATACCAATGTCTCCCCTAAATGTTGGAAATGTAATTTGAAAAGTGGAACTTACTATCATATGTGGTGGGAATGCACGCGAGCTTGTGATTTTTGGAACAGGATTAAAACATGGTTGGAGGAAATATTAGAGCAAGCGGTAGAACCAAAACCAGAACTCTTTCTATTAGGTTTAACTACGCAAAAATATGACAAAGGCGTATTTTATTTAATGCTACACATTTTAACGGCCTCCAGGCTGGTTTTTGCTCAAAATTGGAGGAACAAGGAAACCCCAACGGAAGAAGAGATCCTGCATAAAATTCTAATATGTGCTGAGATGGACAGGCTTACAATGATTATGAAAGACAAAACGGAACACGAATACTTCGAAATCTGGGGCAAATTTTACCGCTGGTATGAATTAAGAACTGCTCGGACTTCAAACTAATGGTAGAATTAAAAGATATACATAACTGTACATATAATTGTATATATAATTGTATTGTATAAAAGATGAGGTTTATATAGAGGTTAAGAACAATGTATAAAATTTTTGTACTATGATAGGAACTGATAGAAAAATTCACTCTGGAATGTCATGTTTGTCCATTGTTGTTTTAATTGTATTATGAATAAAATTTAAAAAAAAAAAAAAAGTGACTCATGACCGATTCTCACACTTACGACTGTTGCAGCATCCCCATGGTCACATGATTAAAATTCAGAGCCTTGGCAACTAACTCATATTTATGACATTTGCAATGTCCCAGGGTCATGTGATCACCTTTTGCGACCTTCTGACAAAAGAAGTCAACGGGGAAGCCTAATTCACTTAACAACCATACTATTAACTTACAAGCTGCAGTGATTCACTTAACAACTGTGGCAAGAAAGTTCATAAAATGGGGCAAAATTCACTTACTAATTGTGTTGCTTAGCAACAGAAAATTTGGGCTCAGTTGTGGTCATAGGTTGAGGACTACCTGTAATTGAGTCCATATTACTGCTGGACAATCTCTTCTTTCTTTACCCCTTCTCCAGAATTATAAACTTCCCAAGAGAGCTAGATCTTTGCTTAAAATGACAACTTTATATTTTGAACTGGGATTTCCTTTGTTCCTCTGTTTTAACCTCAATGATCAATAGTAAAAGAAATATATTAGAAATCTAATTAAAGTTGCCACTTGCTCTCTTCTTGTCTAATAAGTGCTTATGAAACACTGTCATAGCAACAATAACAACATCATAGAATTGGATGCAACAAAATGAGAATTTGATACAGGAACTTTCCCACCCCCGTTATCCTTCACTCTTAATGAAGCTTCCCTAAGTGCCCTAAAATCTCAGCTTCTCTTAACAATATGTGCATTAGATCTTTTGTTACCAAGGAGTATGTCAAGCCAACTTTTGTCAGTAAAAAGTTAAGTGGATTCGACCCAGAATATAACTGCTTATTGGATACAAGTAGTGCACCTGCAAGAAAAGGAAGGAATGTTTGCAATATTTTATAGGGTTTATTTAAATTCAGATTCCAGAATATCTGGCTCCAGTGATCAAACAGTTTTGAAATTTTGGGATATTTTGGATTTTTTTGTTTATATTTGTGCAATCTTTTAATATTTTCTTTCTTCTTTTTATGAAAATGTTCTTGCATAAAAGTTGCTTGATTTCTGTAGTATTCTTAAATCAATCTCTTGCTTTAACCATTTGATCTTTGTCTGTTGATATAGAAATTTATTTGCACCATTTAGATAGACCTTACATAATAGTAGTGTGACATATTCTTTTTGGTGTTCTCTATAGAATTATTCAGCTTCTGCTTAGATTGCTTCTGTGGTGGGCAAATAAATTTGGCTTACACTATTATTGATTGGCTTGCCTTGGATTCATATTATGTTCATCCTATTATGCAATTTAGGGTTTGTGTCTGAGTACTTGATACCTTTTGTTCGTAATGGTGTATACTTTGTTTCATCTATGATTTACTTGTTTGCAGTAGAAATTCTTATGCTCCTCTGATGATAGGTTACCCATTCTAGTTCATTTCAGTTTTGATGACTCCTAGAATCTGAGTACTGAACCTTGAAATTTCTGTTCTGACAACATAAAATCTTGGTTATGGTTCTGACATTTTATATACATGATATACAATACATTTCTTTGCAGCACTGAACTTTCCTCCTTCCTCTGGCTTTATCAGCAAGCAGACATATTTTCAACTTTGATACAGCCACATCATAAGCACCAATGCTATTCTTAATTGCTTCCCATGATAACTCATCAAATATCTTTCAGCCTGAATGTCATCTGCTAGTATCATGTTAGCATTTCCATTTTTTAAAAAAATATTAAGAATTTTAATTGCAGTAATAAAAACCAAAACAAACTAAACTTAGAGAAAGAAAACAAAAGGGAAAGAAAGAATAAAAAAGGCAGGAAAAAGGGGGGGAAAAGGAAAGGAAATGACTTCCAAGCTTCATTTCAACAAGTAGGAAAAAAAATTAAGAACTTTTCACCCCACTATAAGTTTAAACAGATATCTATTCCATATCCCATTCCATATCTATAACCATAAAACATCAACTCTTCAATGCTTGTATCAGCAAAAGGACCATAAAAATTGCCAGAGCGCTGCAAAAAACTCTTATTTTAACTTTTATTAAACAAACCAATTTTATATTGTCTCCTTTTACTTACAATAGTTCAATCTTTAATTCAATCAAATATTGTCATAGGATCTGATTTCTTTTCAAATTCTTCTTCATCCCATAACACATAGATTTCTTCAAGGCTTTAACAAGCTTTTATTGTAGATCCAATTTTTTGTAGATCCATGTTATTCTTTTGGTTTATCATTTGCATTTCTATATTGATTTTTAAAACTTTAGTCAGTTTATTTTGTATATCCAATAATGTGTCCTTTTCCAAATCATTCTCCTGGTCTGTCATTTGTAGTTCCACATTCTATATTTTCTCTGTCTTGTTAGATAAAATTTGTTTTACATCTATCATTTCTTTATTAACATTATTTAGACATAGTCAATTCATACATTCAGACACCCTTACTGGCAGTGTTGATATTGTAGTTACTAACTTCTGGCTCCATTTTTCAAAGATCTCCTTTAATGTTTCCAATGTTAAAACTTGTGTCTTTTTGTTAATCACAGTATTAACTGACAACAGGCTTGTATTTTGTTTCTTCTGCTGCTTAAAATCTTTAGTCACCTCTAATGTCTAATTTCTAACATCATAATTTATCTTTTGTTATGACTTACAATAGCTAGGGTCACCAAAATAAATCTGTTTCCCTAGAAAAGTTTTTGTTTTTTTAATAAGTCAATATTCCAAATTTATCTGGACTCTTAATCCTTTTATAAATTCTTAGATTAAAATCTTATTTAGCTTTTTGCTGTTTATTTCAAATTCTTTAAGTTCTTAAGCTTGTAACTAATTTTTCTTTTGTTCAGAATTGAAGATAAACTGACCCGATGAAGACTTTCTAAAAATAATTAGAAAGTGTCCTTTAAAAGGCTCTACCATGGTTGCAAGCAAGATGGCTGATCCCATCATCTCAAAACCCATGGAAAATTGCTGTCCTGCACTCTCCTTGGGAAGACCAGCCATTTGGAACGCATCCTGTGCCCTAAGCCAGAGAATTTCCAAGAAACTGATCTACTTGCTGGTTACTTGATTTTTGCCACAGTCATTGGGTCCACTTTTCCAGAGCCGTCTTCAGTTTGCCATAACTCAGCCAGAAGTCCTAACTGTGAATGCCCATTTAGGCAGAAAACTGAGATTTTCTTCTCTAAATGTGTTGGATTTAATCTTATCCTTCATCTGTGGCCTGTCCATCATGGGTGACTATCCGAAGAATGTATTCCCACAGTGTCATTAGATGTGTAGACCTGTTCATGCTACAAGTAATGATTCATGAAAGGGATGTGTTCTTCTGCTTAAATTAGAAAGAAGGAATTTAATACATTTGCACATCTATTTACATTCATATTATTTAACAGGACATAAACATACTTGATTTTTTCAGGTAAGGGTCTCTACTGCTGTTCATGTATTATGAATGCAGTGTTTTAAATTTTCTTATAGTAATACCTAGAATGTCAGGAAAGACACTCTGTAACTGCATAGAACTTTGAGGTCATATAACTAATGAATATACTTACTTACTTGTATATATATTGAGAAAGAAAATGTATTTTTGTGTTTAGGGATACTGATAATATAGATGTGATAAAAGTAATTTTTAAAATTTATAATTTCAACTTATAAGGACATTTCACTTGAAACCAGCAAAGCGTGCAATTAAAACCAGTGCAGTAAATAAAAAACAAAACAAATTAACAAAAAAAGGAATGCATGTAACAGGAAGAAACACTTATAATGTATATTCCTTGTGTGTCAAATCATACTTGGCCAATAAAGAATTCTATTCTATTCTATTCTATTCTATTCTATTCTATTCTATTCTGTATCAAATGTGCACAATAATGACCTATCCCAGAGTTGGGGTGGCAAGAAGCTGAGTTTTTGTAGATCATATAAAAGCTTGTACTGTATGATTAGGGCCATCGTAACCTCTTAGGAGAGTCTATTTCAATGGGCAGGCACTTTTATTAATCCTGATTGCCAGTGTATTCGTCTACATACTACTAAATTCACAAAGGAGTAGCCTACAAAAGGAAAAAGCTATTAACAGGAGAATATGAACTTGTCATTCAGAAACTCAAGAAAGATTTTCTTTTATTATTAAGGAAGGTATGGGATCTTGAGAAATCCAAATAATCATACTTGTACTCTTTTTGCTTCAGTTAAAGATTGCATTGTTCCATTAATAAAAGAAGCTAGTGGTAGGATAATTAACAGCTCTTGCTGCAGCTTTGTTTTTTTTATGTGGGTGTTTGAAATTCACACACACACACAAAATGTGAATAGGAAATAATATCGTGTGAAGAGATAAAAAACTATGTGATTCATTGAGTATCACTACTATGCTTTAACAATGTTAAGCTCAATTTCTATTAACTGTTATAGCCATGTGATATTCCTATGGCCATCTCGAAACAAAAACAAAATAATTGAATCTTTCTCACAGCTGGATGAAATGTGGGTGCAAAGAGAGACTTAAGTTACATTCTCTTTCTCAGGAATATAATATACTAAACTTTAAACTTCAGGCTGCAATAAATAATCAAAACTCATTCTATTTATCTTAAATAAAGGGTTATACTCTTAGTTAAAAGACCTTATCATGCTGTCCCTTTCACTTGCTAGAAATAGAGACAAAGATAAAAATGATGGATATCTTTATGTGTATTTCCTAGGAGATAGCTTGGGGAACTGCCAGAAGAAATTATCAGCACAGAATCCAGGATTCTTTCATAAATAAAAGACTGTAATATCTTAACATTGGGAATATATTAATCATCTCTATATGAGCATAGCTAAGATTCAAAAACATATCCTTGTTGTCTCACATTTTTGGGAAGTCCAAAATACTTCTGAGGACAACTCATTTCTAATAATCATAGAATGTAAGGATTGGAAGAGGTTTTGAGTTTACATAGTCTAACTCCCTGCCCAATACAGAAATCAAT
This sequence comes from Crotalus tigris, assembly GCF_016545835.1. Classification (NCBI taxonomy): domain Eukaryota; kingdom Metazoa; phylum Chordata; class Lepidosauria; order Squamata; family Viperidae; genus Crotalus; species Crotalus tigris. The sequence goes on from NW_024096968.1 coordinate 2,594,481, forward strand.
TTTATAGAATCAAGGACAGATGACCATCCATTATGAGTAATACTTATGCAGACATTTTTCCTATATAGTATTGTCAACGTTTTGATGCACCACAGCAAAACTGAAAAAAATCACAATAAATTTGAATTAAAACAATTATATATAAACCAAAACTGCAGGTGGGGGCTCCCAGTATCTACCTGACCACAAAAAAACACAACTTTGCTTGATGTTGCTGAACAAACTTTACCCTAAAGGTATCTTTATTATGGTTAATGTTTCAAGTACTAATCAACAAATCCTTTCAGTGCAAAGACTCCTAAAATTTTAGCAGAAGGTTCTAAACAACCATCTAGACATTTTTGGTTGAAAAATACATGTTTTCAGGAAAGCTTGGTACAATAAATATACCAAATTGTAAAGTTATTGTATAATTTGCATTGAGTCTACTTTCTTATGTACTTTGTTATGCTGAATTTAACAATCATATAGATCATATGTACCAATGCAAAGTAAGATTCATGTGCTTATTTTGGTGATGACCTTGTGTCTGCTGTTCAAAAGTATACAAGATTTGTTATATGCCTGTATACAAGAATGCAAGATTTACTTTATATCAAGGTTCACCTACTGACTTCTGTGAATATGTTTAGATACTTAGTAACAACAAGAAGAAAATGACCAGGATAACTCAAGCATTATTCCAAGAACAGCTAGAACCTGCGAAGACAGTAAGAATTAGGCCATGTTTTTCAAATTTTTTCAAGACATAGAACCTGTAAAAAATATTTTCTTGGAACCCTCATTCAAGAGTAAAGCTCTAGCAGTAGCATGCGAATTGTGTTTGTTTTATTCTTATTCTTTTATAGAATCTCTTCAAAATTGTAGAGTTCTGAAGAATAAAGTTAGAAATAACTGAATTAGTGATTTCAGTGAAAGATACCTAAAAATATAACCTCCTTCAGGCTTGAATAACAGTACCTTAAGGATTACTTAACTTTTCTTTCCACCTTCTGCACAAAGATTTTTCAGATGATCATAAAGACTTGGAGATTCACACTTCTTGATTGTGAATGAGGCCTTCACAAAACGTCAAGAAGATTATAAGGCTTACACAGACCCTAAACCTTGCTGGAACTGGTAGGTCTGCATTGTATTTCCTGGACAAAGTTCATAAAATGCATAAGCTTTAGATGCAGTTCTCTGCCTCTTCTGCAGTAAAATAAAAGATGTCAAAACTTTTGGCCTGTAGTATATAGCTGTCCTGCATATTGACCAAATTGCTCATTTTCTCTGAATATATACACTAATACATAATCCCATTAGCTTTCAAAAGCAGATATCTCAGAAAGTTTTATAATACTGTGAAGATTACTGGTTCAAAATCTATCATGGCCAATGGCTTGGCAATTAATCATTGTGTGAAAATATTATCTATCTTTGCAACAAATGGAAAAGCTATTGTCCTTAAGGTGCATATGGTCTGTGCTTACAGATGCTGGGAACATCACCAAATCCAAGAAAGCCATAGGTTTCTTACTATACACTACAATGTCTATCAGTTACCATACCATGATGTAAGAAAAACAGTCTGGTTTTAAACATTGGTAAAACCAAAGAAATCATTGTCGATTTCAGAAAAGGTAGGCACAGCCACACTCCTCTGTGTATTAATGATTCACTTGTGAGATGGTTTCCAGCATCAAATTTCTGGGTGTGCAGTTAACAAGTAGGCTGGCTTGGTCACTCAACAGCAAGACATGGTAAAGCGAGCACAGCAGGGCTGCAGTTTCTGCATCACATGAGAAAAATACATTTCCTTCCCCATACTGCATCACAATCTGGTTTGGAACCATCACTGGTTCAGACAGGAAGGTGGTGCAGAGAGTGGTGAGAATGGCAGAAAAGATTATTGGCAGTTCTCTTCCTTCCATCCAGGACATAGCATATAAGGTTTGTTTGAGCAGGGTCCGCAAGATTGTCTGGGACACTCATTACACATCCTCTTCACAACCTGTTTTCCTTGTTACCTTCTGGAAGGAGGCTTTGTGGTATCTGAAGCAGAACATCCAGATTCAGTCAGAACTTTGTTCCATACAGTATTAACTTCCTTCCGTTATGTATTCAAGATGGACAGTGAATAATATTTATATGTTATTTATATGTAAGGGTGTAGGTTTATACATTTGTTGTATATAGGATGTTTACATGTGTGTTAGCTATGTGTACACCTCTGAGAGCATGCAACAAAATTTCATTTTTAATGTGTGCCAATGTGCCCACAGTAAAAAAAATGACAATAAAGGTTATCTACCTATCTATTCCGCTTCAGGTACTTACTAGCTCTCAGACCCAACTGACCATCTGACACTTACTCAAAATGTACTGGATGCAGAGTAGAAAAACCCATGATAGTTATCTTGTTATATTCTGGAAGGAGGAATGATGGAGCTAAATTACTGGATATGGTTCACTGTCGGATGACTCAGCTCCAGCAAGTGCTGCAGTTAGCTCACTTATTTTTGAATGGAAGAAAGGGTTTTTTCCTCCCCTTTCACTTGTCCAGTGAATAAGATGCTGACTCATATATCTGACTTTGTGGTGGTAGTGATGAATGGGATGGCTGCTGCTCATTATACCTAAAAGGCTATACCTGAGGGAAAGTACTATTCAGAATCTGGTTCCTATTTGCTCTTGATAGTTTTTGTCAATGATTTGTTGTTGAGGTACTTAAGTATTTTAAAGTTCATGGATCATTTAATTTATTAATTTTAAAACACTGTAGAGAGACCGCTTTATGTATGTAAATTACAGACATTAATATTTATTTTTGTTTGACATTTACCTCATACCTTACTAGTATTCCACAGGATATTTCAGAATAAGATATACATATAGTCCTCACTTAACAACCATAAACACATGGTACTGTTTGAAATGTCTAATGTGGCTTGTTTAAATTATTTTGTTAAAATTAGAAAATGTTTGGCCTCTTGGTCTTAAAACAGCCATATTATACCATATTTGTGTAGCCAAACAATTTCCAGCCAAATAACTTTTTAAAAAAAATATTCAGGGTATAGCCTAGAATAGGCTGAATTTAAACACAATTTTCATTCTGGTTTTACACAATCTGACATTGATCTGAATATGCTTTGCTCATACAGCAGATTTATACCATGTTTATATAAAAGTAAAATACTGTAAGCAACAAACTTCTAAAGTTACCTAACTCATCATTGATTATTTCAACCAAAATAATATTTTCTTGTTAAGTTTATTTCCAAATTTGCAGAATATATCCAATTTATTGATTTAGAAAAGCAATGGGGGGGGGGTTTTCTCCTCTTGGGATCACCATCTTCTCTTCCTTCCTGTCAGAATAATATCCGCAGGATATTTCAGAATAGGATGTACATATAGTCCTCATCTAACAGCCACAATTGGGACAGGCAACTCCATTGCTAAGCAATATTCCCATTAAGTGAGCTATCACATGACGGCAAGGGACTTACAAAGTCTGCAGTTGTTAAATAAGTTACCATTGAACAAAAAATCATGTGAATATGCAATTTTTATTGCTGGCGTCTCCATTAACTCTGCTTGTTGGAAGCTGGCTGTGAAGAAAAAAATGGTGAGCACGTGGCCACAGGATGCTGCAACAATTGTAAATGCCTACTGGTTGGAAAGTGTCTAAATTTTGATTATGTGACTGTGGGGATGCTATATTGATTGTGAATGTGAGGTCAAAACTTCTTTATAGGCCCAAAAATGGCTTATTGATATATCATTTTTAATTGGTGATACCTTAGAACACAGGCATAATTTTTATTCCAGCACAAAGATGAATAACTGTGTTAAGATTGTGCAAATTCTAAAAAACGTCTTTAAAATTGTACATGTTTTCTAGAGGATATAAGTACATTCATATCCATTTAGAGTTTATATCAATCAATAAATAAATCTTGCTGAAGATCTGTATAAATGGTGAATAAAGAAGATTCATCACAAGGCCAAAAAACAACATAGAAAGAAGATTACTCAATATTTCATCAGCTAGCATTTAAAAATTTTATGTCTGACTACAGAAACTCAAAGTGGAGGATTATAATTTGGATAATTGTTATGGTTATTCTAGCTAAATTATATTAAGTAAATTTGCTCTGGGAAAACTATCTCATTCTTTCAAAAAACAAGAAGTGGAATTAATTAAGTATGACAGTTCCAACAGATGTTCCTTCCCTTCATTTTGTTTGCAAAGAAATAATCGGAAAAAAATAAAAGATCAACAATCCAGAATACAGCAAGGCAACATCTGCATCCTTGTAGGATCCAAGAAACCCCTACAGATATATGCCATGCTAAAAATGTTTACAATGGAGTCTCATTTTGAAACATTTATATATCCTGCCAATTTTTCAGGATTAAAACCTGCTTTTCCATTTGGTCATTTAAAACCAAAAGCAAAAAGCAATTTTCCTTTTTATGAAATTGCCTTACATGAATTCCTTATGAAGTGCCAAGACTTGCTATATTTGCTTACAGACAAGGGATCTCATGGCACTGATATCAACACCTGCTGCGCCATGTGCCTAAGAATGCTTCAAGTCAAATGCATTATGCAAATGATGATTTCAGTACAAGAGCTCATAGACTACAATATCAACAATGAGACCACATTTGGTTATAGTTTAAGAGCCATTCAGCTCTTTACTTAATATTCTGATCATTTTTGGAAGAATGTCAGAAATTTGAATAAGTGTTTCTCTTGGTACAACGTGCAAGATAATTAACTAGACTAGACTAGACTAGACTAGACTAGACTAGACTAGAATAGAATAGAATAGAATAGCAGAGTTGTAAGGGACCTTGGAGGTTTTTAGCCCAACCCTCTGCTCAGGCAGAAAACCCTGTACCATTTCAGACAAATGGTTGTCCAATCTCTTCTTAAAAACTTCCAGTGTTGGAGCATCCAAAACTTCTGGAGACAAGTTGTTCCACTGATTAATTGTTCTAACTGTCAGGAAATTTCTCCTTAGTTCTAGGTTATTTCTTTCCTTGATTAGTTTCCATCTATTGCTTCTTGTCCTGCCCTCAAGTGCTTTGGAGAATAGCTTGACTCCTTTGTGACACTTCTTTGTGTGGTTTCATAGCAAGACCTTAAAAAACTGCATCTAATATAAGCGATGGGCATGAAATATCTTTTTCTATTTCATAGATCTAAAAGTCCTCCTTGTCTATTTTTGCAGCCTTCCATCATCTTCTTGTCCTACTTAGTATAAAGCATATATTTGTAAATCAAACGCTAAAAAAGTAGCATGTGTTAAAACAGAACAAAAGAAGAATCCACTGAAGCATTCTTTTAAAACTTTAACTATTGACTTTTAGAAAATGGGTAAGCTCCAGATGGATGGCACTTCTTATTGAGGAATACAGTATTCTTATAGCAGTAAATTAGATTTATTGTGAAATGGCATCTTGCCACAGGAAAGAAATCTGATTAAATATGACAGTTCTGAAATCATAGAACCAACAGTTTCTTCTTGTGTCAAAGGAAAATAAAAAAGAAGAAAAGAAAAAGAGGGGCATATTTGGGTGAAGGGGACAGTTTAAAAACCATCAAGATTTAAGCTATGAGCAGACAATCGAAGCCCTGCCACTTTTTAATGTGCATTGTGGGTGCAACACATGGGGAAAAAAACAAGTGAGGCTTCAGTTTTGTAGATGTGGCCACAAAATTGTATTGACTTTACTTTTTACAATCCTTGCACCTTCCCCTGGAAAAATTGCTGTATTTTCTTTTGATTCAGAAGAATTCAAATATTTAGCATTTACCTCTGTGAATTTAGGATTCTTTAATTTGCTGTTGCTATTCTGAATCCTGAAAAGCTTAATCTCTCCGAGTCTAAAAGTTAACATGGAATAGTATTAAGGGCTAGTAACTGAAGATGGGTTAACATAGCTGTCTAGGAAGCTCTTCAGTTAAATAGACTACTTAATGTGTTTTTCCTACGAGAGAGGAGAGAAATCCTTCTAGATCAAGAGTTAGGAAGGTTAAATTACTTTTTAAAAAAACTTGGAATTATCTTCTGAGACATGGAAACTGGCAAACATTTGAAACCATTTTTATTGAGATTTGATAATCTCTGGGGAGTTCAACATTAAACCTGTGATAGGAAGAAAACAACCACCCAGTTTTTAAAATATCTTTGTAGAGCAGTGGTCTCCAACCTTTCTGGCTTGGCGGTCTGGCAGGGGGAAAGGAAATGGTCCCGTGTGAATGATGGGTGCTCGCCCGTGCACCTGCTGCTCACACAAATGAGCTTTGCGCGTAGTGCAAGTGATCACTGCTCACACAAGTAGAGGTGCACATGAGCATGAGTGCCTGCTGCTAGTGCAAGTTGAGCTGGGTGCATGCACCTGCCACTTACGCAAGTGGAGCTGTATGTGTGTGTGCACATTCACCCGCTTGCGTGGCTAGGTTCCAAATGGGCTACGGCCCAGTAGTGGGCCATGGCCCAAGGGTTGAGGACCCCTGTTGTAGAGCATTTTATTTCACAAACTTAACCATAGCTTTCCTATTATAAATTGTCACTGAAGCCACCGCATCTAATAGATATTCTATCCAGTGGTTTCAAAACACTTTTGGTTTCTTTTGGGAATTAAATATCCAGAAGTATTTATGATATGCATGGATGGACTGATTCTCTTTATTAATAAGGATGGAAATGCACACTGAAGCTCAGATTAGGACAAGCATACAGTGATAAAAACCCTTTGTTGTTCTAAACAATTTTATAGGAAGTTTCCAGCAGTTAAAAAAATTCAGGGATTAAAGGAAGAGGAAAGTATATGTTAAAAGAAAAAAAAGTGGCTTTACAACTTATTCAACTTAAAATATTATCTGTCTTGCTGATCTTTTCACTATCAATACTTCGGACTCAGAACAAGATAATGTTATGAAAAGTGACATCTTAATGAAGCAAATTGCTGGGCAATTTTGTTATAAAGGATGTAAGCTCAGCAGCTAATTAGAATCTACTCAACTCTAAATTGACTTGGGAATACCTACAGTGATAGAAATCATGTTCTTAACAGTATGATTGACTGACAGAAGATGACCTGCTAGTAAGACAGACACCAGTTCATTAGTTTTTTGTAATGGTTACTGCTGGTGTATTCATTATACAGCTGATAGCTGAGTAACTTGAATCTTATAAGGTCAATATGACATGTATTTGTCAACAGATTTACATATGACAACTCTAATGAATTAATATTTATTTGTACTGTGTGGATGAAACATCCGTACCATTGAAATACTAACATAAGAGATAACTGGGCAATGTGATCCATACTTCATGATTTTCTGCACAGTCTAAATGTTTTGCACTGTAATGTCACCTTTTTATTGCCATCATGACAAAGCAATATTTCTACTTAATGTATTGAACAGGTAGCTCTGAAAATGAGCATCTTTCACAGATCCTCTCAAGAGGTCAAACATAAATCTGAAGTAAACAAACCCATAAATGTGTCTTCTGCTGGACATTTCTCATGAAAGACAAGAAAAGGTTCATGTTTCTCTGTGGAAAAAGAGTGGGTGAACAAAATTTATTCTTTAGAAAAAAAACATTGCCAGCCATGTTCTTAGTTGTAGATAAACAAAATAATACCATTTCAAATTTGGAGAGCACAGGATTAAGACTAGAAGCCCTATGCAAAAGTTCCTCAGAACAAGAACTTTGCACTCAGGGGTTTTACTTTGAATAAACATGTGTAGGATTATGCTGCAAGGTTCAAGACACACAGCATCTCATCTTTATCTTTAAATATGGTGGAGCATATGATCTGAGCATATGTTTCCTTTGCATCCAATATTTTTCCTGTAGTTTAATACAGAATTCTGGCTAACAGCTAATCCTTTTCTTATACTTCTGCTTTGTATTCTAATAGTTAAAAGAGCAACTTGCGGAAAATCTATTCCTTTATTGGTGGAGGCTCTCTGAGACAATGTTTCTTAACCTTGGCAACTTCAAAATGTGTGGCCTTCAGTTCCAGAAATCCCTAATCAGCAGATTAATACAACAGCCCTATTTACATCATTGGATAGATATATAATTTAGAATCCTTCTTCAAATATGAAATTATCATTCTCCCTTTTATTTCATTATTATTATATTGTCCAGCCCTATTTTTCCCAACTTGGCACTGATTTTGTTTACAACTCCCAACATTCTTATCTAGGCTTGTTGGGAACAGTGAAAACTGAAGCCATCATATTCACTGAGCCAACAACAGTTTGGGAAAAGCTATTCCAGGATAAGTGAGTGTAGTAAATTCATTCTCAGCTACAAAGAGTTTTCACTTCAGGGAATTCAGCCCTAAGCTCCGCTTGTTTTCAAAATTAAACATGGCTGCTTCTGAAATAAGTCCTAGCAAAGCTGGAGAAGATTACCTTCTCTAAATCTGATCCGTTCTAATGAAACATCCTGATCAATATTTACACTTGGGTAGCTAATGAAAAAGGATACTGGAAAGGGATTCTTAGATAGGAATTTCCTTTTTATTTTGACATGAATTCTATATAGGATTTCTAAAGAATATCATGAACAATGTTTTGTAAAAGATTCCAACCCCTTGAAATTGGCAGATTTTATATGATATTCTGCATTTTGTCTAAGAAGGAAATCCCATTGTGATTGCTTCACTGATGAATACATTAATCTAATGTTTTTAAAAATTCCCTGCTTCTCCTCCTTGTTGAAATGCATAATAGAGATGAGCCTTCAAATAAATTAATCATGAATATAGTTTCTGAGTGACTGAATATATTTTGCAGTCTTGCCACAGAGCAGTTCACAGTCTGTTTGCATACAGCTTAGGCATTCAAATGCGTCATTTTTAAAATGCTATACTGAAATATAAAATAAAGCAATAAAATGCCTTTTTAAAAATCAGTTCACAGCTTATTTTGCCCGACAATTTTGATATCTTACTTGAATATAGGCAACCCCGCTTTTGTCACATTATCAACCATTTTTAAGCATGATGTGACAGGAATTTAAAATAAAGCAATGAAATCATGAGTAGTTGAGGGGGTAACTTGACAGAGAAGCTTCACAGTTGATAAACTATTTCATTGACATCTCTAGTTATTGTAAAAGAAATTAAAGAAAGTACATGTATACACAGTTCCCACTTCTTGGCACTGTAGCCAAAATTATTCTTTGAAGACTGTAATAGGTGATTCAAGGTGGGTAAAAAAAAACAAGATTTGGCCACAACTGTGATCCAAACTTACACTCTTTTTTTATTTGTGGTATTCATGCACAACACTAACAAAAAGGAGTGAGCTTCAATTGCATGGTAGTGACTGTCAACTTGATTTTTTTATCCGTTTACCCCCCATTTCCCCACACCCATTGGATACTCCTAGGCATGTTTGGGGCAGGCTTAAAAGTTAGTAAACTTTTAAGTAAACCTTCTAAATTTTGTCACCAACACTGACTTGTTGGAAAAGTCAATGTTGTTTTCAGTTCAGATGCAATGCAACGATAATGTCAGGAATATTCTCCCTTTTAGCTGTAAAAAAATATAAAGTCCTCTTATTGTTTTACTGCAGAATCCATAAAATTTGAAAGATATACCAACTAAAAAAATCTGGACAGGTCCAGACCTTTCGTCAGTTCCAACCCAGTGGAAATAAATTGTATACTCCAAGCTATTCAGCCAATCTCTGAGGTACAGCACTTCAAAAAAAGAAAGCAAAGCAGATTCTTTTTATGCACCTTTTAATGAATGTATAGCAAGAACAAATGTTGCTGTATTTAATTAACTAGCCCATTAAACATTTAGTATGCCATAAAAATGAACACTGTAACAGCATAAATGTGAGATAGTAAGATACGTTTTTAAAAAAATTATAGAAAGCTCAACTTTGTTGGAGTACTTTTAAGAAATGCTACGCAGGAAACTTTTATTTTTCCACCTCATTTTTAGGAAACTTCAGAATTAACTTTGGGTGTACATCTTAAGCTCTTTTTTATTACTAAGGGATGATAAAGATTCAACTATTTTTTTTAACACATCTCTATCACACAGTAGCTCTCCGTGCTATCCCTACTTTCAGATCTGAAAAAGTCTGTGGGAGGAACTCTCTTGAAATTTAATTGTTGTGTAGGAAATAACTATTTTAGGATAATACTGAAGAGAGCAATGGCTGCAAGCCAGAATCATCTATCTCTTGTTTTTACCAAGGCACAGATATTGCTTCAACGTGGTTGAATAACCTAGAAGCAATTGAATAGCCTTGGCCACTGTACAACTTTCTTTTTTGGAAAGGGAGCATTTTAAGAAATTCAGAAAATTTCTTAAAACATTAGCTTTCTGGGTGAACTGGTTTTGTACCTGCATCTTTTGAGATAACATTGAAGGACATGCAGGCTTTGTGAAAAGGGTGTATGTGACATTTTATGGAATGTACAGATCATGCAACCTAATCTTCAAATACCTTCAAGCAATATATCACAGGTGGTAACCTGTCCTTCTTCTTTTTAGTCAGGAAAGGGTTTATTTGCTTTTTTTTGTGTATCTAGTCAACTTTATTCCTTGCAACTTTATGGGCAGTTTTATTGGAAACATTTTTGGAAGTAGTATGCATTTCCTTCTTTCTAGGTCTGCAAAAGAATGAATAGCCCAAAGTCACCTAGTTGGCTTCCAAGATTAAAGCAGGACTAGAACTAGAACAGGACTCAGGTTTCCCCATTCGTAACCTAGTGTCTTATCCACTAGATTTGAAAAAGTATTCCAACTGTAGAAGAGGTGATTTCCTACGGCTTTGTTATTTCTCAGAAGTGTCCTAGAGGGGGGTTAAAAAAAAGACTTTACCCAGCTGTTTAAAATAGATATTAAATAACATAAGGAAAAGTATTCTTTGAGGAACTCAGATTTGTTTTCTCAAGTGCTCAATTGCTGCCTTTCACCATAACTTATATCTAGAACTATCCACTTTAGGAATGGTGCTTACAAGTCTAGATGTTTGTAGATGATTCTAAAGGAAACCATGGCCAGGTATATCATATAACAACAAGAGATTTAACAGATGGGGGGGAGAGTGGTGGTAGTGGGGGCTCAGTCCCTCCTCTGATATCTGACAAAGGTCATCTGTTAGAGAATCAATGCTCTAACTGTTCTCAGCCAGGTAATCTGTTTTCCCCAAGATAGTGGTAGTTAATTCATTACCTCTCCTCAACAACTTCCTTGAAAAGGAAAAGCTGAAGTTGAACAAAAGTTATCAAACAGCAGACCGAGGGCTGGTTTCTTCTGGAGAAAGACCATTATTATCTCTTTCCAAACAATCAGCATTACATACTCTCCAAGGTATCTCCCATACTCATAGGCAACCTAGGGATCAGTTATGCCACACACATTCCTATCTATCACTGTCTCTATGATTTGTCTTTATCTATTGGCTCACATTCATCCTCTATCATCTTGGTTCCTAACTTTTTATGCTAATATCTAGTTGTTTTTAGTATTTTTAAACTTTTTAATATATTGTAAACCACACAGAATTGCTGTATTAGTGAGATAGGGAGCATAGAAAATTTAAAAATCAATCAATCATATTAAACTAAAAAATTCCAGTTGTTACAATTCTTTTTAAAAGAGTGTTAATCAGCTGCTGGTTTTTGTACCTTTTCTAATAGTGCAATACTCTTGTGAAAGCATGATGATCAGAACTGTAACACTTCAAATGTGTGCAGGATATTTGTATATGGGCATTTTTATACTAGAATTTTTCTGTTGTTGTTGCCTCTTTTACTATATTTTCATTGAGCTGTTTATGTGACTCCAAGATTCTGGTCAGTCACTATTTAGATTTCATTAATGTTTGAGTCATGTTTGGATTCTTCGTGCAGCAATTATGTATTAGTCTACATTAAGCTATATTTGCCATTTTAATAAACATTCACCCATTCTGAAGTTATTCACTGTGCTTCATTATTTAATTATCACAAATACTATCAGCAGCAAGTATGGCAATTTTATTTCAGGGATCTAGTACAGATCATTTATATTTGTCTCTAAGGGACTCTTCCACACACATCTAGCCCATGTGAGGATTTATTTCTACTGTCTGGATTTTTTAATCAATTGCTAATCCATAAAATTACCTGTCCTCATAACTCAGACAGGCTAAATTGTTTAGGAATCTTTAGTAAGAGACTTTGAAAAAGGTTTTTGACATTCAAGTATAGAGTATCTTCTGAATCACCCTTGTCCTCATGTTTGCTGATACATACCCTAAAAAAGGAAAATCTAAAAGATTAGCAAAAAACTTGGACATCTGCAGAAACGATGTTGGTTTCTTTCCAGCAAGAATCATTCTTCTATGGTCTGTTTATTTTCCCTTTAATAATTCTTTTCAATAATTTTCTACAATGAACAGGGTTCATTATTTCCAGCCTAAATTTTAGTATAAATTTAGCATAAATTTTAGCATAAATTTCTTGAAGATTTTTGGGAGAAGTTAAGCTAAAGATAGTATTTCTGAATCATTAATTTTGTGAATGATTTTAATTGCATATTTCACTTAGGCTTTAATTATGCTAGGCAGGAGAAGTTATCAACTTGCCCTCCATAAACTTCTCATTATGAAAATCAGCAGTTTCTAACACCTATACAAAGTCATGTACTATAATATCATGCTATTACTGCAGTGAACCTTTTATTCTGCAAAGCAATTTTAATTTAAAAGATTGATCACTCATCTCTATGTAGTATCAAGGTATTAATCAAGATGCAAATCACAATTACAGTGAAAATAATTAATGAAGTTTTAGTATAGATGTTTAAATTGTTGAGGAGTCATAAATAAATCATGTTCATGAGATTTTGTCTGTGAAAATCAAATAATAGGTTCATTTGTATGTATATTCATCAATTCTATAGAAAAAAACACCTTAGAATTATATTGTTTTATTTGATTTTACTTGGATTTTAATGATTGATATTATTTGACTTGGAACATATTGGGAATTGATGGCTCTATTACAGTGGGAATAATTTGTTTTAAATATAAATCTGATCTTTACTGAGACATCTTAATTTTTATGTTCTTCTTAGACATGAGGTTTTATTATTTTAGACTGTTTAGAGTCCATGGTTGATTTGGCAGGTTATAAATGTGATTAACAGGTTAAAAATTAAATATATATCTAGAAAATAATGTATTCCATAATTTAGAAATTTTCAGGAATATTTTGTTATATTATCTATGTATATATACATAATATGCATACTACCCTAAAGTGAAAACACTGGAATTGTTTCTATAAAATTAATATTTGTGTGTTTATGTGTGCAATCTGTCACAATTTTGATTGCTTTATAGTAAAAGAAAAAGTATGGTATATACCTGGCAGATTCAGAGTAGTTGAAAACTAATTGAGTTATACAAAATTGAGTTATGAGGGTAGATTAATGGATTTATGAAAATGTTTATTAGAATGAGGATTGATGGAATGTGTGCATTTTAGGTTAATCTATATCATGACTATCAAACAAAAAAGATAAATAAGGCCCATAAATCTTCAACTTTAAAAAATGTACAATTTAATGAGCATGGCAATTCAAATTAATTCTGCAGTATATTTAGCAGGTTTGAGAATGGTGTTTAAAGTTCATCTCTTTATTTAATTTAATTATAATTTTAAACTGCCTGTTAGTTAAAATAGTATCTACCAAGGGTAGATTTAACAACATGACAAGGAAAACAAAAGTACAATAGAGGTTAAGCTTGGCAAACGAAGAAAATACCCTAATGACGTCCAAAAGACAATCATATAGATGCAGTATGAGCCTCCTGGGAGAGACAATTCTTCCAGAAGACCTTCACAAACTGGGGTTTCTTGTTTTAGTCCTTCATGTGCACTGCCAGGCTCCATTACTACAATGATACTGTTTCTTATGGTCACAGTTATTTTTTCTTGAAAAGCCAGTGTAAACATCTTCTCTTCCCCAACTATAAATCCATCCTAGGCTAAACTAGGTGGATCTTTGTTTTAACTGTTCTTAGCTCCTCCTTTGATCAATATAACATTCAGCAAAGAGGCTATATGTACATATGTATGAACTCTCAAATATATTTCTTGCAAATATATAAATTGCAATATTATACTATGTTGAAAAAGTCCTCTTCTTTATCTTTAAGACATCAAAACTTTGTATTGAAAAGATAAATAAAATGGGGAATGGACACTTTCTCCATGCCTCATTTTCCCACTATGAATTTTAAGTGGCCAGGTTTGTAATAAACCGTTGAGGCAACAGTCTAATGAGCTATATTTAACCATGCAGTATAAATAACTTGATTCATAGTTTTCTAAGTAAAATTTTACAATTAGAAATACTGAGAGAATAAAGAAAACAATGTGCCACCACTGTTTTTCAGCAAATGCTATTGATCTGAAAGTTGTGCTAGAGAGGAATGAAAGGAAATAACACAGAAGGGTGGTATTTAGTAATTTACAGATGGCCTTACTCTAGTTGTCTGAAACCATGGTGACTAGGTAATGGGAGTGAAATTCCAAATGCTTGAAGCGATCCCAGATGGTCCTGCAAACACTCCAGAGAATACAATTTAATAATCATGATACAGCATGTGTGACACTTTTGAAATTTGTCATTCAGCACCAGCCTGAACATCATTCCCCTGTGTGTAATTTAAGGACATATACTGTATCAGAGCTCAGAACAAAAAGAGATTATAATTGGAATCTCAACAGATCGAGTATAAAGGATGGAAAGTTAATCAATTTAAACAGATAATTTTAGCAGATTTGGCTCCCCAGACAACACTCTGATTAGTACCAAGCCATAATTTGGGACACGTGGTAGAGTTGCTAATTATTATCATTATAAATCTTTCTTCTTAGTGAAGATTGGTTTTAAAATACAGTTTTTCCAATGATGTGTATTTTGACTAACTCCTAGTTTTAAGATCTATGGCTTAATTAAAATATTGTGCCCACTGAGGATAGCAGAAAAGTATTGGTCAAACTGGTTTTGTTTCTTCCCTGCAATCCTGCCATGATTGCATTATCAGTCTGCTATGGAAAATTTGAGGAATCTTGAAAAGCAGATACACGGAATGCAGAGAAGTGCAAGAGGAGAGGAGGAATTGAAAGTCCCCTTGTGTGAAATATGCCATTCTTGTTCTATTCACCATGAAATAAAAACATTATTTTTGACTCTTGCTATCTTAATAATTTACTAATTCCTTATTATTTAATGTTTTGCTTAGTAATACTCTTCTTTTTACACTTTTAATAATATTCCCATTATCACATGAAGTCTATTGGGCATCATATTAAATATTTGTACGGGTTCTTCTTAAAATATTGAAATCACTGCTCTCTCAATTAATTTGCCATGCAGATTAGAGGAAGAAAATGCAAATATGTATTTAAGGTCACTCTTTTTATGTGAATTAGTGGAATAATGGGACAGTAAACAAAGGATGGCAACACTGGTGATTTCCTCCCAAGTTATATTCTAGCAGGAAGAAAGAATACGGGAGAGAGATTTGGGAATGGCAGCTGGAGGGGCAGGCCTGAGAGAGATCCAGAATCCAAACATGGATACCCACCTCCCTGTAAAGTTAGGAATATTTTTGGAGTGCAGTGATAGTTTACATTGATGTGATACAGGCATTATATGGATATAAATGAAAAGTATTAAATACTATTTTAAAATATTTTTGAAAAGTCTGTTCCTTATTTTCTGGGTTAATCCAGATTCTATATTAACTTGCATAAACTTCCTCCCTTGCCTCCAGTTACCCAATTCTAGAGATTTAAAGAATTTCTAAGCTGGAAAAGCATAACAAATGTGTTTCACAACGACAACACATGAAGTGTTACTACCGCTTTACAATGTCTTGGTAAGGCCACACTTGGAGTACTACATTTAGTTTTGGTCACCACAATGTAAAAGAGATGTTGAGACTCTAGAAAGAGTACAGAGAAGAGCAACAAAGACGATCAGGGAACTGGAGGCTAAAACCTATAAGGAACAGTTGCTGGAATTGGGAATGTCTAGTCTAATGAAGAAAAGGACAAGGGGTGACATGATAGCAGTGTTCCAATATCTCAGGGGCTGCCACAAAGAAGAGGGAGTCAAGCTATTCTCTAAAATGCCTGAAGGCAGGACAAGAAGCAATGGATGGAAACTAACCAAAGAGAGAAGCAACCTAGAACTAAGGAGAAATTTCCTGACAGTTAGAACAATTAACCAGTGGAACAACCTGCCTCCAGAAGTGGTGATGCTCCAACACTGGAAGTTTTTAAAGAAGAGACTGGACAGCCATTTGTCTGAAATGGTATAGGGTTTCCTGCCTGAGCAGGGGGTTGGACTAGATGACCTCCAAGGTCAATTCCAACTTTATTATTATTATTATTGAGGATCATCGCACAGTCAGCCAGATGTTCAGACTGGATTTGGCATTTTGTCTACCTATCAAGTCCTTACCCAGGACCTGGGATAGGCAGATGTGGATGTTTGATGGTATTACAGATATCGTCGCAGGATGGAAGCAGTTTCTAGTAAGGCTGCCTTTTGCAATTGACTAATAGCGAACTTGTCAATGCCAATGGTGTTCAAGTGGTGCTCCAGTTGTTTTGGGATTGCACCCAAGGCACCTATTGCTATTGGTACTACCCTTGCTTGCTTTTGCCACAGTCTTTCTATTTCTAGTTGTAGGTCTTTATATTTTGTTATCTTCTCCAGTTCTTTGTCGTCTATTCTACTGTCTCCAGGCACTGCCACGTCCACTATCCAGACTTTTTTGTCTTTCTTATCGACAATTGTTAAGTCTGGGGTGTTATGTTGCAGGTGCTTGTCTGTTTGAATTCTGAAGTCCCAGAGCAGTTTAATTTTATCATTTTCTATGACTTTCTCTATTTTATGATCCCACCAGTTTTTGCTTACTGGCAAATGATATTTCTTGCAGATCTTCCAATGCACCATTGTTGCTACTTTGTCATGCCGCTGCTTGTAGTCAGTCTGTGTGATCTTCTTTTAGCAGCTTACCAGGTGGTCCACTATTTCTTTAGCTTCTTTGCACAGGAGACACTTACTGTCTGTTGCTGTCTTCTCAATTTTGACTTTATATGCATTTGTCCTTAAGGCTTGGTCTTGTGCAGCCAGAATTAGTCCCTCGGTCTCTTTCTTCAATTTTTACACTCTTAGCCATTGCCAGGTCTTGTTATTATCTGCTTTCCCAGCTATTTTTTTAACGTATTGGCCATGTAGTGCTTTGTCTTCCCATGCCTCTATTCCAGTGGTTCTCAACCTTCCTACTGCCGTGACCCTTTAATACAGTTCCTCATGTTGTAGTGATCCTCAACCATAAAATTATTTTTGTTGCTACTTCATAACTGCGATTTTGTTACTATTATGAATCGTAATGTAAATATCTGATATGCAGGATGTACTTTCATTGTTACAAATGGAACATAATTAAAGCATAGTGATTAATCACAAAAACAAACTGGGTTTGAAGATAAGCAGTAAGATGGAAAGAAAATTAAGCAATGAAATTGAGAGTTCCTGGATTAGAATTTATTACACCATCACATTAAAAATAAAAGTATTTCCAATCTTGTTGGAAAAACAGTGGATTCACTCCTACTGGTACTATTATTTAGATCAGGGCTTTTCAACCTTTTCACCGATTGTACCACTTTTAGAATACGGCAAAATTCGAGTACCACCAGTCACCTAGTGAGGTGTCAAAAACTTGACCCCCCCCAAAAAAATTGGAAAAAAGTGATAAAGTACAGGTAGTCCTTGACTTACAACAGTTTGCTTAGTGACTGTTCAAAGTTACAACGGCACTGAAAAAAGTGACTTATGACCATTTTTCACACTTATGACCGTTGCAACATCCCCAGAGTCATGTGATTTACATTTCAATGCTTGGCAACTGATTCATATTTATGATGGTCACATGTTCCAGGATCATGTGCATGTGATCACCTTTTAACCTTCTGACAAGCAAAGTTAGTTGGGAAACCAGATTCACTTAACCATGTTACTAATTTAATCTCTGTCTTCCTCTTTCTCTCTCCCTCTCTATCTCCCTCTTTCTTTCTCTCTCTCCCTCTCTCTTTCTCTCTCCCTCTCTCTCCCTTTCTCTCCCCTTCTATTTCTCTCTCTCCCTTTCTTTCTCTCTCTCCCCCTTTCTCTCTGCCTTTCTCTCTCCCTTTCTTTCTCTCTCCCTCTTTCCCTCCCTCTTTCTCTCTCCCTTTCTTTCTTTCTCTCTCCCTCTCTCCCTTTCTCTCTCTCCCTCTGTCTTTCTCTCTCTCTCTATCTCTCCCTCCCTCTCTCTTTCTCTCTCCCTCCCTCTCTCCCTCTCTTTCTCTCTCTCCCTCTTTCTCTCTCCCTCTCTTCCTTTCTTTCTCCCTCTTTGTCTTTCTCTCCCTCCCTCTCTCCCTTTCTCTCTCTTCCTCTCTATTTCTCTCTCCCTCTCTTTCTCCCTCTTTCTCTCTCTTTTTCCCTCCCTCTCTTCCTCCTTCCCTCCCTCCCTCTCTCCCTCTCTCTCTCTCTCTGTCTGACTGGGGATCAATTTGGAGGCGCGGAGGGGAGGGGAGCAGCCGAGGGCTGCCTGTGTCACTTTGAAGTAGACACCTTTGGAAGCACCAGGGCTGTTCCAGCCAGGCTCAAGCCGGGCAGAATGGGCAATGGAAGAGGAGTGGTTCGATCACCTTACTGGCAGCCAGGACTCTGGTGCACCTTCCTGGCTAGCGGGGCCTACAGTATCAGGAGCCCCGCGAGGGGGCAAGCCGGCATGAAGAGCCAAACCCTTTCTGCAAAGGAGGGACACGTTGAGAGAGCCAGCCAATCATGGGACATAGATTCTGACGGATAGCTGGCCTGAGCCAATGAGACGCCAGAGGACTGGGAGCCATAGTTGAAGGCTGAAATGCCTTCAGCTGTAACTGCTCGCACATGTTTGTGTGTGTGAGAGTGCACTGGCCAGGATCAATATTGCTTTCTAGGTGATAGGCGCTTCTTCAGGGCTCAGCAGATGCACCGGGATCAATGCCACTTTCCAGGAGATTGGTGCTTCTTTGGGGCTCAGGAGAAGCACCAGGATCAGCTCTGGCAAAAGCACCAATCAGGCAAAAAGGAGAGCTGATCCTGGTGCTTCTCCTGAGCTCTCCCAGCCTCAGAGAAGTATCGATCAGGCAGAAAGGGGCGCTGATCCTGGCGCTTTCCCTGAGCTCTCCCAGTCTAGGAGAAGCACCGATCAGGCAGAAAGGGGCGCTGATCCTGGCACTTCCCCTGAGCTCTCTCAGCCTCGGAGAAGCACCGATCAGGCAGAAAGGGGTGCCGATCCTGGCGCTTCCCCTGAGCCTTGCCAGCAGGACGTGCACCTCTCGGTGTCATACAGTTTTCAACATTTCGCTCAAAGCAGGGATGGAAAAAGAGAGAAGAGCTCCACTCGTCACGAACTGAGAGCAGACGGTTATTGGTGTCATGGCTCAAGATGCCTGACGAAGGAAAGAATATGATTAACACCATGTGCACGCGCACAAACACACACAGCAATTGTCTTCCACCACATTTTATTCACATCAATCTTTTTTTTTCTTTGTAATATTGGGGGTTGAAAATAGCGACTCTACACAAACGCACACACAAGCACACAGGCGGGCACGCCCGCTCTCCTCATTCAGTTCCTTTCCTTGGCTTGTCCATTGCGCATTCCTGAGGTGGCGGTGGCAGCTTTGGCAGTATCTCAGTTCCTAAGACCATCAGAAATATATGTTTTCTGATGATCTTAGGCGACCCCTGTGAAAGGGTCGTTTGACCCCCCCAAAGGAGTCACGACCCACAGGTTGAGAACCGCTGCTCTATTCTGTTCTTCATTTGGTCTTTCTTGTTGGCCAGTTTGGTCTCTCCAGTAGTCAGTAAACCTTTCTGATATACTAATTTTAGTGCATCTTCATCATTGTTCTTCAGATATTCTTCCAAAGCCATTTTTTCTTCTTCAGCCAACTGATGTACTTGCAGCATTCCACGCCCACCTATTTGCCTTGGTAGATAAAGTCTGTCAATGTCACTGCGTGGATGAAGGGCATGATTGATGATGATGATGAAGATGATGATGATGATGATGATGCCATTAAGATAGAAAATATTATATTTTGCTCAATGGGAATAAACTCTATTTTCCCTCAGTTCTGTCTATTTTCCCTTGGTTGTGATGCAGACAATGGAGAATGCTATGTTAATTAAGCCATTAATTTTGATTGATTGAAAACATTTTAATCCTGATTTGTTTCAGTATACTATAGTTAACACTAGCTTCACTTTTTAATTTGTATATAAGATATTTTCTACAATGGATGGTAAAATCAGAATAGAAAAAAAAATCCCTATATAAATCATAAAGATGGGATAATCATAGAATCATAGGATTGGTGTGTGTCTTGGAGGTTTTCCAATCCAACATTCCTACCCAGAACAGGAACTTTTAGTCCATTAAATTAAACAATAAATCAAACAAACAAAACCCTGTCCAACCTTTGTTTGAAAACCTTCAGTGATGGAATACCTATGATTCCAGAGTAGACAGTAGGCTGTTTCATTGTCTATTTTGGTTGCTTTGTTTGGAGAACAATACTGGGTAGCCAATAGAATTGTACTCAAACCAGGCAGTCCATGGCATTCTGCCTACCATTAGTTTCCAGTCCTGACAATTTAAGAATAGGAGTTCCTTCAAGCAGAACTTAACTCTTGATTTCAGGACATGTAGCAATAATATAGATCAGGGGTGTCAAACTGCCAGCCTGCAGGCTGGTTTCATCATACTGAAGCCGCACCCACCCCTTTGTCAGCAATGCAAAAAAAGTCGCAATATGTCGCAGCACATCACGTGACATAACAAGTTTGACACCAATGATATAGATAGTTTGCCAAATGCTACTTTCTGGGATTTTTTTTTTTTTTTTACCATCCAGCATAAGATACTATACATCTTTGATATTCTCTCATAGTTTTCCATCCTAACAAGTTTAACTCTACTTGGCTTGTGAGTCCAAATAAGGATAGTCAAAAGCTAAAGCATGGATAAACATATCTTTGATATTAGCTTTTGTTTTATGTAGGTTATCTCATTTTCATTACAGTAGTCACTTATCTAAGTAGTTGCATAACTGTCTTTCCGGAAAAAGCAACATCATCATCATAAGTATATCTGATTCCTATGATTGCCTGCCAGATTTTTTTCTGTGGGAACATATATTGAACTAAGACAGACACCTTAGTTGCCAAGCCATTTAAAGTAGTAATTTGGCATTATAATTTATAAGGGTTATAAAAATAATAAATCTTGTCCAATTACTTTCAAAGGTTGCTCAACAAAACAAAGATACAGGTCTCTCCAATTCATGTGAACATTAATCAGAACTTTTCATCTTAGTGTTAACTCAGGACCTGAAAAAATCCTCATTTCTATGTTTACTTTAATATTTGTGTGGACTCGTACCCTTACATTAGCTTTAGAACTTTTATGTATCACTTTTACCTATATTAATTTGTGTGCTGATACATCCAACATAAGTCAAAGGGTGCATTATCTATTATATTATAAATCTAAATATATGTGACAATTTATTTTTAAAAATAAATTGCTATTAGGAATGACTGTGATAAGCTATATAAACCCATATAAATTATTATTAGAGGCACCGTCACATATTCCTCCTACACAGACATAGAAGGCATTTTTCTTCTGAATCTGAAAAAAATAAACCACAACTACTACTATAACAGTAGGTAGGTAATACTAGTCTAGTTCATATCAGGTATCATTAAGCAGTCTTCTTTTTCATAAATCCTTTCTGTTGATGTTAGCTAGGACCAACATAGGTTATTTGCAGGAGTTCACACATTAAGATGATAGCTGCAACCACACAACTGAAGTCCCACCCTTTTCACACTGACTTATATTAAAAAGGATTAGAGTTTGATTACATGGTGTCAGTACCCATCCTGACTTTTCTGAACTTCCTTGGAAGCATACCTACATTGAATAATTTTTCTTGAACAAACTTTCATTAATTTTCAATTTTGTATCTATGAAGATTCACAGTCATCCAGTTTATGGTTGTCTCAAAGGTGCTTTTTCATGAGGCAACTGGACTTTCTTGTTTTTCTTTGAAGACATTTCAGTTCTCATCCAAGAAGCTTCTTCAACTCTGACTGAATGGTGGGGAATGAAATGCTTTATATTCCTTGCTACAGCTGGTCATTTACATTCTTTCAAAGAATCATTGAGGCCACTTGGAGGTTTATCTGTGTCCTCAAGGTCACCTGAGTGGTGCAAATGGGTTTGGAGCCTTCTTGGAATTGCTGAAAGGACTGTTTTGTAGACTGGAGATAAATATGCTGTATCCCTCCTCCTCTATTGAGAGAGGACTGTTCAGTTTTAACATTGATGGCCTCTTTGATCACTGTTTCAAATCAGCAGTGATTTGATCTGGGCTTTGCTGTCTTTAAAAGAGTGGCCTTTTAAATGCAGATGGACTGCTGAAACTTGTTCTGATGGGTTTGTTCTCCTATGTTGTGCCAAGTGTTTATGAACTGGTTGTTTTGTTTCCCCAAAGTATAGATATGCACATGTCTCCCTGCACTGTACTGCATATGCTAAAATCTATTAAAGCAGTATTACAAATCAAAACAATACAAAACTTTAAAATCACTGTAAACCACTGTAAACCATCTTAAAACATTAAAACAAAAAGAGAATGAGAAACCATTAATATTATGGAGGGAGTACATGCCAAATAACTTTTACTAATATACTTGATAATCTCTTGACAATATCTGACAATCACCTTTTGGAGGAGCAGATGTTCTTAATAATTAGATGGACTCATTATGTAATGTTGGTCCCGTAGTTGAAACTAGACTAGCAGTTTAGACAGAGCCTAATCTATATAAAGCTTCAAAGATTAAATTATCTCTTGACTAGAGCCTAGAAAGCTATTGGAAACCCAGTCCTTTTAGCAATGATATAGTATAAGATAAATTCCATTCCCCAGTGAAAAGCTTAAGGTTCATACCAAGTCCATGTGGTTAAATTTCAACCAAGCCTTTGAGTGTTAGGCTTAATGGATGTCTTTGCATCCAGGATACCATATTTGTGTAATTTCATTTCTTCATTTCTTCTATTTATTTTTCTTGTTAAGTCACATTTTGAAGCCACTATTTTTTTTTATAACTCTTAAGGACATTTCTGTATAGAGTGACCACAACTGTTTAAATATGAAACAATAAAAACAAAAACAAAAAACAATTTTAAGATAAGAAGCTTAGAACTGTTGTATTAATCTGATTTTCCTTCTTTCCATTTTTTTCCCATGGCAGTTTTGTTAGCATTATTTTTTTACTGTATTTGTCCACACATAAAAATAATTCTTAGGTTTATGGTGTAACTGAATAGTTTTGTTTCCTAAGAGTGCCCCTTCCATGTGGAATAATTATTCATACAATTTTCCCTAAAAGTGTCTTTGCCAAATTGTAACAAGGAAAGAGAAGCTACATAAAATATGCTGTAGTGGTTTAAATGCATTCCTCACCATTGCTGTTATCTGACACCAGACAATGAAAGATCAAAGGACGACTCACAAGTTCCAAATTTTCCAGAACAGGTTGCATTGAAACTACAGAGAAAGATGCACACTATTTGAATCTTACCTGTATGTAACATCCACCCATTCATTTTTGTTCTGCCTTTCACCAAATTTAAGTGAAGTTCAAGACCATTGACTCCTTCTCTGGCAGTTATTAGTCATTTTGTCTGTCATTATCTGTAATGTTTCATTCAACCTACATGTCCAACAGGATTACAGAAAGATAATCATTATTATTGTAGTAGTTCAACCAGTTACTTGAAGATTTCTAAGGAATTGTGGTATTGACTCCATTACTATCTGACCCCAACATTTAAACCATTTCAGAATTCTTATGCCAATTACAGTCCCATAGTTTCTGTCTCTGTTTACCGTCACTACAGTTATAAGTTACTTACTTTTCCTCAGTTTTAATAATGTAAGATATTGGTGATATAGATATCTTTTTTACTTTTTCACATGCATTATTATGTTTTCTTCAGCAGTTGAATATTTATAGATATTTGGATTCAATGTTTGCCTTTTTTCAGCATATTCAGCATACATATTTCATATTATATTACCATATGTTTCATTTCTACAAGTATGTAGATGATTTCATTCTGGAAACTAGAAGGCAATTATGATAAATTATTCATTCTTTTATAGCTACCTCTTAAACTTCTCTCATGCTTTTTGATTACTTGATGAAGCAGTTAGATTATATGGAATGCATGCAAAATAGACAAATCCTAGATATTCTAGTGTTTTTTTTTTTTTTTTGGCTACCTACCAGTACCTAGTAACATATTTTATATATAGTATAATCCCCAGGCCGCTAGCTATACTCATGTTTATCACTATTTAAGAAATATCAATCATAATAATTAAGCCCAAAGTAGAGCTTTCTTTTTATCCTGATGTTTGGGGTCAGTGGTCTTCTGATTTAATGAAAGTATTGATTTACTTACTCTGTCTTTTGTGCTGCATGGGATCAACATAGCAATTAAGGTAGCAATCCTATGCAGCCCTATCTGAAATGCCAGAAGACTTCATTTATAAGAGAACTGACCAAACATACATTTCATAGGCTAATAATAGATCAGAACAATTCTTTGCCCTGCTCCTCTTTTATGAAATAATTCCCATTTCCCAAAAATGCACATTTTGATTTGAACACATAAATATAAATCATTTAGGATTTATCATAGTCAAACGTGATCTGTACACAAAAATATGTATGTTTCAAAAGAGATATTTTGAATCACTGAAGACTGGCTGCTCTGGAAAAAGAAGACAAATAAGCTTCCTAAATGAACAGATTTGATTAAAAATTTCTGCCAATAGTTGTGGTACAGTAGAATGATGCCAACATTAAATGGAATTTTGATAAGAGCCATAATTTGCTCTGTTAAAGTCTACAGCAGACTGGGGAATTCTGGGAGTCGAAGTAACACATCTTAAAACTGTGTCTGGTACTGAAATAGGTAGCTATAGCTACACTTTCTTATCCTCTCTAAGGATAAGGATACTGTCCAAAATATTATAGCATAGGCCAGGAGTAGGCAACCTTGGCTCTTTTTGACTCGTGGACTTCCTGCTGGCTCAGGAATTCTGGGAGCTGAAGTCCATGAGTCATAAAAGAGCCAAGGTTGCCTACCCCTGGCATAGACATTGCATTCTTAACTTTGTAAGAGGTCATTGTCTTGTCTGCCAGCTAAACATTCTTTGAGCTTTAATACAATGATTATGAATCAGGATAAAAGTATATCTAATGCCAGCATCCTTCCTCCCTTTCCACCCCAGACCTTGGAAAAACCATTCAAGAAATATAATCTCTCCCTCTTATTTATTTATTTATTTATTTATTTATTTATTTATTTATTTATTTGTGAGACTTATATACCGCTTTAAGTGCAAGCACTCTCTAAGCGGTGTACACCAGTAAGCAATGTATATATATATTTACATTGCCCCCAACAATCTGGGTCCTCATTTTACCTACCCCGGAAGGATGGAAGGCTGAGTCAACCTTGAGCCGGTGAGATTTGAGCCGCTGACCTGCTGAACACAGTCAGCTAAAGAGGCCTCTTCCCGTCCTCCCTTCTTTTTTGTTCTGCAGCAGCTGGTACATTATTTCATTTTATTTTTTCTTTATAATTATTAGGATATAATATATTTTGGGCAGAAAATAATTCTTTTTGAATTTGGTTGAGGCTTCATTAAAGTTACAGTTAAACCATCCAGACATGTGACATGAATGACTATTGGTCTTATAATGCGAAGTTTTCAGTTTTGCAGTTATTATAAAGGTCAATGTGGCTTCTCCTCTAGGAATAGGTAGCTTATACAGTTTTTAAAGCTACATGAAAAAAGACACTCCTCTGGCTCTCAGCTATCTAATGCATAAGCTGATAACACTGGAGTTTGAGGAAGAAAGTATTTAAAACAAGTACTTTCCCATTTGCATTCTCCTATTGACTTATGAGTGACCTATGTCTGAATCACTTCTTAGTAAAAAAAAAAAAAGGCATCCTGAACTGAGCAAACATTTCTTCTACACTTAGTTGACAAATTCTGTTTCATCTTGTCAGATGGAGTTTCCAGTTTCTCCACCCACCATTTACCCTCAAGAGATTGTGAAAATACAATCAGTTTTCAGCAAGTGAAAGCCTAATCAACAATAATTCAGAGACTTTTTTAATCAAACTGTTTTGCTGCTTTTGATTCTCAGATTTTTGTCCAAAATGAAATGCCTCAAAACACCATTATAAAGAATAAACAAAGGTTAGTATGTAATTTATTGTCCCTAAATAGCAAAAAATGTAGAGGTCAAGATTATTCTGAGTCCATCCATTGCAAAGAAAGAGTTCCTTCACCTCTTCTGCTACAAGGTTCCTTACTGTTCAATAATTTAATTGATTAACAATTTATCAGTAGTTAACTGTTGAGGAACCAGGGAATTTTAAACATCTGCTATGTCTGTGGAACATCAAAGAAATGGCACCTCTGTCAGTTTCACAGCATGGTAAAAATTGAATGGTTGCTTTATTAATTCAAAGAAAGGGGGGAAAGTATATTATTTTATTTAACAATGTTTAAAATATTTTGATGAAATATCTTTGAATAACACCAAACTTTCTATTATACTATGTTTGATATGCAAAAGCAATGATCTAGGCACCTAAGGCAGCAATGGCTCATAACCTCTTCTAGTTCTTTTCTGGGTGCAATTCAATGTGTTCATTATCACCTTTATGTGGGTGATATATGGGGAGGTTACTTGCCGAAATGCCTCTCCCTGAATGTATCAACCCATCCCACAGTTTAGACTGGAATGGGACAACTCACTGCAGCCATCTCGCTGTGGCCATCTCACCACGGCTAACTTGCTGTGGCTATTTCGCCACAGCCATCTCACCATGGCCATCTCACTGTGTGGCCATTTCATCATGGGACAACTCACTGCAGTCAACTTACTGTGTGACAGCTTGCCATGGGACAATTCTTTGCCGAATAACTCAACATGATAAATGTTCGCCGCCACTGTTTCTTTAACATTATTTCCTTTGACAAAAATGGAAATAATGTAAAAGAAACAGTGGTGGATAACATTTTTTGCATTGAATTATCCTGCTTAGAATTGTCCTGTGGCAAGTTGTCACATGGCAACTGGGCAGAAGCAAGTTGTCCCACAGCAAGTTAGCCATGGCAAGATGGACATGGCGAGTAGGCTATGGTGAGATGACCATGTTTAGATAGGGTGGGAGTTCTCCAGGTTCCTTTTCTAAAATTTTGTCATCTGGGGGATCGATTGAGATGATCCTTTTCAACCCTTTAGAACAGCCTCCTCCCACAGATTTGGAGGGCCTCCACCCTATTAGCCTCCCAGGTGGCTGTGAAGATCTGGCTCTTCATCCAGGTATTGGGCTAGGATATTGAACTTAGCCAAGGCAAAAGTACATGGAGAGTTAGTGGTATGTTGCAATGCTTTAGGTAGAGCCTAGCTAAATCAATATTGTATAGCAAATATTTTAATTCTATAAATTAAAAATGATTCCTAACTGAATCAAGTCAGGGTGAATCTGAAAGAATGTGCAAAGAATGTGCAAAAGGTACTTCATTTAGAAGTACCTTTTGATTCACTCTGATTTAGTCTCATAATTCTAAGATAGTTGTGGCATTAATATTTTACATCAGTTTACTGTCCATCATGAATATACAAAATAGAAGCTATGCCAAAGGGATAAACTGAATCAGTGTGGAAAATTCTAATTTATTTGATTGGGGAGAAATAGGACATATTTGCATGACTTAAACATCTGCCTTTTAGCCTTTCTCTTTATTCTACAAACTTTTTAGTGAATATTCAAAATTAAAATAAAATGGCATTGTAATGTAAGCTTCAGTCTTATTGATAATGTTGCAAACCTGCCATATTTGTTGCCAGAGGATACAGATATTTTGTTGACCAAAGATAGAAAGGTGATCTAAAGATATGGTTTACATTGCTCTTCAGTTTTCAAGATGATTTAATGCATTTGCCTTCCACAATTGTTCAAAAGAGGTTGCTCTGAGAATACCAATTTAGATGAGAAACTTAAGTATTCAAGGAATACAGGATCAAGGCTGAAGAGGCTTAGTCCATTACAGTGAAACAAGTGGTCCATCCATCCATCTGGCTTCAACACTCTGTCACTGTCAGCCCATGAATGTTGCCAAGCATACTCAAATACACATTTAGCCCCATGAAGAAATAACTCACAACAAGTTAAGTTGATATATAACCATAAATAACAAATGCTGTCAGTAGTCTTATCTGCTCAGAATATTATAGTTCTCCAGATGCTTATATCTGAATTAGACTGGGAAGTTGGGAGGTAAGTCATCTAGGAGGACATGTTATATATACACACATGGAAAGATGTAGCTATACAAACACTGTCAAAACGTTTAGTCTTTAGCTGCTGCCTACCTTCTCTATCACCTGGAATCAGATTTGGTTGGTTGTCCTGTGGCAGCTGATGTTCATTTATCAAACTCGATTTGTGGCAAATTCTAGCACTTGTATTGCCATATTTCCCCATTGTAATTTAGTAGGGAGGAGATTTGGAAAAAGTCATTGCCTCATTTTTGTATTTTTCTCTGAGTGGTTTTAGGATTAGCATATAAATGATATTCTGGTAAATTCTAAGGTTTAAAAAATATAAATTATAGTGAGATTAACAAACAAAACATAACTATGCAATAATAGAATAATAGAATAAATATCATAATGGTGATTAAAATAAAATAATGCTTTAAGAAGAAATAAAAAGAGCCATAACATGCCAATATACTGTTAATGTACAACTAGCTTTGCCTTGTAAAATACTAAGTCTAGGCTATATGAAAATATATATCTCCATCTTCTCATTTTTATAAGATAAACACATTTCAAAAATCAATTAAAAATGCATATTTGAATCCATTGTTTTCTTCTAGTGCCAGCATAATATTACTAGCCCAGCATAAAAGGAAGTAATTTGTTTTTGTATTGTGTTGTGTTGTGTTGTATTATGCACTTCTTCAGAGTCCAGAGCTATGGATAGTTTTTCTGAGGCCCACTTTATGTTTATTCCACTGACACATAAATCCTAAGCAACAGGGCCTCACTGATTCAGATACTGATACTGAAAAGGGTAAATTATTCTGGAGTATGTATGTATGCATATATTTATGTATGTATGTATGTATGTGAAATCTCCTTTAAAACACAGTGTTTATTTAGCCTTATGTGTTGTCACACCAAGCAGTAAGATCCTCAATGAGTCTGACAGCCTTTGTGAGAGTTCAACACATCTTCTGGCAGGCAAAAGTTTATGCATGCTTCAGACAAGGAGATGAAAAGCCTAGCATGAAGAGAACAAAGTGAATGTCCTACTGATGCCAGAGGATCAGTGATCAGTGCAGTGAGTAGGTCTTCCTAGATTAATAACATGGTTAATCTATGCCATGAAAAAGTACAGTGGAGTCATTCATTATTCGTGAGGGATAGTAAACAGGACAATTTTCTATCTTCAAATCTTGGGGTAGGTTTGCAAATGAGCTCTTTAAATAGTGAGTCAGAATGTACTGACTAAAAGAGATTATTTATCAAGCGAGCTGAGGAAGGAAGAATCTGGTAGGTTTCCTATGCAGCTCATAAATCATCAGGCTTATTTGGCAGAGATGTTCTCTGAACTTTTGTATTTTCTCATGCCATTTGATTCAGCTTAATACCCTGCAGCTATTTCTTCAGACAAAGACATTGAAGGGGTTATTTTTCCTCATATCATCTGTGTATATAGGAAACAGTTAAACATGTATGCCAGTTTTTAAAAATAGAGTGTTTACTATATTTCAAAGAAAAGAGCTAGATTCTCATTCAACTGTTGTAAAATATGGACTACAGTATTACACAGGGAATTAATGATATATCTCTAGGGCTATTCTAATGATTATTTCAAGCAGAACAGACCCTTCCTTTCTCCTCCTACAAATTATATCCAATCTTATCTGGATCACATTTTAAATTTTAACTATCAAATAATCCCACCCAATCATCTTAGTTTTCATGTATTTTTTCTGCATAAAATCAATTTTGATTGTATTAATGCCGCCATTTGGGTTGCTTTTTCTCCCCCCTCAAACATGCAACTGTATCTATAGCAATCCCTCTAAAAACAGATGCAACATGGTTGTGTGATTTCAAATGATGGGTTTTAAAGTGCAAAACTAACACTTAGACTTGCACTCAAAGTGCAAATAGGACTTTGTTTGGAAACAAATAGGAAATCAAATAGGAAATCCAACCAAGACTCTGGAATACAGTGTTAATGCTCTGGTCACCATAACCTACCTAACAACTGGGCTGCTACACTGAGGTAGTTGAAGCTTCCAGATGGCTTCCAAAGATACGGAACATTGCTGCAGCCAGTGAAGTAGGGTTAAGATCACGTGCCATTAGTGTGAGGTTGTCGTGTTCTAGGTAAAGTTGCAACTGATATACCAGCATAAGCTGGGCAAATATTGCCTTGTCTAGAACCTTTATCCATCTATCTAGCAGATAGATAGCTATAAGTGCAGGAGAGCCATCAGGTTATAAAACTCCTCGGGACTTCCGGTGGTTAAAGCGGCGATGATGGCGGCTACTTTGTAGCCGTCCTTCTGAGACGGTGTCAGATCCGCGGAGCACAGCGCTCATCAGCTGGCTCGCGGTTCGAAATCCCCTTCCCGGGTGAAGGGAAGGGGTAGAGACTGCGTGAATAGAGGTAGAACCTCTTAACCTTCCCTGGATTTTTTTTTAGGGGGGGTAGAAAGAGTGCTCCCTCGGAGTTCATTGCCTTCTCCGCCTCTCAGCTGTCTTTGCTTCTTCGGAAGCAAAGCGAAACGCCGCTACCATCTCCGCACTCAAAGCTGCTTGGTGAGTGACTTTTAAAGCGGACAGAACTGTTTAAAGGATTTTACTTAGAGTTAGAGATTTATTTTCTTTATTTTTTCTTTTTAGTATAAGCTGACTTCTCTTTCCTTTTTTTCACTTTCTTTTCTTTGGGCGGAGAGTGAGAGTGAAAGTAAAATGGCGTTTTGAAAGTTTTTTTTTCCTATCTCCGGAAAGAAAAGACGGACTGATTGAACCGTATGCTCAACATTGTTTTTTTTTCTTAAGCCTTTTTTTTTCTTTTAAAGTGCCTTGGGAGTTTTTACTTTTATTGTATTTTTTCTGGTTTTTTTATTTGTAAGGATTTAAGTACTTTTTTTTCCTTTTTTAAGAAGAAAGAAAGATAGTTTAAAATGGCTTCAAAGAGACAACCAGCTTCTATAATTTCTAAGGTGATTTCTTCTCCTGTTACTGCAACTGTTCAACAACAACTTAAAGTAACACCACCGGTGCAACAACCTAAGGCTATATCTCCACCTTCTCCTCCCCCATCAGGCACATCTGTACAAGACTTTAAGGATATAATGGGAAAGGCTGTGTCTCAATTTAGGGAGGAAGTGAAGCAACTTCTGGAACAGAGCAAATCTGAAACTAAGGAAGAATTGAAGAAGGAAATGAAGGAGCTTTATGTACAGAATAATACTATCTTGAGGGAAGATATAGTCTCAGCTTTATCTGGATTGGCTTCTGTGGTTGTGAAGCTGGACTCCAGAGTGGAAGAAGTTGAAGAAAAAGTAGAATTTTTGGATTATAAATTTCAAGATATGGAAAAAAAAGTGGAAATCTCACAAGATGATATTCTTATGTTTCAGTACAGACAGATGGAACATGCCTTGAGAATCAGAGGCCTTAAAGAAGATAAGAATCAAGATCTGATGGAAATGGTGATCAATGATTTGGCTGTTGTTCTGAATATAGATAAAGATGAATTACGTGGAGAAGTGGAAAAAATCTACAGAGTTAATTCTTGGATTGCGAAACAGAAGAATTTGCCTAGAGATGTGGTGATCTATTTTGCTAAGAAGTCTCTGCGTAATCAGATTTTACAAGCTTTTTATAACAAAAGATTCCAGATTGCTGCTCAAGATATTATTATTTTAAAGGAAATCCCATCCAAAATCTTAAGAAGCAGAAAAGATTTTGCTTTTTTAGCAAATGAACTCAAAGCAAGACTGATTTCATTTAGATGGGAGATTCCGATGGGTATTGTTTTGAGCCATGCGGGGACACGTTATAGACTTAACACAGTTGCTAAAGCTAAAGAATTTTATAATTCGGTCCTGGGTGCAGGCTCATCCTCATCTACTCAGAGAGCCTTGAGTGATAAAGAGGTGGAACAGCAGTCTGAGGGATCAGGCTTGATGGCTGCTGGGCAGGTGGAATGGATGCGTCAAGCAGAGGTTAAAGAACAGAGAATGACCCGTGCAGCATATAAACGTAAGGAAAAGGAACAACAGAAGAAAGAAGCTAAAGAATCTGCTCATCAGATCGTTTTGATGCCGGTGGGAGGAGCAGTACCCAAAAGTTCTGCAACACATTCTTCAGTAGCAGATCTTGAGGGAATCTTCTCCAGGCTCCTGGTTGAGGGAGATGGCAAAGTTCCTGACCTGGAATGTTAACGGTTTAAACATCCCCCAGAAGAGGAAGAAAATCTTTCATTATCTAAAGCAACATAATAATGACATTATTTGTTTGCAGGAAACTCATATTTTACTTAAAGATCAAAAATACTTAGTTAACCCTCGCTTGGGATCTCATTTCATATCTCCTGCCCCTGGGAAAAAAGGGGGTGTGGTAATTTATGTTAAGCAAAATTTACCAGCTTGTTTGGTAGAATCAGATCCCCAAGGAAGATATGTTATGGTTGAACTTGGTTTATATGGCAAGAAAATACTTATTGTGGGACTGTATGCACCAAACCAGCAACAGGAACAATTTTATAAGTTGTTACATCAGAAAATAACTCTGTTGGACTATAGGTCTGTGATATTAATGGGAGACTGGAATGGTGTTTTAGATACACAAAAGGACAAAAAAGGTTCTTCTATTTTTTTCAAACAGGCTAAACTACCTAAAGCCTTTTTTGAATTGAAAGAAGATTGGGAACTGAGAGACTATTGGCGCGAACGTAATCAAGAGGAAAGAGACTTTACCTTTTTCTCAGACAGACACAAATCCTTTTCAAGGATTGACTTTTTTTTGATTACAACAGATTTATATAACAGGGTGAAGAAAATCAAAATCTTTCCTAGGACATTGATAGATCATAGCCCAGTTTGGATGGAATTGGTCGCTGAGAAAGAAGAGAGGAGATCCTGGAGGTTGAATGAGAATTTATTTAAACAAGAAAAAAATGTTCAAAAACTAAAGGAATGTTTAAAGGAATATTTTGCTTTAAATATGAATAAGGGAACATCAATGTCAATGGTATGGGATGCAAGTAAAGCCTTTATGCATGGGATTTTGATAAAAATGAACAATTTTCATAGACAGAAGCAGACTCAGAAACGTAAAGAATTAGAAGATGAGATTAAATTAAAAGAGAAGCTTTTAATTTCAAATCCTTCAGATGAAAAGGTGAAAGGAGCTATAGAATTGTTAAAAACACAATTTAATATGTTGATGGCTGATCAAGCTGCAACCAACTTATTGTTCATGAAACAAAATACATTTTGTAATGCTAACAAACCAGGGAGATGGTTGGCTTATCAGTTAAGAAAGAAACAGAGACAGAGAATTATAGACAAAATAAATTATAATGGTAAATTGGTTTATCAGAAAGAATTGATAAAGAAATCTTTCTTAGATTATTATCAAAAATTATATAAGAGTACTAATGTACAAACTATAGATATGAATAATTACTTAAGTAAAGCTAATTTTCCTAAATTAGCAGAAGATCAGAAAAAAGAGATTAACGGTTTAATTACCAATGAGGAAGTTGTGACAGCTATTAAGCAATTGAAATTAGGCAAGGTGCCGGGTACGGATGGTTTGACGTCTATTTATTATAAAACTTTAGTAGAAAAGATGACCCAACCGTTATGCGAGCTTTTTAATAATATATTACAGGGCTTAGAGATCCCTCCGTAATGCTTTTATATCTTTGATTCCAAAAGACGACCAAGATCTCACCTTGCCTAAGAACTATAGGCCTATATCTCTTTTAAATGTGGATTATAAAATTTTTGCAAAAATCATAGCCAATAGGTTCATGGGGGTTTGGCAGCAGCTTATACATAAGGACCAATTGGGTTTTATAACTGGAAGGTATATGAAAAATAATGTTAGACAAATTATTAACTTATTAGAATATTTAGATAAAAACAACCAAGTCCCTGCAGGGCTGATATTTTTGGATGCTGAAAAAGCCTTTGACCAGTTGAATTGGCAGTTTATGTTATGTTTAATTAAGGAGATGAATTTTGGACAAAATATATTACAAGTTTTATCTAATATATATCAAAAACAGACTGCTCAACTTATTGTAAATGGGGGTTTATCAGAGGTTTTTACAATAGAAAAAGGTACAAGACAGGGATGTCCATTATCTCCGTTATTGTTTGTTTTAACATTGGAAATTTTGTTAATTAAAATTCGGGAGTCTCAAGAAATAAAAGGAATAGAAATTAATAAAAAAGAATATAAGTTAAGAGCTTTTGCAGATGACTTGGTTGTTACTTTGTATCAACCTACTTATTCGGTAGTTAAATTATTATAACTGATTCAGCAATATGGGTGTGTCTCGGGTTTTAAAATTAATAATAATAAGACTAAAATACTACCAAAAAATATGACTAATTGTGATAAACAGACTTTGGTCAATTTAACAGATTTTGAAGTTGTTGACAAGGTAAAATATTTGGGGGTTACACTATCTGCTTCTAATGCAAAACTGTATAAAAATAATTATGAAAAGTTGTGGATTGGGGTACAGAAGGATTTAATGAATTGGAATAATTTACAGTTATCTCTTATGGGTAGAATTGCAGTTATTAAAATGAATGTTCTGCCAAAGTTTCTTTTTTTGTTTCAAATGTTACCTATTTTAAAGAATGAACTTAACCTAAATGAATGGCAGAAAGGTATTAATAAATTTATTTGGGCAGGGAAAAAACCAAGGGTCAAACTTAAAATTATGCAAGATTTCCGTGAGAGAGGTGGACTCAAGGTACCAAATTTGAAATTGTATTATGATGCGGTGGTACTAACATTGATTAGTGATTGGGTGAATTTAACAAATGTAGAAATACTCCATTTGGAAGGCTGGGATTTACTTTTTGGATGGCATGCCTATTTAATTTTTAATAAAAAAATGGACCGGGTTTTTAAATCTCATATTATAAGAATTTCTTTGCTTAGGGTATGGAGGAAATATTATAGAAGTGATTTTAAAATACCATTATGGGCCATACCTTGGCATGCGATAGAGGGAATAAAGAAAGGAGTCAAGATGGATACGGTTTCTTATATACAATTACTTAGATGGGATGGTCAAAATTGGCAGTTAAAATCTTCGAAAGATTTAACACATGAAAATCTTATTTATTCATGGTTTCAATATAGACAAATAGTGGATAGATGGAAGATGGATTGTAATATGGGATGGCTTAGAGAAGATGAAAATCTCATCAAACAAGTAAGGGATCAAAGACCAACCCATATTAAGAGGGTTTATGGGGTTTTAGTGGAAATGGAATTCAGAATCTGAATTAATTAAAGATTGTATGATTAAATGGGCACAAAATATTGGTGAACCAATTTTACTGGATACTTGGGAACTTATTTGGGTGAGGAATGTTAAATTCACACAAGCACAGAACTTAAGAGAGAATTTTTATAAAATGTTTTATAGATGGCACCTTGATCCAAAGAAAATGTCCATTATGTACCCTGATCTACAGCCTAAATGTTGGAGATGTGGTTGTTTGGACGCTACTTATTTTCATATTTGGTGGTCGTGTAAAAATATAAAAGCCTTTTGGATTAAGATATGGTGGAATATTCAAAGAATTTTTAGAAGGAGGGTAAAATTTACCCCGCAATTATTTTTATTAGGTATTATTACTGACTGTGATGCTAAGGAAGTTATACTGATGCTAAATTTGATCACAGCCGCTAGGCTGTTAGTTGGACAATATTGGAAGAAGGATTCTTTGCCTACTTTACAAGAGTGGTTTTATAAAGTTTCGTATTTGGCAGA
This sequence comes from Crotalus tigris, assembly GCF_016545835.1. NCBI lineage: Eukaryota > Metazoa > Chordata > Lepidosauria > Squamata > Viperidae > Crotalus > Crotalus tigris. Next base: position 2,630,812 of record NW_024096968.1, read on the forward strand.
AATGGCAAAGATTACGGCTTTCTTAAAGAAGCAATCTCAAGAGAAATTTTTTGTTGTATGGGAAAAATGGATAAATTTTATTCAACACAATTTGAATATGGAAAAATATTATTTAGCTTTTTCATAATTTGTATTGATTGCTTTTTTTTTCTTTTTTTCTTTTGTTTCCGTCTTATGAACTTTTATTTTATTCTTTTTTCCTTCTTTTTTCTCTCTCACTTTCCTTTTTCTTTTTTCTCTCTTTTTTAAGTATTTTTTTTTCTTAATGCTTATATCATATATATATTATTATTAATTATTTTATAAGTTGTAAATGTTGTTTAAGTTTTTTTTTTAACAAATTTTAAATAAGCCTATATTCAGTTCTGGGAAGTTCGGGGGGGGGAGGGGTGGGTTTGGGAGGGATTGGGTGAGGGTTGTTGTTTATTTGTAAAACTTTTAAAAAATTTTCAATAAAAAAAAAACTCCTCTTCAGTGCTACTCTAATAAGAGATAATACTGGAGACAATTCAACATGGTGGTGGGCAAAAAGAACTCCATCTTGCTTGAGTTCAGCTTCAGCCTACATTGTTCTGTTCAGATCTATACAGATTCCAGTATCCTAGGTTTTTCCCCCAATTCCAATAAACTTAGATAGTTTTCCCTCTGTTATTCATCATAGTTATAAGCAGGGCTTTTTTTTGTCATAGAACACCCAGAACGGAGTTCCGGCTCCTTTTTTTTTTTTTTTAACAAAAAAAGCACTGGTTATAAGTAAACCTGAGATAAGGCAATTACATGAATATTTCCAAGATTTGCTGGGATATAAATTTGGAGCAAGTTAATTAAAGTCAATCATGAGTGAGAAAGTACTTAACGCTGCAGATTTCTACATTTGTTGGATATGTGAATGTGGCAAAGGTTAATTAGAATCAGTCCAGAGCATAGTAAATATTAAAAGTATGTTCTAGGGTTCATTAAACTGACTAAATCCAAACATGCAAAATCTACCTTCCAATGATAATCTGATCTACATATTAAGTTTTATATCTTTATTCTTCCTTTCTATTTTTCTTAACTTATTACACAGGAAGTCCTGTTGATAATTTTTAAGATCCAGCAAATAGTTTGCCAGAGCTCCATCTGGATTTTTCTCTGCTTTTAATTTGGTTTCATGTTACAGATTGTGTTTAATTCTAATAGTGATTTGATTTTGAGCTGTTTACTACTCTTCAGGCAGGGTATCAATACTTAAAATCTAAAAAAGGAGAAATAAATATCTTGGAAACAAATCCTATTTCCAATGTAATAAGCCTTTGAATCCTTTTTTAAGTCATGGGATGTTACATGATGGAAATCTCAGCACGAAATAAAATATAAAGTTAAAAAATGAATCTAGTTTTAGTTTGTGGAAAATAATTCAAGGAACTTGTGTGGTTTTTTTTTAAAAAAAATCTTTAGCTGCAAATTTGCTGATTGATGTCTCTGGAAACACTCTCCAATAAATTGCACTTGGAATCTGAATCAAAGTTGGAGCTTTTCAATGAATATGATTGAGTTGAACTCCCCCTCAGAAATATCTAATTTAAATGGTTTCCCCCACTACAAAGAGTACCCATAAAAACAGAGGAAAAACTCTTTGATGATTTAAATACACCTATTTGGAAACCTATCTGGCAAAGGAAGAAAGCTAGAGTTAGACTAAAGAAAATAGAGGACTTGGGGCCCTATATTATCAAACAGGTGTTTGAATATGGCTAGAAACAGATAGCCTTTAAATACTAAAAGATCATCATACTTAGAAAGATAGGATTTAGGATGGTGGACTTTTCTATGAGATGGGAAACATGAAAATAACAGGATGACTCTCAACAAGGGAAGCTTTTATTCACCTTAATATAATCACTGTTGAGAAAATCGTAATTTATATAGATACTTTGAACACTGAAGGGAAAACAAAATTGAAATAAGAGTTGGGAAAACAGAGTATTGGCTTAATAAGATGACTTTAACTGCAAATAAAATTGAGATATGAACTGGATAGAAAAGATGTTGTAATCTAGAATCATTTTTAGTAGATAATGCTGTATATATGTTATATGTATTAATAGCAGAAAGAATTGCATTTGTTTAGTGTTTGAAAAGAAACATCATTTGAAGAAGGGATTAAGAAAATGTGAAAACGTGTAGAAACTGACAGAGTGATATTGAAGAACAAAGAAAAAGAAGACACAGAATAATTTTAATATGTATTGTTAAGTAAAAAATGAACCCAGACAACACGTTGCTTACTAAGCACTTACGTTTGTAAAAATAGAAAATCAATAAAATTCCATTAAAAAAAAGAATAGAGCTGAAAGGGACTTTGGGACTCTTCTAATCCAACCCCCTGCTCAAGCAGGAGACTCTATACAATTTTAGACAAGTGGCTGTCCACCTCTTCTTAAAAACATCCAGTGATGAAGCACCTATAACTTCTGAAGGCAAGCTGTTCCACTGGTTAATTATTCTCACTGTTAGGAGGTTTTTCCTTAACTCCAGATAGTTTCTCTCCTTGATTAGTTTCCATCCATTGTTTCTTGTCTTGCCTTCTTGTGCTTTGAAAAATAAGTTGACCCCCCCCTCTTCTTTTTGGCAACTCCTCAAATACTGGAATACTGCTTGTCCTTTTCTCTAGACTATATATATTACTGTATACAGAGATAGTTAGGCTATAGGAAATAAAATATGGGGATCATGAAATTCATTATTTTTGGATTTCTTCCAATCTTCATCAGTTGTTGGTCAGAAACTACATCCTGCATATATGTCATATAATTGTCACATAATTATTTCTAAACATAAGACCTGTGAAAAATGGCCTGAAAAAAGAGGCTTGGCCAAAGTCATTGCAGTGAGCTACCTACCAAGGTAGGTAACAATTTAGGACTCCTCAGCCCCTGGGCCAACATCATCTTTACTAAAGATACTCTAATTTTTTAAACAATCCATGCTTTTTCAAAGTATTTGCACATAATTTTGAATACATATTGTCTTTTTCAAAAAGTTAAAGAAAAGCTAATGAGCATCCTGCTCATTATATGAGTTGAAGCAAATATTGCTATGCACAAAATACTGATGCCATACTTGTAATTAACTCTTTGCATTCTTAAGTTGCATAACAGCAAAACATTAAAAAAATCTATAAATGCATATGCATGATACCATTTTGGCTGAAACTTTTGAAGAAAAATGAGAAACAGAAAAATGCAGAGGAAATTGATTTGATGGGTATGAGACAACAGAATACAGAGAATTACAGCTTTTAAAAAATATCTCAGAAGGAAGATCTCTTAGACTGGAGATTTAAAAAAAGAGAAGCATAACGTCAATTCACATTGCTTTTAAATCAATATCCTTCCTCATAATTCTAACTCCTAGGTCTTCGAACATCACAAGGAATGTGATTAGTTAATAATTGGAAAATGCATTTCTGCTTAAGTTCTTTTTTTAAAAAGTATTTTTTTTAAGACTGGCATTATTTCTATTTTCTTTCTTGACAGTGAAAACTATTTTGGCTGTTGCTAGTATGTCCTTCCTCATTTCTGTTAAAACAAATAGCTGAGGAGTTCTTTTTTGCAAAGTTGGTAAATAACAGAAGAAATTTACTCAGGAACAGCTGCCATTCTTGCCAGATCAATATATAGAAATGAACAAAAGTTACCCAGCACATTTTACCTTCAACATTCACAGCAAATGTTGAAGGTAAAAATCTGGATTTACACTGTTCATTCTATAAAAACATTTTTGTGATAGTTAAAGCAAAACTAGAACAGATTATTTGGCCTTCTCTTATATTTTTTAAAAATGTAAGATCAAATTCTATTTGATCCCCAACTCCTTTGTTCTAGTGAACATTTCTATGATTTTATTAACAAATTCAGAAAAATGTCAGTTTTCAAAATTGCCTGCCAAAGAAGAAAGTTAAAAAAAAATTTTTTTTGAGGATCTACAGATCCCTTGGTATTGAATTGTGACCTTTCCAGATGATTAGATATTATTTAACAGGGCTGTGCAGGGAATTTGTACCTAAATTAGCAGCCATTGATTGGGTAAGAATAATGCATTAATATTGTGAGCAAAATACTACAGCAGTTTCTAATTACTTTTAAGTTTTTGTTATATATCTCAGGACTGAAAGAATTTGAGGACAAATCATACAGTAACATTAGAGAAATTGATAAGATGGTAGCCTTGTTCAAGATAAAATGAAGAAATATTTTATAATATATAAATTTTAATCCACCTGATGCTGGTGCAGACTGTAATAATAATGTTGACAAAGAAATTAATCTATAAAATATAATAGCTATTTATCATACATCAATATATTTCATTCAATAATAGTTTACTGATTAATTTTGAGGCAGAGAACAGGAAGGGAAAAAGCATAACAATTTGTTTTGCAGGTATGATATATGAGAGTGAACCTACTGAAAGACATATTCTGTAACCATTAAGATGATTGGTGAAAAGAATATACTTAACTGGATACACTCAGGTCTAAATTCTAACTTCAAAAAATGTATTTAATGCCAATACTTCAAGAGTAAATGGAAGACTAAGCAAATTCTGAATGACTATAACAGTCAGCAAGTAAAACTTTTCTCTTCAAGTCCAAACAAGCAAATACAACATAGCTTATATTTCTCTAGCAAATCATTTAGATTATGGGCACAATAATATTATTTTATATTATTCATTCCACTATTTTAGTAACATTTCTCATCTGTGACACTGACTTCCTGTTTCTTTTTTTTGCATTTAACCCATTGTCTCATGTGATGGATCATGTAGTGAATAGATGCCATGAGAATGTTACAGAGCCAGTTAGATTAGATGATTTCATTTTGACTAGTATCAGTTTATATAAACAAAAATTTGCAAAGGAATGCTAACTTCATTCACAAATGGACCAGACAAGTGTTTGTGAAAGCCAGGGAGCAATTCTGTATCAGGGCTACATATACACTAACATTCAAAATAATTTCTATTTGTTAGATAGTACTTTCAGATTTCAATGGATATTTTTGTTAGTGCTCTAAGTGTTCAGGACCAACATTTTAGACAACTAAGCAATTTGCTACCTGGAATTTTCTAATGCTTTGTTTCTATTTAATGTTACACATTGAATTGCACTGATTCATTTTAACTTAATAATTCTTGGGTTTTTAAGCACTGGGTAATGAACCAGAAAGACAGACTTGCTTATGCTTCCTACTGGAAAATGTATCCCTCTCCTAAAGAATGGGTTAAATCAGAATAGATCTTTCGTAGCTTGGATAGAATGTACTTTAGTTTTAAATTTGCTTTATTGTTCATATTGTGTTGACTATTGCTGTTGATATTTATATATTGTTGGATATTAATAGTGATCTCTAGTTTTCAAAGTAATATATTTAATTAAATTAATGAATAAAATATTGAACATTTTACTTAACGCTATGATTTTCCTAAGTTTTCTGCCTTGCTTTATTTTTTGTACTTTTCTTCTTTTTTCAATAATGCTTAATGATGCTACACTTCCTCAGGCAAGCATGTAAAAAAATAGATCTTTTTGGGGAATCAAAGTTTTATAAGTCATTTATTCTTAAGAAGAGTAAACTATAGGTAACTATGCTGATTTTTGATAGCACCAATACTTATATATTGGCAAATGCAACTGGACATTTCATTATGTTTAGTTTCATGTTTTCATGAACTGTTCCAAAACAAATAAAATAAATATTTCACATAAACTTTTTTGAGAGGCCTGGAAGTACAGGCTTCAGTACTGAATTTTTTTTTAAAAAAAAATGAATATATGAATAATTTTTGCAATTTTTTTTCCAAGAGGAAAGAAACATTAGTCTGGATTGATCTAACTGAACCTGAAGTTCTCAAACACAAAGTCTTAGCTACTCTGCCATAAAGAAAAAAAACTAGTAACCAATGGGTACAATGGTTTTTAATAAACACATCACTAATGATCCAATTTTAAAGGTCTCCAGAAAAGACAATGCTTTTTAAGGGGTTGTTAAATGATATAATGCAAGTGCTAGGGAGGCAGATTATTACAAAGCCCAGTTCCTTCACTCTTTCATGAATTTAACTCTTCTACTGCTTACGGCTTCTTAGATTATGGACCAACCTTGGTATGTGAATGAAAAGATAAATTTCTCTTGTGATATTGTTCCTGTATCTCTGCCAAATATATTGTGTTAAAGCAAAAGAGCCAACATGGCTGCACTCTGAGTCACTACAATACATATCATAGAATTAATGTTTTCTAAGGCAATTTTACGTTTGATATACTTTCTGCCAGCTACTTTTTGGGTTATGCATTTGTTTTGATTTCAACCATGTCTTTGCTTTTAGAGATTCTCAGATTAAATCTATCAGCACATAAACATATTCAATTCCATCTTTGCAAAGTTGAAACTAGAGCATCTGTTAACTGAGCATTGCCTGTGGTTTTTATTAAAAGCCTTATATTTTAACAACTCAGCTCAGGTGCCCTGCAACATAAAGGGCCATCTTTCTAATGTTATTTTTCTCCACAAGGGCAATCAGGCAAGGCTATGTGTGCTTGCTCCTTTACTGATCAATCTCTATCTGGCAGATTTATCCCAGGCTCTTACCAAAATTGATGCATACCCACTAAAACTGTCAACATGAAAAATCTGCATTTTAATGTACAGTAATCCAGTGATGTAATGTTATTCCCTCAGTCAAAGTTTGGTTTATAGCAGCTACTGACCTAGAGCTGAACTTGTCAACTATTCTTTTTTTTAAAAAAAAATATCAATATATTATCTACCAATTAGGAGAAATCCAAGAACTTGATTTTTTTTTACAGCAGCAAGTCTATGGTGTTTAATAGAATTTACTCTTTAGTAAGTGTGTGGAGAATTGTAAATTATTATTTTTTATTTGAAAATGTTTGAGAGAAAACTATCAGAGCAATGTACTGTGCAATTTAAATTCCCAGACTTATCCAACTCAATTATTCTGTGTGGTTTTAAATAGCTTCAGAACTATGCATAAAACATTATGGTCAATAGTAGGGCTTTGTGGAACACATGGATTAAAAGTGCACTCAAATATATATATAATAGCTTCTAATCAAATGATATTACCATTGAGTTGTGGACATATAATTGCCATAATACAGTAATTAATATGGTGGTTGTAGATCAAAAGATTTATTTCAATGTATGTATTATATTTGCCTAGTTTCTGATGTTCCATCAGAACATCAATAAAATGGATGACAGATATAAAAATATATTTAGTATCAATAAGGAAACTCATTTTCTGAGGAATAGTAGCATTGAAAACAGATGGGTTTGTTGGCTTGTGTACTGGGCCTTTTTGCTATTCCAATAACAATGGACTCTGAACTGCTAAATGCAATCAGGTAATATATGAGAATAAAACCAAAATATTCCCCACACTGTCAGCAACCACAGAACAAGATATCAAGTCTTGAAGGCATGTCAAAACAATTGGATCTTATTTTTTGAAAACTCAGGAATATGAGCCAATCTAATCTGCAGTGAATACAATTCCAGAGATGTGGGTTTTCAGGAAGGCACAATAATCAAGGGACCTGTAGGAAGTTAAAAAAAAAAAAAGAAATCAAAATGGTAGATGGGATTGCATGATTGACGCCATATGCCTTTTTTGTATGCATTGAAAACTTTTCTTTGATGGCAGAGTGTGGATGAACACTGGTGACTTTGCCTGGATATACTTTAATGATGGCAAGTAGACCGTATAACCTGTTGACAATAAATAAACAATGGAACTAATTTTGAAAGTTGTAACTGATTTCAAAGACTTCATAATTACGCTATAGGCAAGAGTCTATAAATATTACCTTCTGCAGAACCTAATCAAATAATTGCACTCTTAATCTATATATAGTATATGATTTCATGTGTAGCATTGTCACCAGTCATTATCAATGACAAGAATTAATACAGATTTTACATTCATCACTTCTAATGGAAAAAATATATCTTTTCTTTATACGGATATACTTAAAATAATACATTTGGGTTTGGAATATTAAAATCGTTATAACAATCGACTTCTTGAATAAATCCAAGCACTGGTTCTCCTGATCCCACTATCAGAGAGAGCACATCTAGTGGTTACATGAGACAAGGCATTTCCTGTGGTGGATCCTGAAATACACCATTTTTCTATTATTGAAATTGTGATTCCTGGGAAGCATACATTTTGTTTCCTTGGATATCTATGAGAAATTTCAGTGGCCTGTATACTTTTCTCTTCCTCCTCTTATTTCTTCTTCTTTTGTTTGGGTTATGGATAATTTTAAGGCATTTTATGGTTGCTTTAGTGTTGTTGTATTGTTATTTTTCTTGGAATTTGCTTTCAAGTGCAGCAAAATGTAAACTTAAGTAAATGGACAAATACATAAAGATAACAAGTCAAGTTATATAATAACACCTTAGAACGAACTGCAGCTTGGCTCTCTGAAATAAGAAATATCATTGCAGCTGATTTTATGTTGCAACAAAGCCAGTGAATTATTGAAGATTGTTAAGCTGCTTAATGAAAGTGCTTTGTGCTAAGTATATTTTGTTCTCTTGGTACTCATAAACAGAAGCATTATACCAGTAAAAACAACCGGTAGAATCATAATAAAATCAGCAGCAAAAGAATATTCAGCAAGTCTAAAATATTTACCAAAAAGGGTGAGAGGATGATCCCCCAAATGAGACATCACTACTGAAAAGTTTTTTCCCCTTGTGGTTACTGGCATCAAATATTAATATTGCAAAATGATGACGCATGTAACATATAATACAAATGTTAGTCCCAGGATTTGCGTGCTGCCATCCTTATGTGTGTGTTTTCCTTTACTCCATCCCCTCAATTATCTATTCTGCTGATATAATAGGAACTGTCAATGGAAGGGGTACAATGCTGTATTTTAAAAGGATATTTACTGTCCTTATTCCGTTCATTTGTTCTGATATGGCAAAAGTTCAAATGTATCTTAATTCTTTCTGGCATTTAATTAAAAATGCTAGAATGAAGAGGAATTAGCATGACTGCTGCCTTATTTTTGTTTTATTGTCTTAGTATCTGATATGTTCTTTGATATATTCTTTTTGAACAATAGGGCTACTGGGATGCTAGCTAACAAACCTCTCTATCTTTGTAGAAATAACTGAATCATCAGAAGATCCACCTGCCTAGTTTATTTGGCATTTTTACCCTGTTGGTATACTTCCATCTACCTTTCCTAATTTTTCAGTTATTATTTATTTATTTTGACAATAATACTTTATAAATCATCTTGCAATGTTGACCCTTTCAGCTTACTTCTGGAATAAATAGCAGTTATATTGTTGCATATTTCTTGCAATTAACAAGAAAGCATTATTTTCATTGAACTGCGTGCCTCATTTGATTTGTAAAGGATGTCACTGTATATCAGATTACAGGTAAAGCCAATATTATTATTTTCTTCTTCTTCTTCTTCTTCTTCTTCTTCTTCTTCTTCTTCTTCTTCTTCTTCTTCTTCTTCTTCTTCTTCTTCTTCTTCTTCTTCTTCTTCTTCTTCTTCTTCTTCTTCTTCTTCTTCTTCGTCTTCTTCTTCTTCTTCTTCTTCTTCTTCTTCTTCGTCTTCTTCTTCTTCTTCTTCTTCTTCTTCTTCTTCTTCTTCTTCTTCTTCTTCTTCTTCTTCTTCTTCTTCTTCTTCTTCTTCTTCTTCTTCTTCTTCTTCTTCCTTCTCCTCCTTCTCTTCCTCATTTTAAGTTTAGTGTATCCTATCTTAGAAGGGTCTGCTCAAAACAGGGATAGCCAAAGGATACTCTTGGATGCATTCCCATCCTTTTGTAAGCCTAAAAAAAAATATAAATCTTTTTCTATATTATACAAACTTAGCATCAAACACTTAATTAAGTCAATGACAACCTATTCTTTAATCCCCTCTGAAGCCCAGAATTAGAATATGACTTCTACTTAGGCACAGTAGAGTTCTACATTACCACCTACCAATCCCTGTTCTGAGGCCTGGTAGGCTAAGCTGTACCCAGTGGAGCATAAAGTATCTAGTTATCTTTTCACCAACAATCTCAATATGAGCAATGTCCAGGATAGCTAACTTGATGGCATCTTCTACACATTAATTCAACTTGTTCAGATCTATTGAGGTTATACTGATATAACCTCAGTAATGATATGGCTTATATCTTAAAGAGGATTTTTTTCAGTGAGTGTTCATTATCCAATCAATAGTTATGAAATGTAGTTCATTCTCTAAGGCTGGCAGAGGTTCCAATGAATCCTGTCTCAAGCATATGCACCAAGAAGTATAAAAAGGCTAATGGACCTTGTATGCTCAACTTCTTGTGAGGTTTACTGCAAAATACTGGCTCTCTCTTCCATCTGATGATTTTTAGAATGGGACCAAGTTGGGCTACCTCAGCTAGCTGACCCATGTTTACACCTTTTTCCATATCAGATCAATGCAAAGCCAGGTATGTTTCAAATCTAAAATGAATACATTTTTATAAATTAATAAATAAAAATAAAATACCAGTCACTGCTATAATACACTAGAGGGTACATTGCCTTTACTGAAGAACATTTTAAAGCATGACTAACCCCAGAAATAGCATTATACTGAAATAATCTAGTTTAATTTAATTTGTTCTCAACATCTTTTTGTTTTCTCTATTTCATTTTCCAAATAATCAGGCAAGCAGAGCTTCTTAAATGCTTTATTGTTTGACCACTGAGGTCAGGCTGTGAGTTTCTGCCACCATGACAACCAGATGCAACTATGCTTACCATGATCAGTGCTGGCCATTAATCAGAGGAAAGGGTCACTTTTGCACAGTAGGCAGGGCACCACTGGAATATAGTGAAGCTACATGAAGTGAACCATGTATGGTTTTAAAAATCCAGCAGCATTAAGATATTTGCTTGTTTATTTTTAAAGTATATTTCTTTTTTTCCAGCTGGAAGCTCTGAGTTGTTGTTGGTGGTTTTTTTTAAAAAAAAAATACATAACCTGCACCAATCTCTATGCTGTGTTTTCAGAGGAATAATGATATTATTTCTCATTTTGCAGTAATGAGTTTTTTTGCAGTAATATTTAGGAAGATAGGAGGCGACAGACTTGTTTGTGACAAGCATATTGATTACTTGATAAGTTGCTTGCCTGGAGCAAAGGTTACAGACCTCATGTATCATGTAGATGTGCCTTTAGTTCATACATGAGAATGACATGAGAAGGTAGAATCAGCCACAAATCTTGAAAGCAGAACAAGATTCAAACAAATGTTACACACAGAAAGCCAAATAGATACAATTGACCAATATCAATACCAAGTACATGAAGTATTAGTGTTCCTGGAAAGTATCTTTAGCTACTAGAAAAAAAATGGTGATATGCTGAGTTTGCATGAAAGAGTACCATGATGAAACTCTGTACTTCATTGGGAAAGAAGTATGATTAAGCTCACCAGCAGCCAGAGCTTTCACCTAAAAGGAAAGCCTTTAATATTGTGAAACCAGTTCTCTTTTACACATTTAGCTCTTTTACGCATTTCCAAATTATTGCTTCTACCATCAGATATTTGCCATGTAGTTCGATCAGATCTATGTTCAAGATTATTTTATTTAAAAATAAAACTCCATTTCAAGCAGTTTGGGGACAGGATGAAAAAAATAATATTAGTCATGAATTAAAATAGAAACCAAATGAAGTAAAAATTTGTTAGCAAGATGAATTGGCTTTAAGAGGTCAATTTAAAAGACTGAAAAGGGGTGTCGTTTTAATTCACAGTGGCTGGAAAGAATAAGGATTATTTGAGATTGAAATTATTATAATGGCAGACATTTCTGCAAACTTTCTAGAATTATTCCTGAGTATACTGAAGCTAAAGAGTAAAAAAAAAAATCAATATTGGTGTCAATTTCTGTGTGCATCATAATGAATATATTAAATCTGTTGAGTAAATCAGATGATTACATAAACTCTATATTGGGAAGCTAACTAACTAAAAGTGAAGTACTTGAGATCATTGCTTAAAATAATATTCAGACAAACACAACAGAGGTTTGGTGAGAAATCTTTCCAAAAGGACAGAGTTTTATTCTATTACATCATCATTAATAGCAAAAATGTGACTTAGGTCTCACAGTCACTCTTGCCCTAATCACGTCTCAGTTGGATTACTGCAACATGCAGTACATGGGGCTCCCACTGAAGAGTATTCAGAAGTTGCAGCTGAAACAGAATGCAATGGTAAAGAAAGTTTTGGAGGCCCCCCAGGATGCCACATATAACACAGCTGTTGCACAAGCTGCATTGGTTGCCAGTTTGCTTCATGGCCCAGATCAAGATATTTGTCATTACCTTTAAAGCCCTTTATGACATGGATTCAGGGTATCTGAGAAACCATCTCATCCCATTGAGATTAACCAGCCCTACTAGTTCCAATGGAAAGAGCTTGTTGTGGCCCCAGTCCATTAAGGAATTTCAGCTGGTGGAGTTGAGGAGAAGAGTGTTTTCTGCTGTGGCCCCACCCTGTAGAACATTCTACTGTCAGAGATGAGATTGGCTCCCATACTTCAGTCTTCCAGAAAAGTCTTAAAATCTGGTTTTGCCAGTTGTCCAGTTGCCAGTTGGCTTCCCCCATTAGGGGAGCTCTTTGCTGAAGGTCTTGATGGGGTAAGAATCTTTTTCCCATGCCATCTATCCCCTTGATTTCACTTCTTATATAACTCTTAATTTTAATTGTTCTGTATATAGCTTTTTATCATCCGTAAGCCACTCAGAGTCACCTGATCAGTTAGCTGGGTAGGATCTAAATTTAATAAATTTTAAAATTAAATAAATAAATAAATAAATATGACTGTGCAAAAATAAAGGAATTATGGCCAGCCAGCTGCTGTTGCCTTGCAAACCCCTTACTTTGTATATTGAACACAGAGATCTATATGTTACCCTATACTAAAAGCAATTTAATTTATAGAATCAGAAATCATGTTATTCTTGGGTAATAGGCACAAATGCTCTTTCAAAACACCTCCTAAGACCATTTGTCTCTCTATATATTTTATATAGTTCTGAATTGATGACACACATTGTACAATTTGGTTTACGTGGTTTGTGTTTTGCATGGTAAATAAGACAACTATAATATATTTATTTGGTGGGTAATGGAAATTCTGTGATATAAACATAGAGACTGCATCACCCCTTCAATTTAATTCATTATAATGTAAAAACTAATGCATCTTGAATGCCAAGCTAATATTTGTGCTTCAAGTATAATTCCCAAGTGTCTTGATTATGACTTAGCTGCAGTGGTGTTACCTCTCATTTGCCAAATACTAAAAATAATAATTATCAGTCATTTTCAATATAACACTCCTATATTTATATTATAATAAAACTAATACAATCCATATGTTATTATGTTAATGTTATTCATATATACTTGCATTATGAATTTGTCAACACATAAGCTTCATTTTGATATTTGCTCAAGCTCCAAGTTAATCTCCTGTTGTGTGTTCTCAGATGTTTTAAAAGCCAGATTTCAACCTTGGGAGCAATTAACAAACGTGGCAAGTAACAGACAGAAGTGACAAAATTACATTGAATATTAATGATTCAGAAGCACTGTTTTTTCTGCATCCCCCACTAAGGAACTCCTTTTGGCACACTGGATGTATTACCATTTTAAATGGGATTTTCTGCTGCTGTCGACTTTAATTAATTAAATTTAATTTTAATTAAATATAAGCTTTTGGAAATTCTGTTCTTTTTAAATTATGGTGAGTTTTTCTATATAGCTTCTTTTTACATCTGCACTGTGAAGGGTATCACAACTCATGATTTTAACAGTGTGATGTAAATATTTTAAATAAAATATGCAATATATAATTAAAATGACACTAGAAAAGGCTTTCCTTTGTGGAATAAGGGGGGGGGGGGAGAAACTATTTTATCCTTCCTCTGCATTACCTATACCCATTTCCAATATTGCTCCAACTTTCTAGCATAAATTCTTGATAAGAGGCCTGTGATAGTGGAATGGGGATAACTTGAAAAGAAAACATATCTCTTCCACCAATGGAAGCCTACATGAGCATAAAGAGCCTTTTGGCATAGGAAGGATTAAAAAATAGATGCCACTATTTTTTTCTTTCAGAATATATTAGTTTAATTTTCCTTCTATTTTTGATCTGCCCAGTGAAATAGTTGCCTGGACATAATAAAAGGCAAATACAACAACCACTATAACAATACAATATAAAAATTCCTAAAGGCCACTGTAACTATATATCTTTAAAATAAGTTTAACTTACAACAATGACAGAGAAGACAAAATTAATGGCCTCATTAGAGGGAAGACATTGGCAAAATTAAACGCTAAATGGAAACCTTTTGTGGAGTTTTTGCAAGAAACAGAAAAAATACCATATGGATTTGATGATTGGTAAACATTATTGACTATTTGAAAAATGGATATTATAGTATAATATCTAAACTAATATCTAAACTATAGATCTAAACTAAGCTTTGCTCATACTGTATCTTTTCTAAAAGATGTTGGAAATCACTTTCTTTTTAACCTTTTTTTTGGCTATATTTCTTGTTTTCCTTACTCCTATCCTCTACCATTCTCTTTATTTCTTCTTTCTGCCTATCCTTATTTCTGACTATTTATGTTTATTAGTTTTTATTTTTTATGTTCTTCACAAAACTTATTAAAATTATAAAATAAGTTTATCTTCTAATTCTGCATTGCATTGAATTTATCTCTGGGTTTGTCTCTCAAGTACTTAGTGTATTTTATATGAGGGGAAGTTGGTGGCAACAATTCAGGATTATAGTGGATTACACTGTTTCAGATATAATAGTCTATCCGTGATATATTTCTTGAAATATGCCCTTGAATGGGGCTTACTAGTGCCAATACTGTAATTTTTCTGAACATCAGTAAAATATTTTTATTCTCCTAGGATTTTTAAATGCATTTGCCTTTTATTTTATTACAGTCTCTTTTTTTGGTTCTCTGATTTTTGGAAATTGTTTTAAAAAATTTAATGTTGGATTAATATATTTAATTTTAAAAAGTGTGGAAGTTTTCAATTTAATTGATGGTGCCTTTTTCATAAGGCAGAATATTTGTAAATACATTTTACGATACCTATTTTAGAGGATTATTACATAGTATATCCACCAGTAATCAGCACTCAGATCAGCATAGATTAACTCCAAGATCACCTTCAGACCAACAATCAAGTAAGCGATACCCCAATCAAGAAACTGCCAAAAAGCCATTAGTAAACAGCCCAACCGAAGAATTCCTAAGACCACCCCTCCCAGACAAGCAAAACACCAGAATATAAACCAACAGCAAACAGCACTCCTTACTAACACTGATGATGTTACCTAGTTAGGGTAATGAAATGTCTGCAAGAAAACAAGCAAGCTTTTGTTATAATGTAAAGAAACCTTTTTCTCTCTTTTTTTACAAGATAATACTAATAGTATTATTTAAACAAGGGAAGTTGTATCATGTCCACTGTGTCTTTTTTGTTTTTAACTATATATTCAATTAAAAAAGGAAAAAAAAAGGAAACAAGCAAGCTCAGAGAGCACCAAGGACCCCTAATTATTACACAGGATCCAATCTGTGTCAGTCATAAGGACCAGAGGTTTAGTCTTCTGAGCTTTCGAACTGAATCCAAAAGCTCAGAAGACAAAAACTCTGGTCCTGATGACCAATTCAGATTAGATCCTGCAACATTATCCTGGGATATGTATATTTGCCTTCATTCGTAATTATTACACCTTCAAATGCTCCAGGAAGTTCCCAGAAATTCACATCATTTCTATAAATTCCTGATTTTGCATTAGAAGTTTAAAAACAGTTAAAACTGTAATTAGTTCTGATTTAGTCAGTCAATGCCAAAATCAATTGTGAGGATGAGTTTTATGTAAGAAGAACTCTCTGCTGAGTAAATCTTCTTTGGTTTCTAAAATCCTGCTGACACACCTCACGCTTTGAAGTTACCATGTGAATTTTGAAAGATCCCTGGAGGTATTAAAATCTATAAGCAAATGGATTAATTCCAAAGATATATCAACTCAAGGTACTAATGTATTCATCTGTGTCCTCAGAAAAACAGTATCGTAATAGCAGTATACCGTAAGTTGCTGGCATGTATAGTAGGACTGTGCAATGATTTAAAATCTAAAGGGGAGAAGGTGAATTGGAAATTGTACTGGGTACACACATTGCACCTATTGACATATTTCAAATGTATCACTTCCTGCTGCTATATAATGAAAAGGTACTACTTTTTAAAGATGCTTCAAATTAGGTCTCCTTTCGTCCTTCAAATCTGAACTGTTGTTTAGTTCTTTAGTATAACACTAGTTCAGCCTTTTTTCACCAGGCTTGCCGGATATATTGGGTTATTACTTCCTGAATCTCAAGGAAAATTTTAATGCAACATATCAGGGGAAAAGGAAAGTGGGGAAGGCTGGCCCAGGTCTTCAGATGAACTTTTTTGCATGGCTGATCCCATAGGATTAAACCAAGGGAGGTTAGGGCAGCATCCTCCATTGGGTTGAATACAGTTTGCTCTCCAATATATTACTTTAGCATTGCATCTTCAGACCAAATTTCCCAGTTTGTTATATATGTTGAATTTCAAATCCCTGTTAGACATCATGTTGGAGAAGGCTGTCATAGATAAAGTACATAATTTCTGAGATACCGTAGCTTTTTCACAACGGCCATGTGTACTGTTCTGATGTATTCCCAAGGTGTTACCTTCCTGTAGCACCTACGTTGATTTTTCTTTTTGGTGAGCTTCAGAACAGCTGAACTTACAAAACTTAAATGTTACAACTTAGGAGTTCTTGGAAGAATGTTTGACTCACCTTGCTTTTTGTTTCTTGAGTTCAAGGCTCCCTAATAAATGCAGCTTGATTGTCCCTGCTTGTTTAGCAGTGTGCATCACATTATTGATTCGCTAGCTTTCTAGCTCTTGGGCACAAACAATCCATTATTCTTTCTCACCACATACACACACATAGCAAACTATAGTGCAATCTACAGTCATGATTGTAGCTGTTGGGAAATGCATGTGGCTGTAAAACTATGATGGGATGCTATGATATTTGCTTTCAATAGAAATTTATATGCAGGATCAATAACATTTTGATGGCCAGAAGAGGGCCAGAATATTCTCTTTTGATAACTCAGGTTTTGAAAATAATGGTACAATAAAGGCAATTATATTTTATTAAAAATATAGGGATCTAGCAATTTATTTTATCCATTTTCCTATGGAGTGGAAGAAGATGTTTTTTTTTATTACTCCAGGAGCTGCTATACTTCAAGAGGCAAAGGACTCTTTTATCAAGGCTTCTGGAGACCACTTCATAGTCTTGGACTGCTCCAAAGTTGATCACACAATTGGTTTCAACATTTAGTCCTGATAGGTATTCTTAGAAATGAAAAGGGTTTTGATATTGACCAAGTTCAGTTAAAAGATTGGAGAAAGCTGAGCAGAAAAACATGAGTCAGCCTACATTTACACTGAAAAATAGAAGCATAAGACTGAAATAGTCATTCAGTGCCTCTACCAGAAAGAGAGGACAAAAGAGGGAATGGATTGTATCTAAGTGTACAAAAAATCCAAAATTCTCAATTACCTCAAAGATTTGACACAAAGTTCATTCAATGTTAAAAATATCCATATTATATAAATAGTACATTTTTCAAATAGTTGTGAATGTTTCATGACTGACAGCTGCCTTGAAATGAACAGGTTCCACAAAAACATATTACCCTGATGAGCTTATTAGAGGCTCTAACTTACAATTTATATTATTTCACTAATATAAAATGTTCCTATTTTCCCACATTTGGGGATTTGTTCTTATACAAAAGGATAATACTTTCTGGAAAACTGGGGTCATTAATCATGTTTAACATTTATTGGTCCATGACAAAAATGGTTGTGGCAAATGTCAGTTATTATGCAGATAAGCTTCCAATTGCTTCCAGCATCACCCTGTAATTACTCAGCTATTTCTCATGTGTGATTTATTGAATCAGCAATTTATGGAGATGGAGTAGCATAACCTAATTTATCCATGTAGATTCATTCAAATTTGAGACATGGAAATATGGTTCTTGTCACTTTTATGTTAGACTTTGTTAGCACTGCAACTTGATACGGGTCATTTAATTTGTCTATGCACATCCATTTACGGCAAGTTTCAGGATCAGTGGCTGCTTGACAAGCATGCCTTGGAAATGCTTCCTGTGGTATTCTCACTCCTGGATTTTAATTTTTCAACTTTAAAGAAAGATCATTGGGAGTCTAAGAACAGATGAGCCTAGACAAACAATTATTGTGAATTAGATTGCATAGCACAAACTTACAAAGGAAGTGATGAGATGGATAGTCATTTTTTCATAGATATAAAGAGTTAAAAATGGAAAAGCAAAGTTCAGCACTCCCTACAAGATGTAGTGCAAATATATGAATTTTAAGATTCATATTGATCTTTGCTACTCTCTGTAATTAAGTAGTTATATCAAAATTATGTATGATACATCTCAGTTTTCAATTATATATGGCTTTCCAACAATTCAGATGCAACATAGCCTGTTAATTAAAAATAAATAAACATAATACTTTGCTGAACTAGTTACAAATTATGCAAAAGCAGAATACACAGCCGATATCTAATCCAAAACTTATATTTCTGTTTTCTTTTTTATATTTACAATCCTGGGTCGTGTTATGTATATAGACATTCATTATAACTATGATTAAAGAAGTAGTTTTCTCTTTCCTAGTTTACCTAAAATAATAGATGGTAAAATCCTTATATAACAGATTCCCATTTAATGGACTTTAGATTCAATGGGCAAAACATATGCTGGGGTATAAATGTTATATGTTTGTGTATGAAGTTGTATGTACTAGATTGATAACAGTAAATGTATGGTTTTCAGGTGACTGTATAAATCAGAAATGAGGGATTTATGGCTAGTTGAAGCTGCTGGGGGTACAGTTGTATTGGACCTAGTGGACCAAAGGTTGCTTAACTCCCATATTACAATTGGTTTGTGTGTGGAGATGTTTATATGTGTGGTATTTTACAAAATGAAAGAAAGAGATGGAGTCACCATGGAAACTAATAAGACAGGAGAGAGAGAAAGAGAGAGAGAGGAGGGGAGAGAGAGAGAGGGGGGGGGGACAGAACAGAACAGAACAGAAATGGACATGTTTATTAGACAATGCAGAAAAGCAGTGCATTTTGCTCTATGAACTATTTTATTTTCCTGTTTAATAGCATTCCATCAAAAATATTATCTAAAATGGGTAAATTATTGCACAAACTCCTAACAATGTCATAATTTTAATATGTTTGTGCAAATCATCAAGGGAATATTTAAAATTTATTGATTTATTTAGATAAACAACTAATTCTGAACAGTATCAATTCTCCTTAAATAAACTGTAAACAAAATACAATCAGCCATATAACTGCAATTTAAGATCCTGGAAATGGTTGCAATCTACACTTATCCCAATTGAAACCTTCTCCATTATTAAAGATATTAACTTTTCATTCAGCCTCTAAAGGCTTCACCTCTAAAGGGACTACAGATGTCTGGAGGTCTGTCATTCTACCATAGTAGGACAGAAACACAAATGGCATCTTGGTCACTATAGACCAGGGGTGTCAAACTCAATTTCATTGAGGGCCACATCAGCTTTGCAGTCACCTTGGGAGGCTGGGTGGGTGTGGCCAGGGTGGGTACGGCCTACTGGGTGGGCGTGGACGGAGTGGGTATAGCTTACTGGGTTGGCATGGCCAGCTCTACATTGTTCGCGTCAATGGTGCTTGTGGGGGTCTGGGCAGGAATGGGACAGATCTGAGGATCTCTGGAAGAAGGGGGTGGGACCAGGGCAAGTGCCAAGGCATGGTCCACTGGAGGAGCTCACTGTTCCTCTCAGGATATGGAGGGGGCTGGATGGTGGTACGGGCTGCCCAGAACTCTAGGCAGCAGAGGTCAAATGCCCAGCCTGGCCCTTGAGCACCCATGGCACCAAGCCCAGCCCCACTTCCCCAAGGGGGCACCCCGGTGCACTTACTTCCTACTCAAGGCTGCTGCTGCTGTGCTTGCTCTCCTTAGCCAGGTTGTTCATGATGGGTACCAGGGCAAAGTCGGAGGGAGACTGAATGTGGTTCAGCATAGATGGCCACCACAAAATTGTACATTGGCTCCCGGCCAGCTGGCCTGGGCCAGGGCCAAGGCAGTGGGGGCCGTTCCCTCACTGTTTCCAGGATGGGCCACATGAAACCACTTCGCGGGCCACATCTGGCCACCGGGCCTTGTGTTTGACATGTCTTCTATAGAGAGCCCATTTCCCCTCTTGGAGCAAGCCAGAAGAACAGAAAGCATGGGACTTTGGAATCTTCAATTCTGAAAGTTGATTCCCAAACAACCCTCATTTAAATTCATACCAAAGAAAAACACAGAAGCAAACATGTTCGACATGCTGGCTTTATAGTGTAACATTAATTTAAAATATGGGATGCCTTTAACCTTGCATATATTTATGATAAAATTGTATGGAGCTGAATTTAGCTTTCATTTTACTTAGGAAAACAGACAGGAAGTGGAACAATTCCTTTGGTTTCAGGAGTTTCTTTCAAGTATGATTAAAACTGCCTAAAACTCATGATCATAAGACATTTAACTTTTTAAAAATATCATGGTTTGGGAAAAACAGTTCATCTAGTAAAGGATGCTGATGCTTATTTTTGTTGTTTAATTACATGAAAATCTTTGAGAGATGTTATCCTTAATTAAATCTGACTACAAAGAGTTTTTCTTTATTCTTTAATTTGCAGTTTAATAGATTTTCTATTGCTAAATTAGTTTGGACTTCCCAAATATTATCTTTGGAAATCAGCAAAACATTTCAGTTATAAGTACAAGATATCAATTTTCCATTATCTCCATATCAAACATTTATTATTGTCAATAAATTATTTCACATTGAATTAATATATAATAAAAATTAAAAAGAATTTCATATGAAAATAAATTACTATAAAACTGCAAATGCATGTTTTAAAATTAGCAGTAGGAAAAACAATTATCTGAGCATCATTCATATCAAAAATTCGTACTGTATCAAAATTGGAAAAGAATTCTAGCACCAAAAGTGCTATATGAAAATCTTAAAATTAATATTATATTATCAAATGGATAAATGATACAGTTTCTTCTAAAATGTTTTGAAATGTTTAAATAATTGCTATTTAAAATTAACGAAATAGTATTATTTCTTCTTTAAACATGCACACCTTATTCTATCAGTTTTCAGTTTCTTAAGGTAGATTACTAATGTCAGATGGCTCTATCTGCTGAATTCTGTCTCTTTTAAAAGAAGAAAAAAGTGTTTGAAAAGTAAGGAAGTAAAAAGAATGGATTTTCTGTGTGAGACTTATTGCTAAAATTTAACCTATTTTCTTCTTGCAGAGTGAATTTCATATCATAAGAAGCAGACACACGTTTCTGCTTTGAAATATTGTGACAATGTCCTGAACCAGAAAACTGAACCTGAACTCTGAATTAAATCATTGTACATATGGTCTAGTTCAGAGGTCCCCAACTTTTTGGGTTACATGGAAAGAGGTTTTTCCGTGGACCAGAGGGGATGTGGTTTGTTTGCTGATGGATGGGGCTTTGCTTGTTTGTGCGGCCTGGTTGCTGGCATGCTGCGGCCTGGTACTGGTCCATGGACCAGGGATTGAGGACCCTTGGTATAGTTAACAAGTTTCATATTTCTGACAAATATAGATGAAACCTGTAACATCGAATTCATCATATGAAGACTTATATAAATATACTTTTAATCTTCAGTTATTTGTTGTAAGTGTTGTGTCAAACCATGTAGCAATCTAGTTAGTCAAGGCTGGATGATAGATTTCTGAAGTTTTAAGGAAAAATATTTTTTTAAATTATGTATAGTAATATTTAATGAAATATAATGAAATATAAACTGGGGTAAGCTGATGTTGTTATTACCAGAGGTGAAATGTATGTAAAGTCAGAATTAGGGGATTTTGAGAATTTTTTTTTAACAAAAATTCCTCTAGACTTTCTTTACATGAGTGAGTCTTATGGTGTTTAAGCTATTTTTTGCCCCCTATGGGCCTTGTTTTGTATCTTCATTTTCTTTCACTTCATGATTCCAGCTGATAAGGGTCACACACTAAAGCCTATTTGGTCTAGTAGTGGTTGAGGAACCTGGCTAGAAAGCAGGGGACTGTAAGTTCAACTTCCGCCTTAGCCATGAAAGCCAACTGAGTGACTTTGGCCAGTTACTCTCTCTCAGCTCTACCCATTTTCTAGGTTATTTGTTATTGTGGGGAAAATAGGAAGAGGAATGAGTGTTGGATATGTTTACCACCTTGAATTATTTGTAAAGCTAACAAAAGCGGAATACAAATTAAATAAATTAATAATAGCATTGTGCTATTACAATTATATTTTATTCAACAATTATGGATGTCACTTAGGAATTAGTGAGATTCTGTCTCTTCATTCTGAACTAAAGGCATAGAATGAACTCAGGTTCTCCACAATTCGTTTCATTGCCTTAGTTTCATTCATTAAAGTTTAAAATGTAATGGAGCACCAAAGAACAATGAAAGATTTGGAAATTGAATTCCAGATCAGTAAATCTGTCTTTAGTGCTATCAGAATTTCTTGGAAAAATGACTGCAGGAAGGAGAGGGGGAGGAATGTGAGTGGAACCTCCAGTTATGCCTCATTCAAAGTGCATTTTTGCTTCACATTACTTTGGTGAACAAACAATTCTATGGCACAAGAATATCAGATGGAAGGTTTGATATTTTAGACAAATGCAAAATTATAAAAAAGGCATAGAACATTTTGTTCATTTTCTTCTTGGCAATATTTCAGTAGGTTTAACAGTTACATGAAAGAAGGATATTCAGCAGGCTCAGGGTTTGGGGGTTTTGTTTTGTTTTTTGCCATGTAAAGCAATGTTCGATTTGGTCATGGTCTGGTAACAGTTAAAGCCATATAAGCTTGTCTAAAACATAAAAAGCAATGGTAGACAATAGGGATTTCCTAATGAAACTGAAGAAACTTGAAGATAAAAAGATTTCACGATGTTGGTTTCCTCTATTGTATTATATACCATACAGGAAAGATATAAAAAACAGTTACAAGATGTGGGAAGGGATCACATTGAACTAAAATTATATGTTTTCCCGCAGAATTATCTTCAATGAAAATATAATTCCTACCTGTGTGTATGAATATAACCATTCATATACATAAGCTTGGAGAAACAGACTACAATGGATTCCATGGACTGGCATTCTTCAGCTTCACTGCCTTCGGGATGAAGATGGAATATATACTAATGGGCCCCTCTTTGATTAATGAAGGTCTCCCTCTGTGCTCAATTCCAGTTCATGGATCTTCTTCCGTAGATGCTGGAGGACAAGACAAACAAGGCACAATGGCAGAGAAATGGCAGCAGATGCAATTCTGTTTTGTTGTTTCATATTAATGATTTATATCAATGGATGATATTAAATTCACATTAGGTTATATTTCAAAATTACACATGCATTAATAAGGTGAATAGAAAACCCAATAAGAATCATGGAAAAGATTGCAGGGAGGGGATTTGCAGGTGATAAAGAAGGCCAGAAGGAAGAGAAAGAATAAATCATCACAGAATGGCAGGACCTTGAGATACAAAAAGTACATTAATTTAGGAATGTTTTCCTCAATAATAATGGACTTGGAGCAGAGAAAAGGACCATTAGAAGAAAAGGAAGTGCATTTGTGCCTAGAAGCATAGAAAAGAGGCCATCTAAAGGGGGCTAAGGGATAAATATAGAGTTGTCTTAGGACAGCAAAGAACATTGCTGATAGTTTTACTTCTGGGAGGATAACCAACCAGTAAAATGTAAAAAAAAAAAAGGAATCTGAAATGCATTAAGAACCTGAATTATGTATTATGAGCCTGCACTAAGGGCCTGACCCACAGCTTACTGACGTCAGTAGAAAAACCTCCCACTTACTCAGTGTGACTGAAGTCAGAAAAGTGACTGACTCTTTTTTAAAAGAAAAACATATGCTAATAAATACAAAAAAAGAATAAATGACCAGTAGAAGGAAATGTTTTAAAGCCCATCTTTTTAATAAAATTAGCCAAGTGTTAACAATTAGAATGATTCATTTTTTAAAAAAAAAAACTTTAATACTATCATTGAATATAATTAGATGCAACCACTCAGCTTTCAAAAATATTTCAAAAGTATTTTGCCAACTAGCAATGTAATATAGATGCCAGGAATGTATATGTTGGGGGGGGCAGGGGCAAGAGATTGTATGTGCACACAAAGGTAGCCAAAGGTACAGAATACATCATAACTAATAGTAAATCAAAATAGTTTGAGCTATTGCTATAACAACAAATGCTTTTGTATGTTTTTCAAATTTACTTTTTCATCTATATAGCTATATATCCCTCCTCTCCTCAGGGCAATAAAGACACTAATAATGGTATGGTATATAAGAAAATCATAAAAGAATGAAATCATTATTTTTTTTAAAAAATGTGAATAAAGATGATAATGGAATAATAGAGTTAGAAGGGACCTTGGAGGTCATCTAGTCCAATCCCTGCTCAAGCAGGAAACCCTATACCATTTCAAACAAATGTCTGGCCAATCTCTTCTTTAAAATCTCAAGTGTTGGAGCATTCACAACTTCTGGAGGCAGGTTGTTCCACTGATTAATTGTTTTAACTATCAGGAAATTTCTCCTTAGTTCTAGGTTGGTCCTTTCCTTGATTACTTTCCATCCATTGCTTCTTGTCCTGCCTTCAAGCGCTTTGGAGAATAGGTTGACCCCCCCTCTTTTTTCTAATAGCCCCTCAAATATTGGAACACTGCTGTCATATCACTCCTCATCCTTTTCATTAAGCTAGACATACCCAGTTCCTGCAACCATTTTTTGTATGTTTTATCCTTCAGTGTTCTAATCATCTTTGTTGCTCTTCCTTGTACTTTTTCTATAGTCTCACCATTTTTTTAATATTGTGGCGGCCAAACTGGATGCAATATTCCAAGTATGGTATTACTAAGGCATTATACAGTGGTATTAACACTTTAATACCTGATCTTGATTCTGTCCTTCTATAATGCAGTCTAGGATTGCATTGACTTTTTGGCAGCTGCAGCACACTGCTAGCTCATATTTAAGTCCACTAGGACTCCAAAATCTGTTTCACAGTTACTATTGTTGAGCCACATATCACCTATTTTATACCTATGCATTTGGTTTTTCTTGCCTAAATGTAACACTTTACTTCTCTACACTGAATTTCATTTTCTTAGATAGGGCCCAGTGTTCAACTCTGTCAAGATCCTTCTGTATCTTGAGTCTATCTTCTGGATTATTGTCTATTCCTGCTGGCTTCATGTCATCTCCAAATTTGATGAGTTCCCCTTCTATCCTCTCATCTAAGTCATTGATGAAGATGATGATCAAAAATTTCACTGAAAACTACATTATCTTACTAAAAAAAATTAAAAAATGATAATGCCATTTTGTAAGACAAATTTTGTCCAGTCATGTAAGAGCCATCAATGGAAGGCCAACTTAGGCAACAGGATGTCAGTGCTAAACATTTGATTACACTTTTCTCTGTCTAGAAATTTAAGTCGGATTTATGTTGCAGAAATAGCTCTCTGATATTAGAATTGAAGTATTAATTCCAGTAAAAGGCCTATCAGTGCCAATTTTGCTTGACTCTAGAGGCCTCTCATTCATATAGTTTGGAGCCTCAATATGTTTCTCAAAGGTTAGGTAGAAACTGCCTTAATATGTTTCTCAAAGGTTAGGTCATAAAACAGAGGGTAATAAACAATACAAAGTTTAAACAAAACCACTGAGAAAATAGAAAATCAATAGCAAGTAGTCATTTTACAAGACAGATAAATAAAATGCAAGTACTCTGGGATGGGCAGATGGTAGATATGTACAAACACACACACACACGCATGCACACACACACACACACACACACACACACACATTCCCCACACACAGAGAGAGAGAGAGATACAGAGATACAGAGAGAGAAAGAACGCATCCCATGATAAGCTCAAACTTTCATAAATTCAACTTCTGGAAAAACTGATAATTCCATCTCTCTCTCTCTCTCTCCCTCTCTCTCTCTCTCTCTCTCTCTCTCTCTCTCTCTCTGAATGACAGTGTAGTGGATGACAGGTCATAAGGCAATCATGAAAGGAAATTATAATTAAAGAGAAAATAGAAAATCAACACTGCTAAAGTGGATTATCAAAAGATACCACTTGAATATCCAATGACTTTTCAGAAAAGAATTATATGAGATTAATGATGCACCTCAATTAGAGTTCCCACCTGTTCTGTACTCTCTATGTCACTGTATTTCCCACTGCAGCTCCAATTAAATCTACAAAAAGAGTATAACTGCTTCCTTCTGTACAGTCTTTTTGAGCTTTTCGGCCATGATGTCATTAAATACATTAGGTCTTATATTGCTTCCCTTTGGAGCATCTTGCTATGGTTCCTATGAAAAAATTCCAACTATTAAATGTAACTATGGTGAGCAGGTTATTTATTTATTTTTCACATTTTTTTATAAACAATTCAAGGCTATGAACATACCAACACACCTTCCTCCTCCTATTTCCTCCACAACAACAACCCTATGAAATGAGTTGGGCTGAGAGAGAGTGATTGGCCCAAGGTCATCCAGCTGGCTTTCATGACTGAGGCAGAACTAGAACTCACATAGTACAGGTAATCCTCAATGCATGACCATCACTGAGCCTAAAATTCTTGTTGCTAAGTGAGACCATTGCTAAGTGAGACCATTGTTAAGTGAATTTTGCCCCATATTACAACCTTTCTTGCCACCGTTGTTAAGTGAATCAATTAAGCAATTGTTAAGATAGTAACACGGTTATTAAATGAAAGTAGTTTCCTCATTGACTTTGTTTGTCAGAAGGTCACAAAAGGTGATTACATGACCCTGGGACATAACTATGAGTCAGTTGCCAAACAGGCAATTTGAGGACTACCTATACAATTATTTTTGACTACTTATTTGAGTAGTTGAAGACTCCTGCGAGTCCCTTGGACTGCAAGGCGTTCAAACCGGTCAGTCCTAGAAGAGATCAACCCCGACTGCTCTTTAGAAGGCCAGATCCTGAAGTTGAAACTCAAATACTTTGGCCATCTAATGAGAAGGAAGGACTCACTGGAGAAGAGCCTGATGCTGGGAAAGATTGAGGGCAATAGAAGGGGACGACAGAGAATGAGATGGCTGGATGGAGTCACTGAAGCAGTAGGTGTGAACTTAAATGGACTCCAGAAGATGGTAGAGGACAGGAAGACCTGGAGGAACGTTATCCATGGGGTCGCGATGGGTCGGACACGACTTCGCAATTAACAACAACAACAATTTGAATAGTTATCTCATCCAATCAAGTTATTATTAATGTTATATAAGCAGCATTGTTTTAGTTGTCATTATTCTAATAGCAATCACAAATCTGACTAGAGGTCATTTTATGTTATATCTTCTCTGAATTAAAAAATGGCCACAAAATCCTAATGCAAGAACCTCTTCTGAAGAGAAGAAAATACAACTTCTGTATATTGTTCACTTCTGAAGTTAAGAAAGGGAAAGCATTGCCTCTAGTAATTATCCAACTTAGCATGTGAAGTCATAAAAATCAGCTGTAACATGACTTAATAACTTTCTATTCTTCATATAACTATGGTGAACATATTTTCTTGGAAAAAATAAAGGACAAATCTTAAAGAGGTTCATAAGGATAAAAGAATTTTAAAAATTAATTGTTTTTGTTTATAATGCTCTGCATGGGAAAATTCAAGAGCAAAACCAAGAAAAGGCAGATCCTAATAAAAATATCTAAAATCAATCAGAATATATAAATTTATTTTAAAAAGGCAACTCAATTTCCATAATTTTCCTGTGAATGTGAAAAACTACATTAAGAGGTACCATTTGTTAAATAATCAAATAAAAAACAAAAGTGAGTTTCTGAAAAATACAGTAAGTTTAAAGGACAACTTTCTGAAATAAAGGACCGTCCTTTATAATAAAATTGCAAGTTGAATGTACAGATGAAAGTTTTCATTCACTTTGGAAAGTTAAAAAGATTTATATAAACTGGCAAAATTAAGCAGAATAAGCACCCAAAGACAGCTGTTTCACAGAGAAATGTAGAAAACTTTACTTATTGGTCAAATTACAATTATTCATAATAAACTGTAACGGTGAAAGAATAATGCACTAGATTCTCCTTTATTCTTGGCAAAGCTGGCTTTGATTTTGAAAATCCTGTGAAAGTCTTCAGCATACAGCTTCTTGTTTGGCAAATACATTTTCTATTTCGATCAATACTCTTGTTTCACTGAAGTGCCTTTGAGGGTTGTCATTATCCATCCAGTTCTCTATTCCCAATTGTGTTTCTCTTTTGAAAGGGCTGTGCAGTTTAATGAAAAAGCTGCCCAGGCCGATGCTACAAGATTGGTACCGGGCAATGAAACCAAATGAATTCCCAGGATGCAAAGTGTCATATATATGTTTATATAAGCTTCAGCATTCATGCATCCATTAATAAACCTGGATAGAATTATCCAAAAATATTTTGTTCCGTGAACACTTTCTAGTAAGTACATAAATACCAAACCAGTTATGAATTGAATCAAGTGGAGTTCACCCATCACTCCTTTAAGGATTTGACATTTTTCAGCAGTGGACTCTTTGGAGGAAAGAAAATAGCCTTAGCATCACAAAGCAATGATTTCAAATATTTGTTCTGCAGAATGATCTCTGCTTAAGCATGTAATACAACAGGCAGATGGCTTGCCAAGCTGCACCACAGCATGCCATTATTGCCCCAAACTCAGTACATGACAATTATTCTACATCCAGGCTTCATCTACTCAGGCTGCCAAATCCATTTACATGCAAAGTTGAAAAGTCTCAGGTATCCTTAGCACATACACCATTGTTCTGCCATATGTCTTAGCTGTCTAAATATTCCACACAGCTGTCACTCATCAATTCATTTAGAAATCAGGAAGTGATTTCATTCTAAACAACTCTATCAAATAGTAAAATAATTTCAAAAATAAAGCATATACTCACTTTTAATAGAAAAAAAACCCTCATTTTAGTAGGCTTATAGTTGATACACTTAAAAAGCATTAACAGGGAAAAAGACAGAAAGGAAGGTTGTTATTGCAGCATATGGGACCTGTATACAAAGCTTTAAGCATCATTGACTAAATTCTCCCTTATTTAGGGAGTTTTTAGATATTCAGCTGAGATTCTTTTATTGAAGCAGGATTTGGAAGCATATGTTGCTTAAATTGGTTAAAACCCAGCATACAGGAACAGCTGGAGGGAAATCAAGAACAGTTTTCTTTAAATTTTATAAAAATTGAACTCTTTCTGGTTTGACCAACAAATACTAGTAACTATACTATTTCCATTAATTTTCTTTACTCCTCTTTTTTTGCCCCTGAAACTCTTTCTCTGGTTCCTAGGCAACCATGATAACATTTTTGCATATGAAACTAAAATATTCTTGATTCCAAAATGATTCTTTCCTATAAACAGAAAATGATCCTGGGGCTTTCAAATGGCTGCAGTAAATTTTCTGCCAAATACTTGCAACATTATGAGCAAAAATTACAAAGATATAGTAAAAATCTGTCCACAAAATATCAGAATGCACAACTAGATTTTTAAACAGAAAGAATACTTGACCTTGGATTGAAAAAGATACTAAGAACAACAATGTTCCACTTTTACTTTGAAAGTGAAAAATAAAAACCCAAATATTTATCTGGCAGTCTAGAAATTCTCCTCATAATAAAGATTTTCACTTAATATTTGATAATTACCAACTTTGTCACAACACTGAGTGAGATGTAATGTACAAGATAATCTGGAAAATGAATGGATTTAGAAAGATGATATCCAACATCAGACATCAAACAATGCTGATCAGACAAGTTTCATGAACGTGACATGATAATAAAATGGCTTTGTTTCTGCAACTTTTTAATTCAGTCAGGCACTAATACAATCAAATCCCTTTTCTAATGGTTTGGGCAACAATTATCATTCTGTGACTGTGGAGTCACAATCCACTTTCTCTGGGAAGTCCTTGGTGACATATTAGTCTGTACATCAAGAAGATTCTGAAAAGGCTTCATGGTATCATTACATCTTTTTCCCCTGGACAGACAAACAGCATTGGCTATCATTGCAAAAAAAATCAGTTTAGGGAAGTGGTGTTCTGTTGCTTGAGTTCTATAATGGTATTTCTTGAAGAATCAAGAATGCAAAATAGAGCAATTTACAGAATTGGATAATAGGTTGGATTTATTTACTTTTATGCAACATGGTTTTGCTTTGGGCTTAATCCAACCCTTTTGGAATTAAAATAATGGGTCAGTTAGCCCCTTTTTTCATGTTGTCCAATAATTATCCTATTACCCACTAAAGCATATTATGAAACAAAGTCATTGATTCTTAGGCTCACAATTACTTCGTCCTTTTTTCTATTTACATTCTCTTTTCTTAGCTTCTTTCTATGTTTTTGTACATCATAGATTTTAGTGACCCATGAAAAATCATTTGATCCTTTCACAATGAAAGAAGAGCTAAACAGGTAGTGGGAGTATGTTTCAATCTCTTGAATATCTTCATATTTTAAAAATAAACCTAACAAAGATTTCAACTTAAGCTGGAAATAATTCTTAATTTAATATGCAGACTGGGTTTCAATTCATTTATGCATAGAATTTATACTTCAACTTTACGAGAAACCTAAATCAAAATAGATCGTTAGTTAGATCATTAGATTTATGTATGTTTATTATGGTTCCTAATAGTCACTATTAGGTTAAATTTAATAGTAACCCTTACTTTTTAAACATGACATATTCTATACAATATACGGTACGTTACCCATTTATAGCTATTTAATGATAAAATAGAAAACCTAACCCTAATTTCCATGGCAGTTCTAAACCCCTGGCTCATTCATTTGTATTATGCTCTTTTATTCTTTTTTCTATTTTGTATTTATATATTTTCTTTGAAGTATCCAAAAAACCCACAACTTTAATGGCTTGTAAATGTTGTAATCTATAGCTAGTTCAAACATGCCCCATATGCAAACTAGGAAACAAACCAAAATAACAATATCTTACCAATGGAAACTCTTTGAGAAGTATTTTACTTGCCTATTGAACAACTAAATACTGTATTACAAAAATAGAATAGAATAGAGCTGGAAGGGACCTTGGAGGTCTTCTAGTCCAGCCCCCTGCTCGAGCAAGAGAACTTATTAGTGAATATATTAGCCACATGGAAATTTCATCAAACATCAAAAATTATTCTACACTTATCTAAAGCCCATGAGGTTCTGCAAATTATATTTATTTTTTGAATTTGTTTCTTCTCTTTTCAACTTGAAAAAAGCTGCCTAACAACAATAAAAAATATACATATAATTTGGATAATTCAAACAAAATATTAATTAAATTAAATTAAATTAAATTTTAAAAACAGGATAAATTCAGTCTATAAGAATGTACAACGTTTACATCAAGGTAATAAGACTCAAATAAGTATAAAGGCAATATAATTTCAATTCTGAGCAAATTTGTATCAACCAATGTCAGCATATTTCCACAACAATCTGGGTCCTCATTTTACTGACCTCGGAAGGAAGGTTGACTGAATCAATGTTGAGCCGGTCATGAATGAAGTCCTGGCTGTCAGCAGAGTTAGCCTGCAATACTGCATTCTAACTACCATGCCACCATGGCTCCTAAATATATATTCTTTTATTTATAAAATTTATTGGCTGCCCATCTTACCATACGATAACTCTAGACAGCATATTTGTATTAATCATTAAGTTACTATTTCATAACTTAATGAACCATTGTAAGTCATCTTTCTTTGATTCATTTCTTATTTACTTCTCTTATTTTCTATTTTCTAGGGTTTATCATTTTCACCATCTGTTCCTCCACTAGCCAAGCACTGGGTTATTCTTCCTTTATGGGAAACCTCAATGCAGGACATGAGCACAATAGAACTTCCCAGTTATGTTTTCCAAGCAATAATATTCAGACATCTATGGTATATCAGCAGCATCACCAAAGTTATTAATAACTTTATTCTCCAGATTCACCGCATGTGGGCTGTAGTAATATGTCATTATTGTGCTCAGGATACATATTTGCTTGCAGACTGCTTACTGATAATTGGAAAGTAAATAAGAAATTAAGTAAGATTTTCTGGAACATGTATGATGGAGCAAAACCTATTCCAAGCATTAGGTCCACATTTTCAACTGTAATCTCAGATTTGTTCTGCAAGAGGATCAGTTACTATTTATGTATTAGAACTAGTCCCCAAATTAATGTTTTTACTTCTTTAAAAATAAAGACTAGATGTGAGACAATGCTCGCAATGTGCTCAGGGACACCACTGAAATGAAATCAGTGGCTTTTGGGGATAAGAGATTTTATTGAGAAGCTATTTAAAAATAGTCTTATAGTTCTCCATGAAAGTTGTCTCAGAGAAGGAAAGAAGAAAGAAAGCAATGACTCAAGGATTCTATGCAGAGCTTCTCTGGCTTTGGGGAAAAGAAACAAAGAAAGAAAGAAAGAAAGAAAGAAAGAAAGAAAGAAAGAAAGAAAGAAAGAAAGAAAGAAAGAAAGAAAGAAAGAGAAAGGATTGCCACTGAGTTCTATGCAACATACATCTATGTTCTTTATCTGAAACAGAGCAAGGAAACTGTAAGAAACCTTAGCAACAGGGTATTTTTTTTAAAAAAAAAAAATAATATAACAGTTCTTTCAAATGCAGCAAGGATTTACCAAACAAATTCTCTTGTCAGCGTGATGTTTATACATATATAGAAAAAGAATACTTACTGTCACGATTTCAAACTCAGTCTCCTTTTTTTTTAGTAAAATCTCTGAAATCAGAATTGAATATTCAAGAAGCGCCCAGTCACGACCTCTTCCAAAATATTTGGAATACCTGCCAGTATATTTGCAGAGGACAGTCTCTTAGAAGATTCTCAGCACTGAGTTCTAGTGTTTGATGAGATTCCAGTACATTGTTCTGGAACAGTGATTCTCAGGTTGAATTTTCTGCATGACAAAAGATAAAATGTTGGTTTTAGTTCTTCAATCATAAGCTCTTTCTTTTTGTAATCTATAAGAGTGTATACTGTAAGTTCCTATAAAGCAGTAATGTTTTCAACAAATTCCCTTACCAGTATATAAATGATGGTAACATTTGTTCATCTATTTCCAGAAAAAAAAATTCAATACAAACTTAAAGGTTTTGCTAAACCTTGCTTGATCTGATATTTAACTCTAATTACATGCTATCAAGTCACATTTTAATCATAGCAAGCACATAGATAAATTTTCTCCATGACTATTCTAACCTATTCTTTCAAGTGCACCCAATGGTGCACTTATTGCCACTATACCTGAATCCATCTACCTTGCTGTGGCTCATGCTCTTTTTCCCTTCCCTTCTACCGTTCCTAGCAATAGAGTCTTTTCCAGAGAACTGGGTCTTCACATACTGCATCTGAAATAGGATAGTTTGAAACTGATTATTTGTGCCTTGAGTAAGAAATCTGAGTTAATTTGTTCAGTTTGTTTTCTTGGCTGCCCATGATGTTCTCAGAAAACCTTTCCAACATCAAAGTTCAAAGGCACCAAAACTCTTCCTATACTGCTTCTTCAAAGTCACCTCCATAGAGCATCATAGGGAATACCATGGCCTGCACAATGCTGATCTTTGTAAGTATAGACATATCATGGCGTTTGAATATCTTTGCTAAGGCATTCATAGCTCTATCAAGTGCTATTCTGCAGCAAATTTCTTGACTTCTTATTCAGTTATTGTTCCTGGTTGATCCTGAAAGAAAAAAGCTATTCATCACTTGAATATCTTCACTGTCAGTTCTAAGGTTGGTTGTTGTATCTGTTGTCATTGTTATTTCTTCTTTATATTTAATTTTAGTCCCATTTTTACTGTGCTTTTGGCTTTTAGTAACTTGGAGAGCCTTTGCATTTTCAGCTTTCAGGCTAGTGTCATCACCATACTGCAAATTAGTGGTGTTTTTTCTTCCAGTTTTAACACAATGTTCATCTTTTTCCAATCCAATTTCCTTCATACATATTCAGTATATTCCACATATAGACTAAATAAATAATGATGAAGTATGGAGCCTTGTTGAACTCCTGTGCCAATCTGGAACCAACATGTTTTGCCACGTTCTGTCCTTACTGTGGTTTCCTGACTGTGTGTAAGTTTCTCATAAGGACTTTAAGATGTTGTGGGATTCCCATTTTTCTGAGCACTTTCCACAGACATAATTGACACAGTCAAAGGCTTTTCTATAATCAATGAAGATTCTTTTGATATTTTTGGCTTCCTCAATTATCCAGGGCTCATTGGCGATAATGTTTCATGTTTGGCCGTTCTTCTAAAGTCAGCTTGAATAGCTGGCAACTCTTTTTCCATGTCAGGCTCTAATCTACATTGAATGATTGTAAGCATTATTTTGCTACATGTGAAATTAAGGATAATTATGATAATTAGAGCTCCTTGTTTTGGTATTGAAATGAAGATTGATTACTTTCTGCACAAAGTTAGTCTGGAAACATATTGAAAAGCTCTAATGTTTGCTTGACTTTTTTTAAAGTGAATAGATTTTAGACAACTGTTATAACTTAGACTGATTTAATCTTAAGAAATACATGGCTAGATTTAATCTAATGTGGGGCAGTTTGGGTCTGCCATGTTACAGTGACAGTGAACATGGCTAGATATGCTCAATACTTGGAAAACAAACATCTGTACTTTTAGAGATAGGGACTGCTGCTTGTTTTTACAA
Organism: Crotalus tigris; assembly: GCF_016545835.1. Taxonomy (NCBI): domain Eukaryota; kingdom Metazoa; phylum Chordata; class Lepidosauria; order Squamata; family Viperidae; genus Crotalus; species Crotalus tigris. Next base: position 2,665,952 of record NW_024096968.1, read on the forward strand.
GTGAATTTGCACTTTGCTAATGAATTGAACTTACCTAGAAGTGGCACATATTCAACAGAATATAAACCAATTCATAATCAAATATCATTAAATAAAACCATGTCAAACTCTAGAGAGGTAGCCTTAAGAAATAGAATACAGCATAAATGGCCAATTCTATCAAAACATGAGAATAGACTCTGCTTTTCCATTGCAGATGTTATTTAATTGTTAGTAAAAGAAATTGTATACAGTAGATGACAGATAGACAATAGATAGATTTTTAAACTGTTTTAAACATATCATAGTTTCTAAAAACCCTAGGTATCCTTTTCAATTTTCAATTTTTTTATGGTCATCTGATCCCCTAACACAGGGGTCTTCAAACTTGGCCCTTTTATGACTTGTAGGCTTCAACTCCCAGAATTCCTCAGCTAAGCACGCTGGGAGTTGAAGTCCACAAGTCATAAAAGGGCCAAGTTTGAAGACCCCTGCCTTAACATCTTACTATTTTCTATGCATTACCAGAAGTTCCTTCTATCATTGCATGAAGCTAACAGAAAGGCTATATTGGGATAAGAAAAAATATAAAAAAATGTTGTTGACAGTTGGGAGAAAGGAAATCTTCCAAGCTTCTTGCAATATCTTTCTTCAATTTAGTAATCTTTGATTTCAGCACTTCTGGCTATGTAGTATGCAATGACTTCTGAAAAAGATAAATCACTGGTGTTATTGGCATGCTGACTGTATATACATTTTAAAAAAAAATCAGTTGGAATGATTTCAGAGATAAAAACTAGACAATGAAACTTTATGAACTGTCTTTTTCATATTTAATTTTCATGGCTAGATTTTTATTTTTTTATTGTTTTTGTTTTCAATATTACATTCTCTAACAATTTGATGGTAGAATTTTGTTAGCACAGTTTCTTGCTTTCTAAAATTTTCTTCTTTTTAAATAAATGTTATTATAAATAGTAGCAACTTAGTTGGCAGCTATTATTTTTATCACAATCTTATGACCTTAGTGATGCCATAAGCTTAGAATCATTGCAAAATACTGCGGAAAAAGTGGAAGTTATCACAGATAAGGCTGATAATATTTGGAGAAACCATGGTAAGGTGAAGAACTGCCTCCTTCCCTAAAACGTAAGTGAATTGCACAAGTAAATTCATTTTGATAATTTCCATTTAGAAATAGTTACAAAATCAGTAATATACCAAATTTATTTTACCATATTGTTTCACAAATTTTGACTTGAGATATTTAAATTGAGATATTTCTTCAACTCATTGTTTGATCACAAAGGTTTCACATATATAAGCAAAATACATATGCCATTGTAGTATGTAATAATTTAATTTCATGGTAGGTATTTTATAATATGATGTATACTTAGAATTTGCTGCTATTCCTGCTTATTTCAAATTGTCAAAATCAAAGGAATTATTGCAAAACATGTAGGGGGAGAAATGGGCCACTTAAGAACCATTACTTTTCTAAATATATATCTAATAGTGTATTCTGTCTTTATCATGAGGTTTATAAATGATTTGTACTGAAGTTATGTTGAAGGAGGTACAATCAGGTTCTTCTTGATTTCTCAGTGGGTTTTGATATCATCAATTGTGGTATTGACTGACAGTGGAGATTGGAAGTAGAGGTACCCTATTAAAGTGGTCTCCATGGTCTATTTCAGTCAGTGTTAATAGGAAGAAAGAGGTTGAGCCCAATTCCCCTTCTTTACAAATGGCTTCATGGTTTAATGCTCTCCCTATTATTTAATTTCTGCATGATGACACTGGTTTAGATCATCCATCAGTCCATGATCAGTTACAACTCATTCCTAGGCTAGCCAAGCTATGCTATTGAAATTATATCCTATTGCCTGGAGGCTGAGACACGCTGTTTGACTGTGAGAGGGATAAACAAGCTCAGATTCAACCCCGGCAAGACTGAATGGTTGTGGGTGTTTGAAACTTTTCATGTTAGGAACTTCCACCTCTGATCTGAATAGGATTGCACTATCCCATTCTAATTTTGTCTGAAGTTTCTCCTGCATTTGAAGATTTTGTTTGAACAGCAGGTGGCAACTTGGCCAGGTTGGCCTTTGCACACATTCACCTTGTGTGCTAGTTGTATTCATTTGCAAACAATAATGTCCTTCTTATGGTTACTTGGTCTTGATCATCTTGCAGATGGACAATCACAATGTGCTCTACATGGGCCTGCCCGTGAAAATTATTTAGAAGTTACAACTGGCACAAAAGTCAGCAGCATAAACAATGGCAGGGCAGGTCATAATAATGTAACACCCATTTTCCATGAGTTGCAGTGGTTTCTATTGCAGCAGCACTTATTGGTATCCACATGTAATTCAAGGTGTTAGTTGCCAGCTTTAAAGCCTTTGATGGCATAAGGTCTAGATATTTGACTACACTCTGTCTCCATGGTTTCTTCCCCCCCCCCCCATAAGATCTGGCAAAATTGGTTTTCTTTCTACAATGTCATGTAGCAGGACTCGGGAGGCACATCTCTGTCTGCCCATTGGAACAGCATTTCCCCCAAAATTTGCGTAACCTCCACCTTATCAGCCTTTTAAAAAGCATTAAAAACACGAGTTAGAGGTTTGTGTGTGTGTGTGTTTGTGCATGTGCGCGCAAGCGTGTGTGTGTGTGTGTGTGTGTGTGTGTGAGAGAGAGAGAGAGAGATTTTTAAAAATGTCATAACAACATCTGTGATTTCCAAAGTTTTGAAATTTACTTTTGACTGTGAGAGAGAAATCTTATTTAGTAGCTCTGGCATTTCATCCTACGCAAGAAATAGCTGGGGAAAGTTAAAATCAATATGACTGTCCTAGAGAGCACTACTGACCCTCACGCAGTAATCATTCAGTGATGGATTATCTTCTGCAAACATAATAACTTTTACAACTGCAGTCATAATTAAAATATTATAGCCAAATTATAACTCCATGTTGAACTATACTCTTGAGTTTTCATTTACTGCTTTCTCCAAATTATTTTAATGTGTTATTTGATTCTCCTTTAAATCCATCATCTTAGATTAAAAGACTACCTCATCATGGTGTCCACTGTGCACTTTTCAAAACGTGCATGTGACATGTTTATTAGTATATTATGCAATGCAGTTATTATGTTTATTATGACTACAAGATGAAACCTCTAACCTGTACAAATAAAAGTCTCAATGAAAACCTTTCCTTTCAATATTGGTCCTATCTATATATAAAAATACAATTCCTATTGAATATTGTCTGAATTTTCTATTAATAAATGAAATGATCATTTACAGACAACTCTATCCCACCAAACTGAAAATATTTAAGCATCTTCAGTTTTCCTTTGAATGATATGTTTAACCTTCTATCCAACTATTTCATTTCTAAATATACATACTACCAACAGTATATGTTCTTTATTGTAAAAGAAATCTATGAAGAAGAATTATGGGAAAAAGGCATAAATATACTGAAACAATATCTGCATAAAAAAACTTGTGCTGATATAGTCTAGAGTAGACTAAAATATGATTGGGCTATTTGTGGATTAACAGATGTCACCCCAATTATCATTTTAGCATGTTGTGTGAACCAGGCCATCACACTAAACTATATTATGATTTATTGGATTGGTCACGGCATTTTATAGGGGTCTGCAATTGGGTTTTTACTTGGTTGATGCTTTAGACTGCATGTAAACCCAGCAATAGATCTGTTATATAGATGATAATACAGATAGTAGAAAGAAATGAGATGATGAAATTCAAATGTAGACAATTAGCAAGAACTAACTGATTATTAAATACCGTATATGCTGCCATATTAGGCGACCCGGCGTATAAGACGACCCCCGTCTTTATAGCCGGGCCGCATTCCTAGAACGTCGTCTTATACGCCGGAAACTACCAGTATTTCCGGCGTATAAGACGACTCGGCATATAAGACGACCCCCGTCTTTGGCGCCGATTTCAGCGCTCGCGGAAGTCGTCTTATACGCCGGCATTTACGGTAGATTAAAAAAATTATTACAAATCCATGTGTATTTCAAAAATTACAGTTATAGTTCCATGGAATCCATGTATAACCCATATCCATACCTGACACCGACCAGCACCAAACCGCTACTAAAATATACGTAACCTCAGGAAACTGAGCTAACTGTTCAGATTCGCTTACATCTACGTGACATATTCTTCATCCTAATGTAATTTTGCTCTTTTCCCAAGGCCATACTTGGAATTCTGTGTGTAGTTCAATTCTTGCTTTAGGTTCAAAATGATTTTGTATAACTAGAACCTGCACAAAAGATTAATCAAAATGATCAGAAGGTAGGGTCAACAAAGAAAAGGTTACAGCGCTTATTCTTTTTTTTTTAACTTAGAGAAAAGATGAGACAAAAATGGACATTTATCAGCATCTCTAACAGGAGAGATCAATATTATTCAAAAACAATAAACATTGACAGTTTTTGACAATAAATTCTTTCCCATATGCAAGTTTCTCAAATAAATGCCATTTTTCGTGAGACCGTCATACACTTCACTGCTGCTATTTGTTTAAATAGATTTATTTGATTAAATAGATTGGTGTGTTTATGTTTTACAGGCCTCATACATACATATAAATATATGAACTATATTAATATTACATATGGTTAGCTATATGTAATGACTCATGCAAGCGTTCCGCCTCCCCAAGTAATTCTGTATATTTTCAATAGTGTATGTCGAAAGACAAGCAATTCAGGAATTACCATTGTGACTAAGCAGAAATAGATATTGTATTAGCTAGCCCATGGTTGTAAAAAAAATATGATTTAGTGGGTAAACTGCAGCTTCCAATCAATAAAGAGCTTTAGGTTCTACAGCCTTTTCTCACTGCAGGACACCAAGTGGTCTATTGTAAAAGACATGACTTTCATGACTTTGCTTAAATCTTTTCATACCTCTCAGACCCCAGCTGGAAAATGAAGATAAGATGATTTCTCAGTCTTGTGTATGGAGTCTGCCTTATTTAAACTTGTCTCCAATGCCATCTGTGTCCCTTTAATTGTCATTCGCCATCTGTCTCAGGGAACCTCCCTGGTATTCTCAGTTTATATAGAATCATTGCCCTCCAATAGTTGATGCCAAAATGTGAATTGTGTTAAAAAATTAATAAGCAGCATTGTTAGGAAGTAATACTTATTTTCCAATTAAATCCCAAATCTTTGTTCTTTGTTTTAAACTTTATTTTACTGAAGGTATAAAAAAAATATAGAAAGTACAAAAATCCCCAACTAATTACCAAAAGGAATACAAAAACAGAGAGCAGTAGAAAACATAATTGATGACAGACAATAACAAAACAGAAAAAAGATAAGCAATCTAAGTATGAAGCCAATATATCAAATATTAAACAGTATGTAAAGATCTCAAATTTAAAAGAGAATAAAACTGTTGCTCTAAAACACTATGAATTCTGCTGCAAGGGGGAACATTATTTTATAATTAGTTTTTTTTTTAAAAAAAAAAACCCTTTTCAATACTCTTGTCCCGAATCAAATCCTTAATATCCAGAGTAACAATTCTGTTCCAATTTCTCAAAACAATTATTTTAGCAATTCCCTGTACCCGATAAAGCCAAAGTACCTCAAAAACAGCCAAATCCCACATTTTGAAGTATAATTTAATGTAATATTAACTTCTTTTACGTTAAAAAAATTGCTGATAAATTTAACTTTTACATATTAAAATATTTTTCCAGAAGAATATCAGTAGCACACAAGACCAAATCATATGAGTAATGGTCCCTCAATAATCCTCATTTTCTGCTTTTACAGAAAAGTACAGATTGGAAGAAAACCATGTCACACAGCTCCCATGTACTATCTAGGATAGCAGAGCTTCCTAAATATCTTTCTTCATACTGCCATGGTCTTACATAACGCTTTGAAGTAACTTTTGAATTGGGGGGGGCAACCTCCATCCAACTTTAACTAACAGTATAGATTATAAAACTATAATCAGTTTTTATGATTTGTACTTGACACGAGCCCCAATCAACTGCAGAAATATTACAAAACTGACGACCATTTTCTTTGACCCTATTAATTCTGACAAATATTACCATCTCTTTTAACAGAAACAGGAATATCAGTGCATTGCAAAAACAATATTGTAGCTATTAAACTACCCATGTTGTATGAATGTACAACAACAACAAAATTAAAAGTTTTTTGAGGTTTCCAGCAATTTGAAAATGTTTTGGGAAGAGAGAAAAGGCTAATACAGATGGTTGTTAGAGTAGATTAAACTGGTAAATTCTCTTTGATCATTCAGTGAAACTTGTCTATAGGAAATAGAGATAAATTTGTAAATGGACTCAATAATGTATACATTTCAGAATTATAATTCACAGTTCATTAAGTTATTCTAATAGAAAGATTCCTTTTCTGCTCAGTGTTAAGGAATGGTGGCAAAAAAGGTGCTTGATTAATCAATATTATATTGTATTCTGAAACTTTTAAGGGCCACAACTATCCTAACAAATTTCATAGTCCTCCATCTATGTGCAAATATAACTATAGCCTGGAAAGCTTCAGTTTATAGGCTATTCCCCAACAGAGAGGTGTTCTGGGCATAAATCTACATGCCATAAAGGGTTCAGGAGGGCTTTAAAAGTGCCCAGCCAAGCCTTTCAGCATAGGATAGGATTCCAAGGACAATATCAGCAAATAACAGCACCTGCTTAAATTTATCATGACACAACCAGGATTGCTTAATTTGAATTTATTTGCCATAGAACCATGTCATTTCTGTATGCATCAAAGAAGCACAAAAGAGGATTTCCTTACCTGCTGAAAGCATGGAGAATGACATAGGTCTGGGTCTTAAAGGAGGGGAAGGTATCCCTTATTTACGACCTGGTCTCTAATATGACCCAATCTTCAGTTCCTCAAAGTAGCCTTCTAGTGAATCTCATTTATTTCTTACAGCACATGTTAGGACAGGGTCCCCAACCTCCTGTCTGTGGACCGGTACGGGCTGCGGCATGCCAGCAACTGGGCTGCACAAACAAGCAAAGCCCCATCTGCAGGATGCAGGCACCACACAAAGCCACGACCCCTCCTCTCTGCAGAGAAACCTCTCTCCACGTAACCAGTCCCTGGTGCCCAAAAGGTTGGGGACCTCTGTGTTAGGACAATTATCTAGTGGTCTGCCTCTAGCCTTAATCTTTTTCTCAGACCCAAGGTGTGATGAAAAACCACATATGATTTTCATTGTAAGACTACACTTTCCTTCATTTGACGTTCTCCAACTGACTCCATTCTATCATGGAGCAATCACATCATGTTTCTGGTTGGCATCTGGTTGGGAAAAGCTGATTATCCTATCAAGGATTCTTCAGTAAAATGCCCTCCAGCATTTTACACCCAGGATCTTAACAGAACAAACACGATTTTAGGTACTACATGTTCATTTATTAGGAGAAAAACTACAAACTGTTGCCTGGGATGGCTTCTTTTTTTAGCCACAAGTGTTAGGCATTATGATGGGCTGCATCCAGTCTCTGCAAAAAGCAAAATTGTGGCAACTGCTTGAAATTAAACCCCCACCTTCCTATTGACTTAGTGTAGCATAGGAAATATCAATGGAGAATCTTACAAATGGCTTCCCAAGTGACAGGGCCTTCATGTGTTCTGTTGTTTTATATATATATATATATATATATATATATATATATATATATATATATATATATATATATATATATATATATAAAGTTTTATTGGTTTTTTCCATTTTTTTCCAGCTTAGGACACAATGTGGTGGTCAGGGTATCAAATCATTCAAAAATAAAATCATATAAGTATAGCTCAAATTAATTATCAAAAATTCCTCTCTGTTTCCTAAATATAATATTGCTTATTAAAATTAATACAGTTTTAGATAAATTTCAATTAAACAAAAATCATCAATCACATGCAATTATAATCATCTATATCCTGTTTTTAAGCTTTACTAATTACAGTTGTCATACTCTAATTACGTTTTAGTAAACATATAGTTGGGATTTCAGGTATCCTTAATAATAAGTCATTCATTAAAACTGATTTTTTTCCGATCACAAATAGCTCTTCCTCTCTCTCTGTTACAACATAGTTATCATATTTAAAATAATAATATAAGTCCAACAGATACAGTTCTGTTTTTAAAAATATATTCTATCATTTCATCAATCTACATCTATAAAGTCTTTTTACCCCTGAAAAGGTTTACTCCCTCAAATAATTATCAACTATAATAACAGTAAATTCACATCCTTCATTCATTACTAAATCAGACAAAATCTCTAAAGCAAAAAGGCTCAAGTAACATTTTATATCACATTTAAACCTGACTCTAGCTTTCTTTCTATGCCAAGTTGGTTCCCATATTAAAGCTTTTCAGTTATCAAACTTCAAGATTTGATTACAAAAATTTCTAACCAATTCGAACTGAACAAAATTTCCTTCCCTTTTTGCCAATATCATCTGAATATTATATTGACTTTTACTCAATGTTATGGTTATAAGTAAATTGTCCCCTTTCTTGTATTTTCCAGAAGGTTGTGTCTGAATATCAATCTTTGTTATTTTTGGTAATTGAACTAAGTCAATTACAGTTACTTCTTGGTCATCAAAGTTATCCATCAGTTTTAGGTAACGTTGCATAGAATTAGTTGGCTCAGTGGTTTCCACATTTTCTCCCAGTATAGATTCACAATTGGGTTGTAAGCATAGTGTCTCTGTCTCTTTGCATTGTATGTCTTGATGTGTAGAGGCCTGTTCAGGATTACTCTGTTCATCTTCTATTATTCCTTGCTTCATAACTTGATTCATCATTGGAGGGTCAATATGAGGTTCCAAGGTAGCATCTTTAGGTTTTCGCCAAGGTTTCCAGTAAGGTTTGAAGTCTTCTGTAAGTTCTAGTATTTTTTCCAGTATTAAATCATAGTCAAGATATGGATAACTTTCATCCATTTTGGTGCTAAACTAGCCTATTCCTTTATTAGACACTGTATTTGAAAAAGATCCACAAATGTCCGCCTCCAAAGGTCTAATAGCATTGGTAGAAAAAACAACCATAAAAAAATTATTAATCTTTTTCTTTTTAGCTCTTTTTCCCGTATAGGCAGCTGCCGCTTTCTTAGAAAAGGGAAATAGTCTTTACAGGAAAAGTCAGGATAGTGAGAGAAGGAAAGGTCTCACCCGGATTCACCACAGTGGTTTTTCATGCTTAGTTGTTCTTTTGACTTGCAGTTGGTGCAGCTATTCTTCTTCGTCAGCCCTCAGAGATAGCTCGGACAGCTGGAGGAGCTGCCGCTCCTTCACAGCTGAGCACAGTCTCCTCAGCAGTACGCCCTCTAGAGCGACTTTCGACCTTCATAAGGGTCTACCGGCGGAGGGAAACTAGTTGACGAGGAGATGAATCTCTTCGTGTGGCTAGAGGCGCCATGATCCAGAACCGGAAGTCATGTGTTCTGTTTATGGCAGTAAAAGAAGATGAAATATTCCATGAATATTTATATTGCACTAATTTTTATATTGCACTAATTTTCCCTTTTTTCATCATACCTGCAGGGGACTTAAGATGAAGTGGAACTTTAAATGAAGAGTAAAGGACTTTAACCTCTTATCCTGCTACTTATGAAACCAATCCAGAATGAGAATACACATGCTTGCAATTGTGAAATAATGTAGAGCTGATCTGAGGAAAATATAAGAAAGCTGTTAAGGAAGGACTGCAGAAAAGATACACTGTCCTTTAACACAGGAAAGCATGAGAAATAAACTCAAAATAACCGCTCTTTATGTTTAGTAGAAGATGGGGCAGAGCTCAAAAGACATTCAAGATTCTTTTATTATACTTACTACAATAAAGAACATTTCACCCTGGATGGTTGTTTCTTGATCTGGTCTACTTCAAAGGGCAAACAATAATAGAAACAGGGATGTTATTTAGCCTCTTAGGTCCAATTCACGCTTCTTTTGAGTGTGGGATGGAAAGGAGATGGAATAAACTTGTGCCATCACTCTGCTGAACATCTAATTACCACAGTACTGTCTTATGTCTAAGGATATTTACCCATGTAATAGGACTGTATTACTATAATCCTTCTCATGCTTTTTACTATCCTCTCCATTGGTATCTTATGATTATATACTTTGTTGTTTATATGTACACTGAGAGTTTATGCACTAGAGCAGGGGTAGGCAACCTTGGCTCTTTTATGACTCATGGACTTCAACTCCCAGAATTCCTGAGCCAGCCATGCACAATTCCCACCCTTGCACTAGAGACACATTTCTTGTGTATCCAATAACTCTTGGCTAATAAAGTATTCTATTCTATTCTATTCTATTCTATTCTATTCTATTCTATTCTATTCTATTCTATTCTATTCTATTCTTAACATTATACCTAGTTTTCTGTCTTTACAAATACAGAAAATAAAATAATGGGAATAGGGTGACTTTGTATAAAGAGGATGTGTGTGTGTTTGCAGAGACACACATACTATATGTTGATGCAATATATTGAGGGTCTATTACAAACGAAGTTGGTCAAAGGAAAGAAGAGAAGCTGGAACTGGTTGTCTGATTCAGTTGTTGTCTAATTTAAATAACACTTCATTATTTATATTACCAAAAACAATCTCAATTTTTTTAAAAAAATGTATTATGGCACTATAAATTGTGGATGTGGAAAACATAGTCTAGATCATAACCATAGTATACACAATAATGAAAACAACTGTAACTGCATATACAGTTCTTAATCTGGATTTGGTGTCCTATGCTTACTTTTGAGGCTTTTTAAATGTAGCTACCAAGATGTGTAAATATAGCTATTTTAAAGAGTCCCTCAATATTGATAGTTTTTGATTATGTGGCAACAAATCAGTATCAACACTTAGCACTTAGATTTTTTTCCCATGAAATAGCAGCTTATTATTTTTAAAATTTAATTATAGTCTCTCACCAAGATAAAAAAAAATAAAGGTTCTTTTCATCCTAGACTGCTCTAAAACTGATTTTAAAAAAATGGTTAAGAGTTATTTGGTTTCATTTTTAGAAAAAAATTAGCTTGATCTTAAGTTTTGCTATCAAGCCCTGGAAAAACAAATCAAACCTGTTTTGTTAAGAATTCAAAGAAGTAATAGTATTAAAAATAATTACAATTAAATGTAATTCTGGTTAAATGTCTTGGATTGTTTCACAATAGCATTTGGCTAATTTATTTTAGTAACCAGGATAGACATTAGTGAAATAGCTAGATAACCCATGACCTGGGTGATCATTTCAGAGACAGTTCTTTACTTAAACAGAGAAACAGAATATCATGGTAGACAAACAAAAAACAGTGACAGCAGGAGCTTTTCTGACTCCTTGTTGCCTTTCTCACTGAATTTCCTTGTGAGAAGCTGACAAGGACCATCGAACATCTTCCTTCCTTCCTTCCTTCCTTCCTTCCTTCCTTCCTTCCTTCCTTCCTTCCTTCCTTCCTTCCTTCCTTTCCCTCCTTCCCTCCCTCCTTCCCTCCTTCCCTCCCTCTCTTTTCTTTCTTCTGTCCCCTTCCTTCTTTCTTCCCTCCCTCCATTCCTTTCCTACTCCCTCTTCTTTTCTTCTTTCCTCTCCCCCACTTCCTTCCCTCCCTCCCTGTCCTTCTGTTTATCTTCCTTCTTCCCTCTTTCCCTTCCTTAATTCCTGCCAGTTTTCCCATTTACTTTGCTTGCACAAAGCTTGCAGGGACAAACTCATTGTGGAAGCCAGCAGGAAGTTACAAATCCAAGATCAGCAGACAAGTGAATGAGTGCTACTGAATAGAGGAGGGAATGAGGGGATGTGTGTGGGGTATATAGGTCAGGAATGCTAAATGGGGGTGAGCAAGTGGTATCATGTGGATTGAGACGGGTGTGCAGCTTATGTAGAAACCACACAGCATGGACAGGGTGTCTGAAAGGGTAATGTATGTTGGGAAGAGTACTTATGGGTGCATGAGTGGTGCTGTATGGATCAAATAGGGGGAGGTGAGCAAAAAAGAATGCCTGGAGGATACAGGAATACGTCAGAGATGCACATCAGTCAGGATAGTTGCATCACTTAGGAAAAATGCCTGAGGGTGCTTGAGAGTGTGCAAGAGATGGCTGCAGGTCAAGAATGGTCTGGTCAAAGTAAAATAGGGTACAATAGTTACTTCCTATGATTCGGAAAATATATTTTTGTTGATGCAGAAGTATAATTTTATTATACTTATATTGTACCTAATTCCTAAATGCATAAAATTATATGGTATTTATTTCCCTTCTTTACAACAATATTCCACTACAACTCATTTTCACTTTGCAAATGAACTATTACCTCACAATCTTTTTCATTATTACTATTACAACCACATAGCCACCATCCTATAACCTGTGCTTTTCATTTTTGCTTTTGTTTTCTAACTTCTCTCTAATTTTATCTTGTTATTTCCATATCATTTCTCATTTTCATATTTGTCTTATTCCACCAAATTCAGAGTCATCTTCAAAGTGAATATGAGCTGAGGTGAAAATTGAATTTTCATCTAATTTATTAATGAAAGAACTGAAAGTCATTATGCCTGTTTGAAATACATGCTATCTGGTCTGGGAAGACATCATCCATATCTCATTGTTTGGAAAGGTAATAATAGACTCAACAGTTTTGTTTTTATTTGTTTTTCCATTTATCTTAACCCAACTGTTCCCTGTAGCACTTCTAAGTTTATTCATTTGGATTTTTGAGCAGGAATAGATTTTTAAAAAATAGTATGCAACTCTTCCGTTCTAGTCTGTTTCTTTTGAATAAATAATATTCTTTAATTGATATATACCAGTCATGGGAATTATCCAACCAACTTTCTTTTATGCCTATAAATTCATATTTGCCCTTTGGTAATAAGAGCTCAAGCTTGTCTTGTTTATTTCCCATACTGTAAGTGTTATTAAATAGAAAATGAAGGTCATGAACTTAATGATCCAGTATTTTTTTCTTGTTTTTTTTTTCAGTATCTGAAGAGATCCCATTTTAGCAACACATACATTTCTAGAATGCACAAATGTTTATCTAAGGTTCTTATTTCAGGGTTTTCTGGAAGCTGACTCATGGCAACTGGATTTCTTATCTTGTTGGTTTGAAATGTGTTGCTGCTTATGCTTGAGCTGTGGTGGTTCAGTGTTAGAATGCAGCATTGCAGGCTAATTCTGCCAACTGCCAACAGTTTGATCCTGACCAGCTCAAGGTTGACTTACCAATCTTTCCAAGGTTGGTAAAATGAGGATCCAGATTGTTGGGGACAATATGCTGAATCTACAGCTTAGAGAGGGCCTGTAAAGCATTATAAAGCAGTATATAAGTCTATGTGCTATTGCTATTACTATTGCTGTTGCTGTCTATGTACCTTCTTCAGTCTGTGCAACTTGGTTAGGGACACCCCCTAAATGTCCTCCAGGGAAGTTTCATTTCTCACTTAATCTAGGTAGGCTTGCTGGGTGAGCAAGCAGGAGAATTGTTGGGATGTAAATGTTCCAACTCCTAAATCCTTTACCTTAGGTGTGTCATTAACTGTGGCCTCCCTGGTGAACCTGTGAAGTGGTCCATGTCCCTGGGGACTGATGAAAGAACAGCATTAAAAAATGGGGAACAAGTCGTGTCTGAAGCCTCCACCTCTGTTAAGGGAAGGATTTTCCACTTTGCATAAATACAGTAGATTCTTTCACTCCTTTCTCAAACCATCTGAAAGTTCATTCAATATACAGAAAAATGACAAAAGGCATTGTAGAAATTAGTAAAGTGATTTAGTAGGAGAAAGTTCCTTATGTTGTGACAAACAGACAAGAGAACAGCATATCAGTCAAGTTACCCCAGCAATACTTCTTACACAGGAGACAAAACAGTTATTCCAGTATCCTCTAAATAATCTTCAGCAACTTAATATAGATATCTAATAAAAGAAGGATTTAACAAAGTTTTTTGTAGAACCTGAAAGCCTGAATAATATGTTTGACAAGTTATATTACTGCAGTGAAATATAGGCAGAGTAATACAGCAAAGGTATGAATTGTACATAGAAAGAAAAAAAATGCTTCTGCTCAGAGATTTGTTTCCTGGACCAAACCACTCATGTGCAAACATTATTATATTTGCCTGGACTAGAATAGGCACTGTCAAATTAATAATCAGCTCTGATTAAATAAATCAGATAGCAGGAAGTGAAACCATTCAATGATTTTATTTTATCCCATATCTTTTTGTATATTTATATCTATACTGATATTTAGATTGCTGCCCTGGGCTACAATAGGTAGGACAGTGACAGGATACCTCCTGAATGGATACTGCAATGTGTCTCAGATGCTACAACTCAGGTACACCTTGGTACACTAATGTTAGACCACTGCTCTGTGAATTACAGTGGCTCCAAATAAACTCCCTGGTGTAATATGCAGCTGTTCATGGTATGGGGCCAGGTAATTTGCAGGACTGCCTTTTGCACTTATTTCTCCCAGCCAGTAAAATCAAGAGGATGGGCATTCTCTGGAACCTGTCTTTTAAACAACAGGCTCCAGGAAGAAAGCCTTCTCTGCTCTGGTGCCCGCCCTTTTGGAACATCATACCCCTTAAAATTTGCTTGATCTCAGTCCTGTTGATGTTTAGTAAGTCCTTAAAGACTTGGATATTACTTCAGCCAGGACATTGGGCAAGTTTGTCAATGTGCTATTTCTTAATATGATTATGGTTGTAAGGATTGAGTTAGGTAAATGTCTGTGGAGATTCTCAGTCATCTGGGTCATACCGTAGTTTTCTCAAAGGTGCTGTTTCAAAAGGCAACTGGACTGTTTTTTCCTTCAGGAAGACATTTCACTTTTCATCCAAGAAGCTTAATTCTGGCAGGGTGGTGGATAGAAGAATCATATTTCTTTGCAGTCATCTGGTCTTTAGCACTTGTTTATAGTTAGTTCTTGGGTGTTACTATGATATTACTATTTTATTATTTCTTTGTTTATTATTATTATCTGTTTGGATGATAAACACAGAATTAATACACAAATACAATTTAGGTGGCTTCCTTGGGGCCAACAGGTAAAGAGATTTAGACTTTCCTTTGCCCGTGTCTTTAACAAACATAGTTTTGTAGATGGAGCCTCAAAAGACAGAGAGGAGTCACCAGAGAATAAAGAAAGAAATACAAAAAAAAAAAAAAGTTACTGCTGTTGCTAGCCATCACCTGGAAGTGATCACCTGGTGAGGAAAGGCTAAATCAAACACAATTGTGCTTCTCAAAAACACCAAAATCTGTCAGTTTTTGAAATATCCCATGGCAGCCCAGAATCTCTTGATATCTTATGAAATGCCTTCCTTCAACATTATGATCTCTCATTCTCACTCTCTAAATTCTACTTTTTGTCCTGATTACCTTCTTTTCTTCCCTCCAAAATTGTCCCCTCCCACTTTTGTACTAAGAGCATTTTGATGTTTCTTTTCCCTCACTGTTTGAAACTACCACTCTTCAGTAAAATCTGTTTTATCCTTCTCCCTTGCAAGTCTCTCCTTTTCCCCTTGCCTTGAAGTTCATGGTGAGGTATTGGCCTTCTTATCTGGTTTTGGTTCCTTCTGATTTCTAGTTGCCATTTCCCTTGCCATTTTCCATTTTTTTCATCACAGTGACAGTCTGTTTCTCTTCTCTGGATTCTGTCTTCCCACCATTGGAAAGAAAAAGAAAAGACCCCTTTTTTATCTCTAACCTCCTTACTCCTGAGGCAGGTTTCTTATTCATGTTTTGATTATAATCTGATTTTGTCCCTTGGGTTTTCCTGAAAATGCACAAATCATTGATACCCTGTTTATTGACAAATCCAAAACCAATGTTCAGTCCTTGTCATGGTCAGATTTGGAAGTTATTCACAGCGCTGTTCTGTCCCAGCTTACAGCTGTCCTTGTTAAATGAACAAGGACAAAATCCTTTTTGAGAAATAGGTTGGAGATTCAGGAGAAAACAAAACCTCTTTTAATATTGGTAACAAACCTGCCAAATGGTCCAAAAACAAAAGCAACAAAACACAATCCAAATGGAAGAAATTGTCTACACAAAACACAATGCAAAACAAGCAGTTAGTCATCGGCAACACCAACAGAACATGATCACATGAAGTACTTTGCAATAGTTGCCTTCAGCAGCCAGAACCACCCATACCTTTCCTTTTTATTAAGCAGCCCCAAGGTGTGGCTTCTCAATGCCTTCTTGTCCTACCTTGGAGTTGCCGTATTGACTCCCTCTGACCTGCTCTAGTTAACTGCCTTTGTTTATGAGCGTCTCTAATGACTTCCAGCTGTGAGTCCTCAGAGTGACTCATCTTCCCCACACAGCTGTGTCTCATCCTGACCACGATTGGAGAGGCCAGGCTCTTCATCAGATTGTGAGTCTTGTAACTCATCAGATTGTAAGTCTTGTAACTGATCCCTCTGACTCTGGTGGCTCTCCAAATCCCTCTTTCTCCTCCTCCTGATTCCCCGGACTCAGCTGCTGAGTCCACTGGCTGGCATGGACTCACAAGAAGCGCTTCTGTGCCTCTTGTTATTTTTTAGGTTTTCAATATTTACTACTTGCATGCATCACCATTGTTTCAATACATTCAATAACATCTCACATTTCTTTATTCGGTCTTTGCACCAACTTACCTGGCGATCAGACACTAAGCTTTTTTTTCTGTTTTTAGTATATTCTAAGTCCAATTCATAATAAATTATAGATTTATTCACACTGGTTTGTCCCCTTGCCAGAGAATAAGATTTCTGGAAGGAAGATGACATATTGTCTTAATCCTTTACTCTCTTTCAAAGTAACTGTAGGATATACAGTATTTCTCTACTCCACTTCTGAAGACATTATTCCTATTATTTCAGCTCAAAAACCTCTATCCATTTGGGCCTTCAATCCTTGAAAATGAATTACTTAAAACATATTATTAAAAAATATGTTAAGTTTCAAACAGATAACTTGTTTCTCTCTTTCCATTAGATTATGTTCTTATTCATATCCTGGTCACCTTGTACTTCTAATAAACACTGCACTGCCAAAATTATTATAAATCTATTTCATTATTCCAACCTTGCGATTTCAATCCTTAAATCCCTTACTTGCTTTCCTATTCATTTCGAGATATGTCACAGATATTTGTTCTTATTCTCCAGACCTTGTGGCTTTCACTCATCCCGCACCACCAACTATTTTCTGCTCTAAGGAAAACCACTCATTGCTTTCAGCTGTCACTGTCCTTGCATCCAAAGCATCTCCATGTTATGATTTCCTTATTTCCTTTTAAATGTCATCTCAAAAATAAACTTTTTTTCCAAGGAAATCTCTAGATCATCTTATAAACCTTCAATTTTAGTCACATTAAGCCAATGCTTGTGTAACTGAAATAATCATATATTATCCTGCCATCCCATAGTTGGCTTTCTCGCTTCCTCTACTGAAAAAAGGATATGTCATATCAATTGTTCATTAACTTTAATGTAATAAATGGTGTTGGATAAATAAAAACAATATTTCTTCATTATGATTGGTAATATTGCTGGAGTGCTTAAGAAAAATCTTCTTTAACATGCCAAAATTGTTTTGGCTTAGCCTGCAAGGAACAATAAAAACCCTTCTTTTTTTCTTATTTAGCATAGCACAAACTTTTACATTTGTGAAATGAAATGACTCAAATAAGTTTAAAGAAGATTATAAATGGATCCCTTTACACACCATTAATGTAAGTTTAGGATTAGTGGTGCTCATTATTAATGTTCAACTGTTAATGTTCTCCCAGAGGTTCTTTATTCAAAACACAAATACAAAATAAATGAACCTTTGTTTAGCAGGAGCTGTCAATTTAGCAATAGTTACAAAGCAATAATCAGAGAAAATGGATCATGGTGTTCATGCTTTAACAATGATTGCCCCTCTGTGGAGCCATTAACAAAATCTAGTCATTGGATAAGCATGCAGTTTTAATGAAGCTACAAGTAAACAAACTGCAAACTCATGTAGACTAGATGTCACTTGCATATGAGAAAGCAACTCAACAATTTTCATTTACTGTTGGATACTTGTTTAGGATTAATATTTTGAGTAGGGTAAAAGATTTATCTAGGATTGGCTATTTAGCAATAAGGTAGCCAAATATACTGTCATCCTTAGGGTTTTTCTGAAAATTTTGATATAGATATTTGGATATATCATAGTAACTTACACTAACTTATAAAAGGTATCAGTGCAACAAAATAACACTACTTTTAAAACTTGCTATCTCATAAAGCAATATTTGAATCCAGGGCTTTACTCTGTTAAAATTGGTTTAATGGGGTAACGATTTTACAAAAGTCTCTTTGGGCTTTTCCACCCTGTCTAATTGCTTCATTGCTAAAATGGAATAACAAATGATTCGTGAGAGCAGGAAATGGATGACATCAGCCTTATTTCAACTCCACTCCATTGAAATTTTGATCAGCCTGTTGTGGTTTCAAAGTATTCTCTTCCTCTTATATCATCTTGTGTATCTGACCTTTCTATCATTAAAGGCTCAGGCAATTATGATAATTCAGGTCTAAGGCGGGGTGGTGGTGGTGGTGGTGGTGTAATATCAGTTTTTAATAAACTACAGTGGAACACGGGGTAGATTCATTGAAGAGATTTGGGCAAATCTAATTCCACCGTTACTGATAGAATTTCCTATGGAATGTTTACCTTGCAGGTTAGTCCCAGAGTTCAATGGCTATTTGCAGAGGGAGGAATTAACTTTGAAACAAGCCAGTATTTACTATGAATTTGAGTTGGTTCTCTTCCCTTATCGCTGCTGAGTTATCACAGGGCTTATGATCTTTGCTTAGGTAAAGGAAAAGGTTGCAGGTTCCAAGGCAGCAAGATGATGATGATGATGATGATGATGATGATGATGATGATGATATTTTTTCTGAATACCTAATCTTTCCCCTGGTCTGCTTTGTTCGCTTATTTAAAGTCTAAGGTTTTTTTTTTGTTTTTAGAGTCAGGAAAGTGGATAGACAAGAAGAAGATTTAAACTATAGATATGTGATATCATCTATATACACAGATGATAGTTGAAGGAACAGGATAATTTCCAGAACTGAAACGCAGACAAGTTCATCCAATCTATTTTTAGTAATTTCTTTCTAATATCTTTTGCAAATGAAATACTTTTATTATTATTTTTGCAAATACTCTCTAGTTTTTAAAGCTAGAGAAATTTTGTTGAGATCCATACTATTTATTTATCACTTTTGTATGGGCAAAATGACTCACTGTTGTATTTTAAATTCTTCCAATTTGTGGGCAGAGTATTGCTCAGAATTAAATCATCCTTGCTGTGACGTGTTATAAACAACTATGTACAATACCAATTAATAAATTAATTTTAAAAAGCAATACAAAAACAATTCTCTCGAGCAGACTTTTTAAATGTTGCTGCTTTTACAAGGGTAATCAATAAATCACTGCAGAAGGGAAGCACTCAAACTAGAAAACTTGTTGAGCAATGCTTAGATTTATTTTGCACTGCCTGTTATGAAACATTATGTCAATGGTATTTAAGTCAACCTATTCTTGAAGAGTCCTATTCTTTTGTATACCCTTTTCTACTTTGTGTTCTATCTCTTGTCCTAAATAGTTGCACATGCCTAAGTTCTCTGCTGGAAAGCAAAAAACAAATAGAGTTTTGGGCTTGATAATCCCTCACTCAGACTTTTTGTAACTCTCTAGTAGTCACTGTCTTTATCTATTTTGGATGCACTTTTATATGAACAAAAAGAAACCTTTGTTAGGCTCACTCCAAAGAACACCCCAACAGGGAAAGCAAAACATTATGTATGAATCATTGTTACCTCCATCGTGCTGCTAAATCAGCTGGAAGGAGGGAAGTCAAATTTTACATGCTGGTGTTTTCAATGAAGCTATGAAGGCCTACACAATATTTTCCCTATAGTGGCCATTTAAAACAGCATATCACAGCAAAAGCCAAAGTGCCATTTTTTCCCTTTGTTTACAGAAGGAACAGCAGTTAGATGTCACTCAGGACATACTGAAGTGACGAATATTCTCCAGAATACAATGAACTACAAATATATCCTTTATTTCCAATTGCAACGTGTATTGAATCAAACTATGTGGTACCCTGAGTTAGTATACTGTACCTGAGCTCAATCTTTTCCTGAGAAACTCAGCAAAAAGTTTACTTATCTCTTTAGCATCTTTAATAATTCTCATAGATTCTTCAGTCCAGATATAATGTACTTAACTCTGACTGGTAAAATTAGCTGATATAAATAATACACCATTATTTGCTATTGCTGAAAATAGAAGCTGCAGCCTGTGGGTGAAGAACCCCAAATCTGGGAGCAAGAACAGTAGGGAATATTTTATTTCCACATTAATACTCATTGTTTTGGTTTGTTTTAGTGTTGCTATTTTTTTACAACATGTTTGACTCTGTTTGATATCTCACACTCTAAAGTTTTCCACCCACCTTCATTTTAATAGTGTTGTTATCAGTTAAAACTCACAAGTCACATACATTTAAATGCAAAATGTTAATGAGGAAATACACCTATGTAAACTGATGTCTCAGCATTTGCCACTTTTCATTCCTTATATTGTGATTTCGATTCTATAAAATTTAAGGAAATTCACATAAGAAAAGATTTATTATGTTTATTTACATCCTTCTCTAGTCATCTACAACAGCCAAAACCACGACTGAAGGCCTAGGGAACAAGTGGAATTGGCTACAGCAGAGATCTGCCCTCCCCAATCTTTGAAAATTATCTTGGTATAAATATGTTTAAGATAATATATCTAAAGAATAGATTCTATATAACAATGCAAGTGTTCTAACAAACAGAGCCTTCAAGAAAGAATCATGTTCTTAATGGTACTTAATGTTACAGTAAAATAACTCTCCATTTCTTGAATGTGAAAGGAACCTTCATTCATTGAACTTTAAATTTCACTAATCCTCTTTTTTTAAATTATAGAACTATTATCCATCTAACCTTTTAGGTTGCCAAGCAACTCAAGTGCATCTCTGCTCACAAGGTTGATCCACTTGTCACCACTGAGCATGAATATTTCCATGCAAAGAAATGATTTTTGTACAAAGTAATACTTCTTAGAACTAATGTTATTTTCAGGGGTATAGTAACATAACGTCTGATGAGTGCGTGTGTATTTATATGTTTCAAATGTCTAAGCATGTTTAGGGATATAATGAAGCTACGATAGAAAAACAATCCCCAAGGTCACTTTACTTTGTATCTAAAGGAGAATTTGGCTTAGGTTTCCAGCCCATTATGCCACATGAATTCTTAGAAGATTTTAAATTAGGTGAATCAAGCTTGCAATCTTAATTCTAAACTCTCCAACAGCCAAGCCTGAACAAAAATACCTTTCCTTTTCAGTTTGAAGTCTTCTGTATCTCCAACTGAAAATCTCAAAAGATTACCTTAGTGGAAAATGCATGAACCTCAGAACTGAATTATTGAATTCTCTGAGCTTACTTCTCTTCTTGCAAACATTACTGGGAAGCTAACATCATCAGAAATGGGAGAATGGAGTTTGCTGCTTATTTATATGTAGTAGCTTGTCTTACCAGCCTTGACTGGGTATTAGTTCTTTCTTGAGTCCCAACTTCAAGTACTGCTATGCTGTCTTACTGCAGTGACAGGATATACCTGGGAGGGTTGAACAAAGAGAGCTATAAATATATGAGTCCTTTGGGATTGGGCGGCATATAAATAAAATTAAATAAATAAATAAATATGGCAAGGTTCAGCCAAGGTGGGAAGGTCTTCCCAGCTGCCCAGATAAAGCAAGTAGTCACCTACACTGGGCAGCATTAGAGAAGGCAATGACAAACTACTTCTGCACATTACCAAGAAAATCACGATAGAAATTATAAAATGATGATATTGGATGAGATGATGAGCTCTTCAGGTCAGAAGGCACTCAGAAAGAGATGACTATTTTTCAAATGCTAACAGTATTGATGACATTGCTAAATTGAAACCTTTGAAACTTCTGTTTGCAGGTGTACCATGCAGGAAGAGAAAAGGAAAAGAAAATCAGAAGCTGCAAAGGCAGAACTGCAATAGCAACATGGAGTGTAAGAAACAAGAACATGAGAAAATGTAACACAGCAAAAGATTAAATGAATTACTGTACATTAACATCTTAGGCACCAGTGAACTAAGATGGAGTGGAATTAATTTGATATATATGAGGAATATGTATTGAGGGAAAATGGATTAGAATAAAATTTGAGGAAGAAACATCAATAACCTGAGGTATGCTGAAGACATTACTTCCGACAGTGGAAGATGTAAATAATCTGCAACCTCTAGTAACAAAAGTCAAGGTGCCTATAGAAAAATGGGACTAAGATTGAACATACAGAAGATTAAACTAAGCACAACAGGTAGAACAACCTGCCTTGAAATTTACAATGAAACTATTGAAGTGGTAGATAGCTTCTGCCTTTTAGGATCAGCTATTAACAGTAAAAAAAAATCAGCAGTCAAAAAATACACTGCAGATTAGCACTTGGTAGAGTAGCAGTAAAGGCCATAAAATGATATTCAGATGCCAGGATATATTTATATACAGTGCTTTTTTTGTAAAAAAAAATGGTGCCAGAACTCACACACCAGTCGAAAGCCCTTTACGGAGCGGGGGGGGGGGGGAGAAACCGCTTTAGGGAGCTTCCGAGGTGCAGATCACATGAGCAGCATCAGCTGACAGACACCATTGCTGCGGCTTTTGAGAGGGCACTTGTTCGGAGCCAGCATGTCTTCTGCCATCTCGTCCTCCTCCGCCTCTAATGACACAGAGGCTTCCTCTGTAGCCAGAGTGACCAAGGCGCTGGCAGCACTGCTGCTTTGGGAGCGCTCCTGGTCCCTCAAAGAGATTCACTCCAGGAGTCAGTCCTGGTCCCTTGTGGCCAACATGGGGGTGAGGACAGGCAGCGACGTTGGGGGCAGCCCCATGAACCAAGGCAGAGAAGAGGGTCTGCTTTCAGGGCCGTGGAAATGTTTCCGGGTCAACCTTTGATGTCCCCGATTTCCCCAGGCAGCTTCCTTTCACCAAGCCAGAGATTTACTCACGCTGGCAGTTTAGAAGGAGCCGGTTCTTCCATTCCAAAAAAAGGTGCCGGATGCCGTTACAAAAAAAGCACTGTTTATATATACAAAAATCAGAATTGTTCAGACAATGGTTTTCTCTGTGACACTCTAAAGAAATGAAAGTGGACTTTGAGACTTTGAAGAAGCAGGACAGAAAGAGTATTGTTGCTTATGAATTTTGGAAAAGATTCCAGAGAATACCATAGAAAAACTGAAAAGAGTGTATTCCTGAACATAAGTTGGCAATATCAAGAAAACAAACAAATTATTGAACAAATTAACCCACAGTTCTCACTCAAGGCACAAATGACCAGGTTCACATTAAGTCTTCAGTCACCTTGTCTGAAGACTTAAATTCTCTGGAACAGTTTTTAATGCTGTGAAAGTGGAAGGAATGAGAAGAATAAGACAACCACCAGCAAAGGTGGAAGGTCTTAATTACATCAGTGATAGGTGTACCATTGGAAGCTCTGAAAGACCAGTTTGAGGACAGATTATCCTGGTGAAAATCTATCTATATGGTAACTAAGATTCAAAGCCAACTTGAGAGCACATAATCAATCAATAACCAAATTTGCAACTTGAGAATTCCTACTTCACATGTATCACTGCTCACTTAGCTTTCAAAATATGTTTTGCAGCCTTGATCTCATTAATATTTATCTTTTGTCTTTGATTTTTTTTCTGCTGTATTTTACCTTATTATTGTTGCAGTTTTATGTTTTATTTTCTTTGTAAACAGTTTTTTAAAAATATTTACTTATTGTAAACTACTTAGAAAATTTTAAGTTATGGAATGCCATGCAAATGTTACAAACCATAAATATTGGTCCTACATGCTGGTTTGTAACTGCTATGAGTGTTTTGGCTGTGGATAGTATAGACATGTAGTAAATAAGAGAAAATAATGCATGGCATCTGTAAAATGAAAAATGTTGTGCTCTCAAAGAGCATTTTGCTTGTCAGCCAAGTGGATGTGATAAATGGGATCGCATACACCTCTTGCATGTTCAACAGTTGTTAGCAGTCTCAGCATGATAGACTCTGGCTGGGAGCCAGCCAGCCAGTGCATTTAGTCACTGCATTCAATATACAGTACTGTGATTCAAGCAACTGAAATAATAATAAAACAACAATGATATGCACTCTTCTATTACACAAAACAGTGAGAAGTGCTTTATTTGTGTTTGGCTTTCTTTGAGGAAAGATCACTGATGAGATTACTTTTCATATTATTTAAAATATTTTCAATAATAGCTACACCAGGAGTGCAGAATATAAAATACACTACAGAATTTGATGTAGCCCGTGGATATTCAGTGCGACTCACAATTCCTATGGCTTTCCCTGTTTACCATACATCACTACACATTTTTCTTTGTTCTGTTAAGGGCTCCTATCTTTTTTCTCCCCAAGTTCTCTTTGATTTCCACCATGACCCCAACTGTCCCTGTATCTCCTTCATGACTAACACTGATGATGTTACCTAGTTGAGTAATGAAATGTCTGCAAGAAAACAAGCAAGCTCAGAAAGCACTCATTTCAACTCTGAGCTAGAAATATTCTTCTTTATTGGTATTCTTCATCACATCCTTCCACTCCTATTTCATTTCTTGGTTCCTCATCTCTTCATACCTTGGCCCTGCCTGAGCTCTTCACTACATGCCCCAAGGCATGCTGGATATTTATGGCTGTAGAAAATAAAAAGAAATAAAATAAAATTAATTAAAATCAATTAAACCAAAATAGACTGGAGATATCTATAGTGATAACTGGGGATACTATCCATAGAAACAACTATGAGCTTCACAGCTACAGACCATGATGAAGAAAGGCCATGCCCTCAAGGATATTTACCCCTGGTGACAGATTCAGCTCCCACTTTGTTATTTTTCTGAAAGGCTCTGAAGTCATGGTTCTGTCAGTGGACTTGGAGATCCCAAGCTGATAGGGGGCCAGTTAAATGGTTTGTTTGATTGTGTTTGCCATCACCATGGGGAGGTGGTGGGAGTTGGGGAATTCAAATAGTGGCTTTTCATTTCTGTACACTTACCATGTATGAATCACCATGTATGAGTTGGGTGGTCATATAACAAATAAATGAGTCCATAAATAAATCCTTTAAGATAATCTAAGAAGAGATTTTAAGATCGTCTAAGAAGATATTTTAAGAAGATATTGGACAAACATTTGTCTGAAATGGTATAGGGTTGCCTGCCTAAGCAGGGGGTTGAACTAGAAGACCTCCAAGGTCCGTTCTAATTCTATTATTCTATACTATAGAAATGGGTGGGGGGAGTATCATACATTGAAATTCAAATTCTGATTTTAAAAAGTCTGCGCTCTTTGAACATGTAAACTTCATACAGTACATATTATTTATTATATACATTTCTAAATTTTCAGACACAATAAGAAAGTAGAACTGTTAATATACTCCCTTTGTTGACATTAGGAAATTGATGTGGTATGATTTTAAAGAAGACCAAATAATAGCTTAAGGATTTAACATTACATGTACATTCATCACCCTATGCCCTTTTGGGATAAGCCAAACAGAAAGGGAATAAAAATAGTAAGCAAAATTTCTCAAAAGGAAATGTAGCAAAATCACCAGGTGGCCCATGGATACTGAATTTGCTCCCCATCCTGGCTTTAGTTAATCAAAGATTTCACATAATACATTTTAGTAAGATAGAGAAAGAAAAGACTAGGTTACTCTCTTTAATTGTATCTATACCATAACAGCAGTTCTTACCAGTGATAAGGATAGTACAGATCGGTTTTGTCACATTTTAGCCAATAAGTAATAAATGCAACCAAAGCTCAGTTTCATCCTAAGGATGTTCATGTTTATTTATTTATTTATTTATTTATTTATTTATGAGACTTATATACCGCTTTAAGTGCAAGCACTCTCTAAACGGTGTACACCAGTAAGCAATGTATATATATATTTACATTGCCCCCAACAATCTGGGTCCTCATTTTACCTACCCCAGAAAGATGGAAGGCTGAGTCAACCTTGAGCCGGTGAGATTTGAACCGCTGACCTGCTGAACACAGTCAGCTAAAGTGGCCTGCAGTACTGCACTCTAACTGCTGCACCACCTCTTGAATCTAGAGATCACAAGCAATGTGGTCATCAAGTGAGATTTTACAAGATATGACAGATGTACGACTTCCACTGTAATTAATCAGTTTCAGTTATTAAATGAGACAACATATTACTGAGAGTTGTGATTTCATGGACAGATTCTCCATTGATTCTTCTTGTCTCAAGCCAGATATAAACTATCATAACATTGAATGGTTGCTAAACTTGGCAGTCACTAAGCAAGGATTACATGTACCTTGCAAGTCAGCATTCTGTCTTCATACCATATGAACTAAGAACTATATACAAAGTATTGAAACATATTTAGGAAAAAAAATGCACAATTTTGCAATCAAAGCAATATTTTGTATTGGCTTATTTATTCATATCATGGTCATGATGAGAGTTAAAGCTAACTCATTCCAGTAATTCATTGTTATAAATTTCCTTAAAAAATAAACAACCTGAATTAAATGTTACTTGTTCCACGTGAGTTTACATAAGTTATTGTCCTAATCAAATTAAGAAATCTGGGCACTGAGAATGTTCCCTTACTAACAAGTTAAAAATTCCATTAGCAGCTTGCTTTCCCAAGTTAAAACCAAGAGGCTAGGAAAGCTTTCCATTCAAAACCAATGGCCTTAAAGAGAAATGCATTTGCTCCCACCATAAGATGAAAAAGATAAATTAATTTTAGGGGAACTCTAAAAGAAAGATAATACAAGACTTTCTGAAAATTATTGGAACATTTGGTTTAGGGAAGCTTCTTAGGCCATTACATACATAGAGATTGATGTAGTTTCATTGTGATTTTTTTTATTATTTTAAAGCTTCAAAAATTTTGTGGTTACTCAAAAACAGTAACTTTTTATTTCATTTTTTTATTTTGCTATTAAAATGAAGCCTATCCATGTGTCAGTGTGTGTATATATGAAGAAGTCACTTTACATTCTCAGCTACTTTCAAGAAAATCACTTTGATTCAAAATCCATTTTATTGTAAGCCAAACAAATTTGTACATCAGGCAATTTCACAACTTGTCAAACATAACATAAGTCTTTTATTGTCTCAGCTTTATTATACTGCTTTTGGTTGTCTGTATAAATGATATGACAATTCAGATAGAAATTTGGATAACAAGAAATATCTTGTGAACATTTACCTGTTTATTTATATGATATCAAAGTTCCCAAACGCAATGAGGTGGGTCAAACTATTACCACTAATTTGCACAACACTAATTTGCCTTCAGCTCAAGCAACATATTTTCCCATTTCTATTATTCATATGGTTTTATGGAAGTATATGGCAAATATGTGAAAAAATAAAAACATGTAAAGTTCTTTGATAGAATTGATGCCATGCATAAATAGTTCCTAATTCTCAGTTCTGTCTTTCATGAGTCCAAATAAGTTACTGTGTAAATGTAATGAGGGCTGAGCAGGTGACAAAATGTATAGGACTATCAGAACTGGGTGTAAAAATTCAGACAATTGCTTAATGGCAGTAAATACAAGTGATGTTTTAGGACCAAAACAGATTCCTTATATTGGAAATCAACCATGTTCAAATGTGGATAATATCTGGATGGAAGACAGTCATCTACTATATTGGTCAGATTGAGAAATTGAAAGGGGAATGGCATCTCATTTTTGTAATCCTGTTAGAAAACTACATGTTAGGGGTCCTGCAGTGGAGCTAGGGGCTCATCTTTGTGTGTTTTTCTGTAATGTTTACAATGCCAAGTGCCAAACATCTCAAGATAGCTAAGCAAAGAATTAAAGTTGATAATTGATCTCGGGCCAAGCACCATCCCTCAGTCTAACTTACTAAGAAAATACTAAAGAAAATACAATGTGAACAGTGTTCTGAATTAGGTCTGTGCATAAAACTATGTCCCACCTTAAGTTCTGGCCTCAGTCTAATCCACTGCATGATCTGATCTGATGTGGTAAACTAATTTGGATTCAACTGATTCCTTTTAATGACCAATTCAGCATGGTCAACCATTTTTTATGGAAAGAGACCTCTTTGCATGTGTGGGGCATGTGCAGAAGCCCTTTCATCACCAGGAGTGAAGCAGCATGGATGTGTGAAGTGTACCACTGCAATTCACTGCTTTGCTTCAAGGGATGCTTTGATCAAAACTTTGTTTAATCAAAGTACCCTTTGAAGCGCTGGAGGAAAGGTGGATTGTAATGAACATATTCATTGGTCAGTGTCTGCAAAAATATCAATTTGTTCAGCTTAAAAATGAACCCCAGAATTTGGCCTTGGTTTTGCCACATGGAAGAACCAAATACCGTGAAATATCCATGTATTTCTGTTCATTTCTGCAATATATCTTGTTGAGGAAAATTCTATTCCTAACATGCAGATTTTCTTCTTCCAGTCTGATGAGTGCTATTTTGGGATAATAGTTGGAACTAAATGGTCACATGATGTCTTTGCAACTGAAATGCATGAACTGGAACACAGACAGGCATATCTACAGGGCATAGTCAAAAAAGTCAAAATGATGGCTCTGCTGGTGCAATGCAAGCTCCACCTGTTTTCAATGCACATAAAAATATGGGCAGGACCACATCATGGCTGCCACCTGGATTTTTTTTTTTACTACGTCTGGCAGATCTAAGTCAATACAGTGTTGTTTCCCTAAAGAATTTAGCTATGATTATTTGATTATACTAAGATTGTTTAAGCAGTGGATGCACACTTCTAATTTAATTTTTAAACATTTCATTTTAATGCCTGTAAGGAAAGAATGTTCCTAACTAATATTGTGTTTGCTTTGAGAAAAAGCCTCATGGAGTAGGTGAAAAAAGAACATAAGTAGTAAAACAATTTTAATTATGAATGCAAACACAAATGTTGGGCTGTAAAAGTAATGTAAAAGTAATGCCACTGTAATGTTATGTGACTTTTTTTTTGTCTGATTTTGTTGTTTGTGTTATTGTGGTTTTAATTCTCCTTGCTCACCATTCCCAAAACACTTTTGTGAACCTGCCAACTATGACTTTTATTTTGAAAAACTAGAAGCTTGTAAAAGTGATATATGGGTGTTTTAAAATATCATTTGCACATGCTCAGAGGCTATTGATAAGGAATATTTGCATTTGAATGTGAGCCCTTAATCAGAAATAACATCTTTATTTTATTTTTATTTTGCTTTGAATGCTAGAGTTTTGTTCATTCATTTAAGGTTTAAGGCTTATTAAGCAAACCTTCAATCCAATCAATAGTGGCTTACTTTTTCTGTAAATGACCTTGTGATTACATTCTCAAAGGAGGGGGGGGGGCATGAGCAATCCCAGAGAAGACTAGAAAAACAATCCTAAAGCTATGATCAAATTGTATACAATTCTTGTGTTTCTTTTGCAAGCTAGGCCATTCAGAATAGCTTGCCTTCAGAAACTGTGGGTACTCCATCACTGAAGACTTTTAAGAAGAGATTGGACAGCCACTTTTCTGGAATGGCATAGGGTTTCCTGCTTGAGCAGGGAGTTGGACTAGGAGATTTCTGAGGTCCCTTCCATCTTTGTTATTCTGTTAACAAATTGGGCAGAATTTGGACAGCTCTGGCAAAAATAATGTCTTACATCACTTGGCTGCCCAATTAAACACAGTTTCCTTATTTCAGTGTTTCCCAAACTTGACAATTTTAAGGCATGAGGACTTCAACTCCCAGAATTCCACAGCCAGCAACGCTGGCTGTGGAATTCTGGGAGTTGAAGTCCACATGCCTTAAAATTGTCAAGTTTGGGGAACACTGCCTTATTTGGTAACTTTTATCTGGAGTTTTGCTTCTCAAGGAAATAACTGTTATTAAGATGACTGGTCACACAGAGACTTCTATAATTATCAAAGCTGATCACAAAGTCAAGCAGGTGACCTTTTCATAATCTCAGCTATAACATTTTCTGTAGCCCTTCTAAGCCTTATCCTGTAACAATTGTTTCTTGTTACTTCCCTAGAGAAGAGTTTCCCTTTATCCTGGTAACAAAGAGATTCAAGCAAATTCCACCCAATTGAGTAGGAAGAGTGGAAACTGGAGCAAGTTTTCATTTGGGAGGAATTCTAAGCCAATTTTACCCAAGGCCCTTCTTCCTTACTTTGCTTATTTAATCCTTTTTTTTGTGGGACATGAAATCAAAAAGAGGTTGAGTGGGTGGGTAAATTTTGCACTGTTAGTGGGTATAAGGCACACATCAAGTAGTAGTTGAAATAAATCTGATTTGCCTTTGTTTTTGACAGATGAGCCATACAATCCTATTTGCAAGCCTGGATTTCTATTCTACAAATAAAAATGCAGCACAAAGTTCTACAGCTTGGACCCTGGGATTTTGTATGAGCACACCAAAGAAAAATGTTTTCAACCTTCTTGGAAGAACATCCACGAAATTCTGTTTCTACAGTAACTACAGCAAGGATATAAGTTGTAGCACTATGAGCTTACCTGTCACATCCAAATGTAGCCCCAAATCCACTAGAATAGGGGTGTCAAACTACGGGATACGTGATGCTGAAACTGCGCCCATCCCATTGCCCATCATGACATGTCACATGCTGTTGTGAGTTTGACATACCTGCATTAGAAGATCAAAGTTTACAAAGAGTCCAAAGCATCTTATCTCAAGATCAGTCACTTGAGTCTCCCCACCAATCAGAGCAGAAACAAAAAAAGTAGATTCCACTGAGGGAGTACCACAGAAAGAGGCTGTTAAATCCCAACCCTCCACAAGTAGATGCGAGAAAGAACATGCAGATGAAAGTTCCTAAGAACTGTGATTAAGCCACTGGTCTAGAAAGTGGGAAACTGAGTTCCAAACCTGCCTTAGCCATGACAGCCAGTTGGGTGACCTTGGGCCAGTCACTCTGTCTTAGCCCAACTCACTTCACATGGTTGTTGTGGGAATATAGGAGGAGGAAGGTTTGTTGAATATATTTGCTGCCTTGAGTTATTTGTGAAAATAATAAAGTCAGGATAGAAATAAATAAATCAGCTAATAAAGAATTTGTAATATTCTCCTTTTTTTGACTTAGGGATGAGAATTGGATAGGGTTGGAAGAAACACATTAATGAAGATACTCTTTCAATGTATGAGGGATGTTAATGTTTCAGATTGTTGGATATGTGCACATCTCTCCCTTCACATCAGTGGAGATATTTATCTTGCTAGCAAGGTTACCAAATGCGACTAAAAAAGAAATCAAGATGGCAAACCTTATGGCAAGGGGGGAAAGGGGCAATCAAATTTGGGTAGAATTAAACCTTTATATTCATCACCTCTGAGCCTTCAAACCATATTTCAGACTGTGAATAGATGGTAGTAAAGAATGGGATTGTGAACCTAATGCTTTGACACAACGGCAACTTTCAATCTTTAGAAGAAGGCTCTGCTCAAAGGTCTTGCTACGATATGACTTTGTCTTTACAATGCATTCACACCCGTCCATTTAGTCTTACTGCTTTAGCAGGGCACTGCTGAATCAATGCACGTCTAATACACATTTTCAAGGAGTTTCATTTTGTCACATCTCCAATCGCCTGCTATTTGCCACATATACTTAGAAGACATGTGGGATTCCACTTTCTCTGTATAATGTAATCAAAGAGGTCTTTCAGAGTTTGGGGTAGTCTTTGTGCAATATTTAAAAAGAAATATTGCACTTACATTCCTGAGAAGGTATCTATAAAATTTTAGGTAAGATAAAGGGAACTTCCAGAAACAATATGAAACAGATACCTGGAATCTTTGTTCTTTACTTACCTCTTAGCTGAGCCCAACTGGTAGATGTATTTTCCAAAAGCTTTTAGATTTTGCAAAGAATTACAGATGATATCAACTGTAATAAGAATTAACCTTTGACACCTTGAATTTACATTTCCTTT
Organism: Crotalus tigris; assembly: GCF_016545835.1. Classification (NCBI taxonomy): domain Eukaryota; kingdom Metazoa; phylum Chordata; class Lepidosauria; order Squamata; family Viperidae; genus Crotalus; species Crotalus tigris. Next base: position 2,698,168 of record NW_024096968.1, read on the forward strand.
CATTCAGGTTGGGAAATACCCAGCTTGGCAACAGGGAAGAATCAAGCATGGAGCTAGTCTAGAGTCATTGTGCAACTATAAAAGGACCAGAACTGGCTCTCCCTGAATTCCTTATCTAATGGTGTCCAAGAGAAAGCTGCCAGACTGGGGGGTTGCCTGTATTATAGGCAGAACTTAATAAAGTAGTTAGCTTGAATTCTGCACATGTGGGCCTGGTTGTTTGTGCCTGATAACATCCTAACTACAATAAATACTGAACAGATGAAGAGGAATTTCAATATACCATGATAATAATTATGAATGACCACTAAGGAGAGCTGTGCAGGGAGCCTAGATAGCCTTGATGAATATCCTGAAGTAAATTCTTACTATCCTGATGAGTTGCCACAAGTACCATAGTTTCTAGATGGTGAAACCAGTTCTTACTTACTTTCAAGGAAAAAAAATGTTTATATTCTGTCCAGATGCCAATTGTGCATATATTGATCATGCAAACTTTGCTTAGGTATTCCTTATTAATTAGTTGAAAATTAGTTAAATAATTATTTGCACATTTATTCTGCTTGTTTCTTCCAAGTACCTCCTTTATTTCTAATGAAATGCTCATGATTTTTTTTCTTTTTTAATGAAATAAAGATGTATTTCCAGCTTGTTGGTTGTTTCATATTTCCCCAACAATCTATGCATCTATGTTGACAGAGGACAGCAAAATAAAAATTGTAATTAATTGAAATAATTACATAAACTGTAATTGAACTGAAATAAACTGACATTAGGAAAAAAAGATTTTATTGTTGGGTATAAAATTTATGTATATTAATGAGATGCATTGCTTCTGCTTAGAAGCTTCTGATTTAGTGTTTTATATCAAGAGCAGAAACCCATTAACTTTTAATTAAAGTGAGATGGAAAGAGCTTTGCTTTGCAACACATGCAACAGAGGAAAGCCTCATATGATACTTTCCTAGAACTTACATATTATATTTAAGTAGTAGTTTCCTTCTGTAGTTTCTGAAGGGAAATAGTATTTCTTAAATGACAGATTTAGTCAAGTATGCATTAACGGTAAAGGTTGGGATGATCCTTAAATTCTTAAACTCAAACTGGGAATTGATAGAATATTATCTGCCTAGATTGGTTTGAGGTCAGAGTGCAGATGTATAGGGAGATAAAAGGGATCATAATGTGCTAGAAAAAAATGTATAAGAATTTCACTTAATTTATTGGAATGCACCACTAGATGAAATCCACTCTGCCAAAGGAGCATTTAAAGTAATTCAGTGATTAGCATGGTGCATAAAAGTACTATTTGAATCAATGGCATACTTATTCTTTTAGCTTTTACCTTCAAGGAGTTTTCTCTAAGCACAGGTGATAAAATCAGGTCCACTTTTAAAAGATTTGTAAAAAAAAAAAAAAAAACTGTGCTTCAGGATCGTCTTACAAGAAATGACTTTAAATGGATGGAGTGTCTCAATCACTCCATCCATTGATTGCGGACCAAGAGGCACATTGTTATTCCAGCAAAAACAACCCAATTCAAACAACTCAACCTATAAAGGAAAGAAAGGTTGAGTTTAGTACTCTACATTCAAGTTCTAGCCTTGAGAATTGTATTTTCCCTATACTTTCCTTTATCTTGTTTGCATTTTGTGATTTTCTATCTGATATGACTGCTTTGTGATACAATAATTGAGAAAAGGGATGATAATAGTGATGCTGTTATTTTAAAAGTGAGCTTATCTTCTTTCTTTCATAGATGGCAGCCCCACCATTTTTTTTCCTCAGGAAGAGACTAATGTTATTGCTTCTTTTTTTAAGTAATAGCAATAAACAAAGACATTGGTTTGCTGAAGAGCTCTGGGAGATGAAGCAGCAGAAGAGATGCCTTGAGTAACACTGGCATAAATAAGGAATGAGTATGACTGGATATGGGAAAGAGCTCAAATTTGAGCCTAGGCTATGGAATAAGAATGGCAAAGTGGATTTACTTCTCTGCTCTTATTGCATCTGCAGATAGTTGCCTCTTAGGGAAAACCAAGCAGATCTAGACTACTATGCTCCTCATCTTCTAGAAGCTAAAATTGCTCACATTTGCTGCGTAAGTCCAACAGAGATGGCAGCGAATATTTGGGAGTTGTTTGAACTGATGGATCTTGAGAAGATGGACAGGGTTCTCTGTGCTGTTAGCCTGATTCCTATAGATTGGATCCCTTATTAGCAAAAACCTCCAGGGAGGTGATAAGAAGTAGTGAATGCATCTTTGAGTGTGGGGTACCTACTTTCTATCTTGAAAAAGTGGTAGTGTGCTCCTTTCTCAACGTATTAATTATTTTGGACAACTATTGTCTAGTAACCGATCTTCCCTTTTTAGAAAATAGTGTTGAAAAGGTGATGCACCTGCTACTATAACCATTCTGAATGAACTAGATTAGATGAGCCCTTATCAGTGAACAATCAAGTCTTAGTATAAGATGCAAGGTATATCTTGTGGATGAACTTTGGTGGGAGCAATATCTTTTGGCAGCTTTTAGCACCATTGACTAGGCAATCTTTCTGGGATAGATGCCAAGTTTGGCATAGGGGACCTATTTTGCCATGATTTTTCTTCCTCGATTGCCAGTTGCACTAAGTGAAGACACGGAGAGATCAAACTCTCAGGCAATTTGTTATGAGATGTGGCAAAGTCCTTTCATCTTTGCTCAACTTCTGTGAGTAATTTATGACAAATTAATTTAAGCACATAAGCCTGTTAATTGCTTCTGGCTCTGCTTGCTTGTGATCAAAGTTTTGCATGGAACAGCTATTAAGAGAGCTGCATTTGTTAGTAGTTAACCATTGGGTGCAATTCAAGGTGATTATATTCTTTAAAGCCCTCCATGGCAAAATGCTTCTGCTTCTCACTGTCATTATCCTCTCTGCTTGAATCTATTGGCAGTTCCTCTGCCAAGGGAATGTCTTCTGGGGCCTTACTATTGAGCTTCTCAGTGATGGAACCCCCTTGTATGTGCATTTTATATTGTGTTCTTGGGTATCTGGACCATTCCTTCTTCATGGATTTCAAAAATACTTTTCTGGAGAATATTTGGAGACAAACATGAGATTAGCATACTTCTTATTGGTAATCCATCAGCCTGATCTTACAATTATTATGTTACAAATATTTTATAAATATGTTACAGTAGATTGGTGGATGGGAGAATGGATGGGAGAAAGGAAGGAAATCTAGCATAGATGTAGATATGGATACATATATGATATATTTAATTGTAACAGATTATTCTAAACTGAAAATTGTTGATATGAAAATCCTTTTTAAGTGCCTATAATACCAAGCATTAAATGCTCATTGAACCCAGCAGCAGTATTTCATCCAAGACCGGCCAATTTTGAAGTAAGTCACACTATTGAGCAACCCAATATAATGTGAAGGATATTCAGTGCATCAAAGAACTGGAAAAGAAGACTAAACAAAATATGAAGGAATTGGGTGCATTTTGTTTTAAATTGGCATATTGGGTTCTGTGTAACATACACTGTTATAAGAAAAAAATATTTTTGTAAAGAGCTACATAATTTAAGAGCTACATGGGAGAGTGCAATTAGATCTCATTACTTAATAAACATCTTATGCATACTTTCAATGCATGGTGGAATGTTTGAGATCTTCATAGCTGAATAACTCATTGTACTGCAATTTAGCATACTTATTCATTTGTTTGATTTATACTGATTAGTAAATTAATAATAATATGATTACTAAAATAAACTAAGAGATGGGGAATCCTTGGTGGAAACAATACCCTAATTAAGGAACTACCAAGGAGAAAATCACACCCCTGCCAACACTGGGAGATCAAGCTACTTTATATAAACAGGGAGAAAACCCATACTTACTAACATTGATATTACCTAGATGGATAATGAAACATCTGGAAGCAAACAGCCAAGCTCAAAGAGCACCAAAGAGTTCATAAACTAGTAGAGCCACGTTCCTCAAATCTAGTTTCTAACAGAGTTTCAGTACCAGATAGTGGCTGAAAGCGTGCCTGAAAGAGATCCAGAAAAAAACAGTATTATTCAGATAATTCTGCAGCTGTAATACCAGCAAGGAACTCTTAAGGATATAATTAGATAGGTTTACCAGACCAGACAAGGGTGATGAATGATGGGTCCTTGGTGCTCTCTGAACTTGGTTGTTTTCTTGCAAATGTTTCATTACCCAAACTAAGTAACATCATCTCTAGCACTGATGATGTTACCTACTCTGAGTAATGAAACATCTGCAAGAAAACAACCAAGCTCACAGAGTACCAAGGACCCATTGTTGCAGTGTAAGTTTTCAATATATTTTCCATTTGTGAAAAGAAATACAACTTTCTTATTTCAGCTCATGGATGCCTTGAGTTTGTTGCACTGCATTTCCATAATTATAACTGCTGAAATTTTACTGTTCAAATTTTGAACCCAATTTTTTGGTTCCCCTCCCCACACTATTCGTCCACCAGAATGCCTGCTATTGACATTTTTTGCTATTGATTTCTTATCATTTTGCCTTGATTAGTGTGTAATTATAGTTGGCAAAAAAAGAGCAAGAAATGGAGGGGAGATTGCCAGATATGAGTAAGTCTTCATGTTAAATGCTGTCAGTACAATGACAGTCATATTATGTCTTATTTAGAGTGAAGCAACTCTTTTGACAAAATACTATAAATGTACTTTTACTCCAGTTTTGTATTTCTCAAGATGTACTGGAGACTTTCCATATTGGATAGAATCCAAATTCCTACTTGCCCAACAAGGCAGCTGCTTTGTGAGTTTTATTGCTTTTTCAAAAGTCAGGCCTGTTAGTAGAATTAGGTTGGAAAATTACTAACATATCCACCTGTGCTTGCAATTCCCAGCTAGATTGGACAGGATCACAGATACCCACAGTCATAAGCCTGAGCTGAGGTTTTGTTCCTACGTAGTGGACATAGCTGTTTTCAGAAAAACAATCAGATGTGAATTAAAAGACTGGCACGGAGCATATGCTATTCAGCTCTATTTGCCTTGTTACTACACTGTTCCTTACACATTTGGTTCAAGAAAATGCAGCACATTGCAAACAAAAAGAGTGGAAAGTTGTTTCTTCAAAAATAAAAACTGTGAAACTGAGACTTGTGGTTATTAGAGTTAAGCATATTTTGGGACATTACAGAGAATTCATAATGAGATTGATTTTAAAAATAAAACAGCAACAAGTCTTGTGTTTCCCCCCCCCCCTTTCCTGTATTGTAACAATTTAATATCTCCAGCATATGATGAGAATCAGAATTATCCCTTCTCCACCCACTACTGACAATTTCTTTTCTTCTGATTTCAGCACCTTTTTAATGGTGCTAAAACCAATTAGTGAAACACTGAAAGGATTTTGCAAAAACAAAGTTCAGCCCACTGGAGAACATTAGTACATCACCTACTCATTATAGCCATGAATACATATGATCTTTGATCTGTGTGAAAGAGGCTAAATTCACAAACATGTTTTCTTTGGTCACCTCATTGCCTCTTAATGGAAGTAAAATTTATATTGCTAATTACTGCATTGCAGATAATGGAAACAGCACACAAAAACAAATAGGAAAGATTAAAATCAACCTCACTTATCTTGCTCACATTTCTTTAATAAGTACATAAAAAATAGATTTCTAAAGCAATTGTTTGAAAAATGACTTCCCAATCTATTACACATTTCATTACCATTCTTTTTAGACAAATTAATCTGTGCAGCACACCCTGTCACTTGTCTGCCTGTGGCTTTCAGTGACAGTTATAGATCCAGTGATTGAAATTGTCTTCATTTCCAGGGTGGCTGTAGAAGGGGAAAAAAAAGACTGAGAAATGAGACTTTCTCTACACCTTTTCCATCTTCTTCCACTTTCTACCAACTAACTTCAATTTATATGAAAGTAGAAAATTTTTCATTAATTTTGGGCATAGAAGAAAAGGAATGCTTAAATAATTTGATCATATTTCCTACAGCTGTTTTTCTATGATAATATATTTCCATGGGGATTGTTCTCCCATATACACCCCTGCTTTTTAAGCTATTTACATATACTTCAGCAAAATTATTGAATTGGCCTACTTTTCTAAGATTATGATTAGGAATAAGAAAAAACAACAAGAATAACATGAAATGTTAGTGGCAAATAACTGATTAAAAGAAAGAACTTGCTTAGGATATTGTTATCTTCGCCTATGTATTGCGGAATACATTCCCCAAATGTATGGGCCATGTGTGTTCTTATCCCCAGCTGGAAGGGCTATTGGATATACTAAATGGAAATGATGGGGAAATTGTAGCCTGAAACATTGGGAAAGTGTCTTGCTGGAAGGGTGGAGTTTGGATATCACTTCTACAGCAGTCTTAGTAAAGGTCCGAAGGAAAAAATTTGTTATGGTTTTATTAGCAACTACCTTTTTTCACTTGTCTACCTTTTTCACAGTTCCAATTTACTAGACATCAGTCTTTCTGAAGACACAAGCCCCTGTTAAAGTAATAACAGAGAAAAGGCTTATAGAAAAATGTATTAGTGAAGATATGAAATGCTCTTCTTACAAATCCTATTCAGACAAAAGCTTTAGGAATTCTGCATTTCTCCCAGGAAGCTCTGGCTATTTAAGGTATTTATTTCTTTGGCATAAAATGGGGTAATTGGGCAAAGGAATATGAACAACACTATTCTCTTTCTTAGTTCACCATTAACCATAGATTAAAAGTTTAATTATTTAATAATGATCCTTTTAAGCATAAAATAATAGGTATGTATTCAAAACCTTCTGTGGCTCTGATGTTTTAATCCAAAGTTTACAAAGCTTGTAATTCATTGAATTCATTCTGCTTATTTGGGAACTCTGTCAAAAGACTTCCCCTTTGTTCTCTGCTAGTAAACCAAGAGGAAGTATTTCACTGTTTATCTGTTAGTCAAAAAGCCACCACAAAACTATGCAACAGTAGGCCAGAATTAACTTGTGGTAAACTGGTATAGTTGAAGAATATAGCTATTATACAGGAAATATATAGAAAAATCATAAAACCCAAGCAAAAATAGGAAGGGAGGTATTTCCACATCCCAGCATAGAGATAACCACATTCAGTATATATCTTTGATGCTCTGCTAAGTAAACCTCATTTTTTAAGGGAAAATACTTGATCACAAGGCAAGGTTCCACCACAATGTTACCAACATTAGATCATCTTCAATTTATTTAACTGAACTAATGTTCTGTACAATACTTGCACTCTAAGCCATCACACATTTCTCCTCTGCCAGTATCCCATGCTATATCATTGTATTTTCCCTCTGAAACTATAGCCACAACTATAGTTAACAAGGGTGCCCTATGTTAATTGGATATTAGCTATTTCATTATTCCAAACAATATGAGTTCAGGGCACCTTCATGTACACTAGAGTGAACCTATCACAGTATCGCCACAGGATTGTCTGCCATATTCTCAGATGCGCAAAGCAGTAAGCATTAAATCCTGGGCAAAGTTCTTGCTCAGCTTGCAAAGGATCAGCTATGGAATCTGTTGTTCTGGCATGTGTCTTTCCTATTATTCATTGCAATGAAGCCATTTGCCAACAAGGCACTAACCAAAGCCAGCAGATCTCAGAGATACTCTTACCACAATCTGAATTTTGTCCTTCAAATCTTGACCTGCCTATATTGTCTCTTGCTGATTAATCCAAGTCACCCAAAAGGGATATCAGAGAACTTTTGCATTTACTCTGCAGTATTGGAAGAGTTGTACTGTTACATAAACACAGCTGTTCCCTTTGCGACTGCTGCCATTGGTTGCCTAGCAATGGAATTCAGCAGCCGACTGCAGTATTTCCAAGAAAGCAATAGTTAGGCAGAAGCCTCAAAATAGCATGCCATGTGTACCAGCTTTTCCTCAGTTATGTTGGAAGAGAGGTTGATTACTTTGTAATGGAGCTGTGATATAATCAGTATTTGTTTGCATGCACTGAATAAGTATGTATTATTGTATCTATTCAGTGGTTTTTTTGAGCATCATTCCACTTTTCATTGCTAGTAAGATCCAGTTGTTAGAGTTTTATGTTCTCTTTGAACTCATATATACTATATGTGTTGGCCACCATAATGACTTACACATAGACATGTACACAACACTATATTTGTATCAGCTAATATTTATTTATATCCAAAGTGTTTACTACAATAATGCAACCATTGTTCTGGGTCCAATCCCAATAATGACACGTGCATAAACAAAACTAGATAGAGAACACTTCTGCACGATGTTGAAGGATCGTAATCCAATAAAGGACCTGTAATCCAGTAAAAGGAAAAGCAAATAGAAGCTTCAACTTTATATATACTAGGGAAGTCTGGATTACCATAATGTATTAATGTTTTGAAGTAGGTGGTTACTTCCATTTCCATTTCTCTAGTAACAGAAAATGGTCCAAGCAATAATTTGGACACAGCTGTATTTGATTTTATTAACACAGTAAATCAAATCCCATTCAGTAGTAAAGAAACTTATGGGGATCTATTCTTGGGAGTCCTGTGGGACCTACTGAATGATATTATTGTCCATAAAACTTCCTCAAGTCTCTTAGGTCCACAGAAGTGACTGAAATTTATGATTCTTGGAAGGTGTTACTGAAACATCATCTCAGTGATACCCCATGGAAATTCTGATGAACATGCTTACCTCTTGCTAAATCTTCATTACATTGTAATGGTGATACATAGTCCAGGTGAGCTGTAGTGGAAATATGAGCATCACATCCAACATCTACTATTGACTCAAAGTTTGTCTCACCTTAGGGTCCATAACTACGGGTACTGTACTGGATTGTACTTCTTCCTCCCTGGTATAAAGCAGCAGCATCTAAAATTAGCTATGGAGTGGAGGAGATTACAGTATTTTCAGAAAGCTTATCGATTAGGTTAGCATGGATACTCTGGGTTGGTGAGTAGAGTCAGTGGAGTGGTGAGGTGCAGATTAATCCTCATCTATAATGGTCCTGCAATCTATGAGTAAATGAAACAAAGATATTATGGCAGGATATAAACTGAATGAACAATCAAATAATCAAATACCTGGAGGTATACTAAAGTTCTTCTTCTATATATTCAGTGAGGTAGATTCTGGTTTATACCCTCTGCTGCATTTTCTGCTCCTGCTACTCACATTTTTCAGCATCACATTTCATTAGATGTTTTAGTTTTAGCAATACATTGCTCAGCTATGAGCATTTCTTCCTGTCTTCTGATGTTTCTTAACCAGTAGCATTGTCCTTGCTTTCTATGGGAAAGGGATACCAGCCCCTTTCCTTCAAAGCACTGACTCATACTTCACTTGTTCCGTAGAATCTTCCAGAAAATAATTTAGTCCTGTGGTATATGTAGTTGTGACAGATTACTGATGGTTTTTGTGCAGGTATGTTCTGTAGCATTCTGTCTCAGAACTGGCCATTCTCTAAGCATATTGGACTTGCATATTGGTTCACGTTGTGTGCTAGACTGTACACTTGATAAGCAATCCAGATCTATTTAGTGAGTTCAATGAATAGAAAACAAATCTAGGGTCATTATGGAATTATTTATCTAGATCAGGGCTTTTCAACCAATGGTACACGTACCACCTGTGGTACTTTGCCACATGGCAGGTGGTATGCGACTGCTAGCCAAGTGTAGCAGGGGAGGAAAATGAATCTAAGAGAGCCAAGCCTGAGGGAGAGTCAGCTGCATGACTGTCTGGGCTTGGCGGAAGCTCCAGGAGTCGGCAGGGCTCCAGCTGATTTGATCCAGCTGATTGGCGCTTCCAGAAGCAGCTTGGAGCTGGAGGTGAACTGAAGAAAAGGGCGGGGAGGAGAGGAGAGGCTATAAAAGGTGGTTGGGTGGGGAAAGGGAAAAAAAGGCAACATAAAAGGTTTAATCCCTTTAAACAAATGTAATTAGTTTTACCCCCTTTAATTGAGTCTGTCTTTGGCTTTAGAAAGTTTTCTTTGAAGGTAAATAGACTTAATTTAAAGCTAAAGCTTTTCGCAATTGCTGGAGCCTTTCAGTCTAGGATTGTAACATTGTGACACATGACACGCCTGAGGCAGCTTAAAGAGAAAAAAAACCCCGGAGTTTGTCTTTCTTGCTTTGCACTTGATTCCTGTGTTTTTAAGGGTACAGGGAAGGGATTGGGGAGGTGCATTCTTACTACACTGTGGAATATCTCAGAAGGGAGAGAGGAAGAAGGGCCAACCAGCTAGCTCAGAGTCTACAAACTTAGCAACTTTAAGACCTTTGGACTTCAACTCCCAGAATTCCTCAACCAGCCATGAGGGCTGAGGAATTCTGGGAGTTGAAGTCCACAAGTCTTAAAAGCGCCAAGTTTGAACATCCCTGAACTAGCTGGTAGTGGTGCATATTAATAAACAATGCTTTTTTTCTTAAAAAAAAAAGGTGCCGGAACTCACACATTCATACAACCCGCCTTGCCTAACCTACAAGGTTCCATCCAAAAAAGGTGCTGGAACTCCGTTCTGAGCGTTCTATGACAAAAAAGCCCTGTTAATAAATATGGGTAAATATTTATTAAATATTTATTTGTCGGTGCAAAAGGGAAAGTTGATTTAGCAAAGGAACAGCCACCGAAGAAATTAAAACTGGATTTTTTTTCTTTAATCTAATATTTTATTAGATTATAGAATAAAATACAAAAATACAAAAGCAAAGTAGGACACAGTGGGGAGGAAAAAGGGGGAAAGGGGGAAAAAGTGAGGGAGAGAAGGGAAAAAGAGCAGACTTCCTCTGTTGCAGTAGAAGGAAGCATTAACATTGAACCTCAACTTTTTACTTTTCCATAATATTATAAACTAGCCATTTCTATAACAACAAATGAATCTAATCAGTAAAACCCAAAATCCCCCCTCCTTTTTAGTCATCATGTTTTTGACACCCTGCTAAGCACTGGTGGCACTCAAATATTGTCATGTCCTAAAATGGTACAATCTGTGAAAAGGTTGAAAAGCCCTGATCTAGATGATGTTCATAGGTGTGGTGTCCGAGTGTAAGTCTGACTACACAAAAATATAGTTATTTCACTGAATGACATTTTATTCTTTACTTTTTTCAGGAGATTATTTACTACCTTCTACTTGTGTCAAGAATGTGCAATAGTATCTATGTGAAAACAATTGGGAATTGGGAAGTTGCAAATCTTTGTGTTTGGTCTTCTTCAGTTTGGTTATTGTTTTATTTTATTTAAAATGACAGTCAAAATAATTCTGTGCCAGTCAGTAGGTAAAGCTATACAAAATCTGAGGAACAGGCATTTTTAGGGAAAAAAAACACATTGGTCTAATAATTGTTGTTGCCAAGACTCCAAACCATTAGCATTGTCAGTATAGAGGTTATTTTTTAAGCTGTTGAATTCTTAAAATTCTGAATGAAATAAACTCACAGTGGAAAACCCTATTCTTTTCACATTTTGCCATTTTGTATTAGTCATCGGTTTTTATGTTTCCTTTGTGAGGTTATAGGTTCAAAGCAGAACATTTATTAGAAATTCTATAGTGGGATTAAACTGTTGAACAGAAAAAATACAGAAAATCCTTTAAGCCATATTGGAGAGAGCAAGCATAAACATATGCACTTAAGGATAAAATACATGGTTCTGAAATAGCATTTTTGGTCTTTCTGTCTTATGAAGAAATACACAGTCATTTACTGTATCTTCTTCCTTGATACTTGATATTTATAGTACTAAAGAAAGCACTGCATTGCTGTATTTAAAAAGTACAACTCCTGATTCACACGTTCAGATGTGTATATAGCCATCCCAGATTGTAAAGATGGAATTGTTTGAAAGTACTTTATTGATGTCCTGAACTCACACGATACCCATAACAGTATTAGGCAAAAGCAATTACTGCTAGAACAGATGAGAAATGACAGCTTTGGAAAAAAAGTTTTGATGAAATTGAATGAGGGGGAAGAAGAATTGAATGATGATAATAATATTGTTCCTCAATTTTCATGCTTCGTACTCTTCTTTATGCTCTAGAACCCTGAACAAGGGTATATGCCAAAGTCTTCTCTGCAGCATTTTGAATGATTTGATTAAGAAATAGAAACAATGGTCGGTGGAATTTTTCATTATCTCAGAACCTCTATCAGAATTTCTTCTATAGCATATGAAAAAATATGGGCTGCAAAAGAGTCCATTTTGGATTTTGTTGTTGTTGTTCTCCTTTGATTGACAATGGCAACTGTCTCAAATCATTCTAACATTTTTGGCAGCTTACCCAAATTTTGCAATATTTCAGGTTGTACTAATATATTTAACAATAGAAGAAATAACCACATATTGTAAGCTGCACTTGATATGCATATTTAATAATAAACTAATATGTTTTAAATGTAGTTTAAAAATCCCGTAGTATTGTTAGCAGAATCATAAAATAATTTTGTTTTGTTTTTGTGGATTTTTTTTGTTTATGACACTCATACAATATTCTATTAGTATTGATTGGCAGTTTCCGAAAAAATATATTAGATGATTTTGGACAAATTCAGACTTGGATATCAGCTCTCTATTCTAGAGATTATAACACAACAAAACATTTGTTAGGTCTCCCTGGTAGTAATATAATGGGAATGTGCATTATCATTTGTCCTATTTGCCATGGTTACCAAAAAGATTTGCTTCACCAAAAATGGTAAATGAAAGGCAATCCAATCATACAGGGAATTTATTTTAAAAAATTGGAGCAAAAGGTTACATCTGTGCAGAAGATGCTGGATTTATTCATCACATACACATGTATAATAAGGTGACCTCCTTTAGGGAGGACAGTCCTCCTTTTGTGAGTTCTGTCCTCCCTCGAAAAGTGTCCTCCTACATGTCCTCCTTTTCGATATTTGAAGACTAATCTGAAGACTAATCAGCATTCTCATAGAATGCTCAAAATGGCATTCTAGCACCTTTTTTGATGGGTTTTTTTTCAACTTTTGCATGAGCTGTGCTATTCCGCCTATTGGCTTTCGAAAGCCAATAGGAATTGCTGCTGAGTGCACCAAAATACCCGGCCGGCAACTTTGCACACATAAGTTGTCTGCAGTGAAGGCAAATTGGCAGGAACTTTGCACCCCTCCCTGCTACCCAGCTACACCATCTCCTAGTTAGTCCCGAAGATACCTGGAGGAGACTGGAGTGGCGATGCCACAGTAACTTTCTCTTGATCTTCGGCCCTGTTAGGGCAATAATGGCTGCAGGCGCAAGAGGCAGGGGCGGCAGGGCTGTTGTGGGCTGGCGATGTGAGGGGTGTGCTGTGGGAGCCACGGGGCCTGCTCTACACAGAGCTGCTAGGGTGGGCGGTGGTGCTGGCGGGGCGGCTACAGGCAGGGTGTGTCAACAGCGGGCTGCCCCCTGGGGCCGGAGCCGGTGCAGCTGGTGCTTTGGGAGCCATGGGGCCCGCTTTACATGGTGGGGCAGCAGTGCTGGCGGGGCGACTGTGGGCAGGGGTGCAACATGTAAGCATAATTACAATATAAAATGTTATTGTTACAAATGTTTTTTATTATGCATTTATCATATTATAGTATATTCTATATTATTGTTGCAATGAATAAAATGTTTCTTTTATTTACAATATTTTTTTCTTCAATTTATTTGTGTCCTCCTTTTCATTGTAAAAAAGTTGGTCACTTTAATGTATAATCAACAGTTTTTAACCAATTCAGACTAACAAAAGAACCAAATTGAGAAATGCTGCAAGATAGTAAAGGCTATTGGAAATTATAAATATTCTAAAACCTCTGTCTTAAGCTGAGAAACTGGATAAGTGATATGCCTGAGCAGGGGACTGGACTAGAAGACCTCCAAGGTCCCTTACAACATCATTATCATTATTATTATTGTTGTTGTTGTTGTTGTTATTGTTATTGTTATTATCTTTTCTTCTTAAACATGAACCTCAGTCAACTGAACAGTCAAATTGGCTGGCACTGATGGTTGACACAGGTTGCTACCAGCATCCTAGGTATCAACCAGATATCTCCTTAAAATATAAGATGTTCCGATTGGCGCAGTTTATTGTAACATTGCTGGAGTTATTGCAGGAAGCTGCAGTTTCTTGATGTATTTTGCAAAGTTCTTGGACATAGTTCCCAGGGCCCCAATGACAATGGGTACCACTGTTACACATTTCATCCATAATCGCAGAGTTACTATTATTGTTGTTGTTTGCAGTGGGGAAAGAAAATGTGCTACATACTCCCTCTCATATACACACAGGCACAAAATAAATATTATTCAGAAGAGTGCCAGGTAGTTGTGAAGCGGAAAAAGAAGTGAAGGAAGAGGAGGAGCCAATCAACTACTGCCAACTTGCTCACTCTTGGCAGTCCAACAGCTTTAGAAAGGATTCAATATTGCTTCAATATTGCACAAGATAAATTTACAGACTCAGACAGTGTACCTCAAATGGCCATCAGATCTCCCACACTTTGCTCAGCTTCATATTCATAAATGCCAAAAAGCTGTCTGGGGAAAAATTACTACCAAAAAGTGAAGAAAATCACAAGAGGTTAGTCTAAAATTGCATAAAGCTAATGCTAGTCACTGCAAAATTATTAGTGGAATAAAATTCCAGTAACTATTAATTTTTTATTATTCACTTTGATGAATAAATAGTTCAAGATAATGGGACGGGAGAGAGGGAATCCCCTTTTGTTCTTAATTGCAAGATCGCTGTGGCAAAACATTGAAAAACAAAGTTGAATGATGCCATTTTTAAAAGACTAGCATAATCTATTGCCATTAAAATTATTTCTTAGTTTTGCATCAAAGCACGAAGCCCTTAATAAGGGCCTTTTTGGAAGGAAGGAAGGAAGGAAGGAAGGAAGGAAGGAAGGAAGGAAGGAAGGAAGGAAGGAAGGAAGGAAGGAAGGAAGGAAGGAAGGAAGGAAAGAGATATAAATATTTCCGTTCCCCACATTCAAAGGATTACACTGATTTTTAAAACTTGATAGGTATCTGAAATTTTTGTTCCAAAAAGATCATCCAACATTTTGGTTCCAAATTAGTAGCATTCATGATTCCATTTGAATTTACAGGGAACAAACACCACCCTCACTAGCACTGCTGATGTCAAATAGAGAAACAACTGCTAGCAAACAATCATGCTCAGAGAACACCTGAGGACTTCACAGTCCAACCCTGAGCTGCATATATTTTCTTCCATTGAAACAAATAAAATTCCTCAGTCAATCTAGCTAGCACCAGGGCAGGGTATATATGAAGTCACAAAAACTTACCTTTTCCCTCAGACTACCTCAAACTAACAGAAGAATAAGTGCACGCATTGAAGAACATAAGAACTCAGTCAAAAAAGAGGAACCAACATGTTCCCTGGTCCAACACCTTAAAGCCACAGGACATGAAATTGACTTTAAAAATACCAGAACTATCGCCAAAACTGAACATTTTAATAACAGAATAATCAGAGAAGCCATTGAGATAGAAAAACGCCCACACAGCATGAACAAACGAGATGATACCTCCCGCCTACCAGCCTTTTGGAAACCCGCTCTTATTGACAAATGACTCCCTAACACAAAAAATGACACCAGACCCACACTCACAAAAACCACACAGGATGTCACCACCACACATCCACGCGAAAAGCAAACCCAAAGCCACACCGATGATGAGGCACGACCACAAACTAGAAGCCAGACCACAGCTACATCATTAGCCATTTTAAATCCCTCCAATCCATACATGAAGCAAACTGACACCCACCATGAAGATGAGGCACGTCCACGAACACGAAGCCAAAAAAATAGCAAGGCAGCCCACCATCTTAAACTCCCCTGCAACTCAGACTAACCTGAGCACAACAAAGCCCAAACAGAACACTCCCCCAGCCAATCAGAGCACAGCCAACCCCCTAGCCAATCAGAGCACAGCCAAGCCCCTAACCAATCAGAACATACCTCCACCCAATCAGAACACAGCCAAGCTCCCACCCAATCAGTTCATACCCCCACTGGCAGTTAAAAGGAAGAAACAGCTAAGACCACACATTGCTCCTCGAAGCACGAAGCTGAAAACACCAGCCTGAAGATGACAAATGGGACTTCGTCGAAACGTCACCAAGACACTTCCAATTTTACGCAGGAGAAAACCCGAATAACCAAAGACCTACATACAAACACCCGCGAAACCTCAGAAAATATATTTGTGTGTGTGTGTATGTGTGTTTCTTAATTATTACCTGTTATTGTAATTCTATTTTTTAATTGTAACCTAACTCAATATTTCTTTTAATGAGAAAATCAATAGAAATGTTTTAAATGAAGAAATATTTATCCTTTCAAATTGTCAATAAAATGCTTTTAGGATAGCCAAGATTTTTATTATATGTCCACTGAATCTGCTGTGATGCATATTAAAACTAAGACTATTGGAAGCTACCAAGAGACCAGAAAAAGAAAGAAAATAAAAGAAATTAATAAGAGATTGTAAAAAAGGAAGTTGAGATTTTGAAGATGCTGGAACCCAATCTCCTATGTTAAAGACACAGCACAGAGTAATTTGATTAGCTCTATATATTTCATGTGAGGAGATATTTTAAAATTGGTGTTATGCATACTTATTTCTGATTATTTGAGGTGGGCTTGTATGATGTTATTGATATTACAGGACCTTAAAATTACAAAGGTATAAAAAAATCAGATATTTACCAGGTCAAGAATTTCTCACACAAGTAGGGAAAAAAATCTCTCTCTGCCTACCAGGGTGGACAACTTTGATACAAAGAAATGGTTTTAATTGAGTAAGACTGAATGGGACTGGAACAGGATTGTCTCTTCTTCCCTGTTTTTTTGGGGGGAGGACGGGAGAGGTTTAGTTGGGATGCTTGCTTGTTTTGTTGTTAACCACAATAAGCCTATTTACAGTTATGTCCAACTATATCCTGGATACCACAACAGAGAGTCAGGACTCAGCTTTAGTACTTTTAGCGAAGGTTATCAATGGATATTTTCTAGGCTTGTATCTGGAACTGCGACAGCACACATCATCATTATCTTTTTACCTGAAAATAGCCCTTGAACACCACACTATTTTATTACTGACAATTACAACATTATTGGGAATGTGAATATAAGTATAATTCTGCCCAATTTGTTATCCTAAAGCAAGTGAGAGTTGGATATGTCAGGAAAAATAAACAAATGTGGTAGGAATGGGTTACTTAAGAAGTATGTATTGTAAAACAAGAAAAGAATGAGCAAATACTGAATGGTTTTAGACTGAATACAAAGGAATGAATGATAATAAAGAAGCTTAGTAAAATGGTTCATACATAAAGAGACAACAAACCAGGGACACATAACAAAATCCAATATGTAAAGGCAGAATGGATGGGCTGATAAAGAAGGGAAAGACTCAGAATGTTGTTGTCTTTTCTGTTAGAAGTGTGTGGGGAGAGGAATGTTTGTGTGGGTATGCACTCATATATTTCTGGGTCAGAATAGTTGATGTATGAGAGGGAAAAAATAATTTCTGAGAACCTGAAAAAGAGACTTGAAGTTTTGAGAACAAAAAGCAGTGTGTAGAGTGGGCTTTGGATGCAGCAGGGATGGTTTGTAAAGATGAAAAGTAAGATGAAAATAGTAGGGAATGTTTATTATCCCATACATCTCATTGGCTTACTGTTTCTTTTTTCATCACTTTGAATAATGGTGACCATAACAGGGGATAGCATAATGGGTACGTATCAAGGTAATAACATTTCTATAAAAAGATGAAAAACATTACATTTTTGTTTATTTTCACAGTTGTTTGAAATGCCTAGAATGGAAGAGATGATAGCATTTAAGGCTCATATTTTAGCCCTGGTCTTTCCAGTCCCATATCAATGGGTATTTTAAAGTAAAGTCATTGGAATGCTTTCACTGTAGACTTGTAAAAGATTCCAAGCCAGATGCCTCATTTATAGCTATAGGAATATCTCTGTGGTAAACCTAGCAAACAGAAGCAAGTAGGGACAAAAGTCCCATAAAGGCACTGAACTTGCCATGAACTTACAGTCATTTGTTTAAACCGTGAATTGTCAACACATGTGTGGGGGGGGAAGCTGCTATTCAATGAAAAAGCAATATAAAGACAATGACAATAAACAGGAAAAAAGTGCTACTGACAACTCTAGTCAGAGTTGATGGAGAGGCTGTTAAGCTATCAGAAATAGCAATGAAAGACAGAAAAAAAATGCCCCTGCACTACACAGTTTTATAAGCAATCATTCAGTACTCCAAGTAATGCAGGAAAGACAGGGAGGAAGAAAAATCCAGCAAGACAGATGAAAACTTATTTTATTCAAAATAAAACCAGGAGGGAAGGGAAGGGAATATTGCCTATAATTTGATACTAACAGCACACAACAGACTGCAAAATAAATGAAGCAAGGTTTTGGAAAAACATCTAACAAGGAGATTCACATTTTTCCTTCTCTCCATAGCCTGCCAATTTCAGTTAAATTTAATTTCTATGCTGATAATGGAACAAAGTTATCCATCTCATCTGACCAAAGCAGGATAGCCCATCATTAAGTCATGTATATGTTAAATTTCTTGGTCACTTTACTTCAAAATGTTTCTGGGCAGCTTCACAAAATTAAAAAAGCATTATTATATGAAGAACCAGTAATTCTCTGTGGACAACATATTTATAAATGATCCCTCTCCCAACTAAAAACCCTAACTGAAATATTCAGTCTAAGTCACAGGGTGGGGGCGGACATGTTTTAATAATCATGAAGGTGGCAAATAGGGCCAGACTTTGTGGAGGGAGGACTATTCCAAATGACAGATGCAACAATGAGAAGACCCATTTCCTTGGTCCCACTAGGTAACATTCCTAAAAAGATCCAAATTGTGCATACCATAAGCAAATAAAGATTAATAGATTTTTATGAAGGTGGTAAATTATTTCACAGGCCAAGAATTTTATTTATTTATATATCATATTTCTTAACTACCCATCACCTTCAGAGATGGCCATTTTTTAATCAATTAATTTAATTAATATCATGACGGTTTTTTTGTCCTGGGTCTGCCTTTTTTGTACACTTGGCTTTTGCCAGAAGTGCATGTGCATACAAATGTATACATCCAGGTGTGTCAATAAATACATCATGTATTTATTAGGTTGGAACTGAATCTACAAGTTCGGTTTCAAATTGTGTTAACCATAGTTGGACAAGATGGGAGAGCTAGGTAAGTCAATATTTCTTTTTCTGTCTATTCTTCTTTTGGGATCAAATTTCATATCTTTCCTCATGAATATTGAAAAGCAAAAATAAAATTAATCATTTTGGAATGCTGCATAGTTCAGTACATTCTCTATTCTACCTAACATCAACATGAAGCCATTAAAGAAGGCCATCTGTTGGTCTACAATCTGATGTCATCACCATGTTAAGGACACCCAGTTACATATTTTGACCCCAAAATGAATTGGTGATATCATAAATGTGCACTTCACAATTATTGATAAATTATTGATAAATCTTAAAGTCCATCAGAAGATAATGTGGTGTTTGGGGTGGTATAATACTTTATTTTATTTGAAAAAAAGTTACATATATGACAGGATGGGATAGTTAAGCATACATTGATGAATTATAGGAATCAAACTAGCTCCATCAAACTTTTTTTTTTGGCAAATTCCACCTTGATAAGCTTGAAGGACTCTGATTAATTTTGTGGGAGAACTTAACTTTTTTATCTTCCTCTAATGTATACATATAGCTCCTAAGAAGTTAATAAATTTCTTCATGATTTGTACAAACTCCAGAATACAAATGTGAAACTCAATAACTTGGCAATTATAAATTAAATCTCTTTCATGTGGGGGAAAAAATAACAATTGCAAATACAGTTGTTCTTGTACCTTAAATAACATGTTTATAAGCTATTCTGCTCACACTTAAATTAGAGTTACTGTTAATATTCTGGTGGACAAAATCTTATACAAACATAATTTGAATAACAAATGAAAAGAAAGAACAACTTTGTCAGTAGACATGTTCAGATGCTGTTTGTTGCATTGCATGGCTATTAGTACTTTTATGTTATTCTGTCTTCCAGATTAGTTATAGAAATGCAAAAAAGGAATGATATTTCATGTGTGTAGATTTTGTTAAAAGCTTTAGCACCTATCTTTTAAACAATTTTAGAGATGACCTATTGATAATTAATGCTGGGTATTGTACAAAAAAATGGGCACAGCATGATCTCTTCTCTAAAATTATGTACAATTTTAAAAATTTGAATCATATTGTACGATTCCCCTATTACACTTTTCAAAGCCCTGCTGATGGAGAACACTGGACTGATCATATAAAATGGTGCATTTTTTCTTGGAAAGATTACCAAAAAATGTTGCTTCAGGTGAGACCTAAATCAGTTAAATTTCTATGGCTAAGAGATCAGCTCAAGTATCATTTTTAATTTGTTCCCACCTTGAATAAACTTCCTCTCTCCCTACCATTGTTTCACTCATTCACCCCTTCACCAATGCATTATAGAAATATAAACTGATACAGCTAGACTAGCTAAAAATAAAATTAAGCTGATAGTTTTACGTTTGTTATTACAGTACAGTCTCACCCCCCCAGAAAAAAGTTCCTTACTCAGCATGCCTTTCAACCTAAAGTACATCTTACAAGATTGAACAGCCACTCCATATTCATATTCAGCTTTGTGGTGATCAACAAAAGACAACCTTGCCTTGAAAAATAATGCATCAGGTATGTATTGTGGGGTCAGGAAAGATACTGTATGTACTGTGTTATGAAGTACATTGCCAACATTCTTTGTAAGATTCATTGTGAGACTGAGGATATATAATTGCTTCTTCTCCAAGATAACAAAATATGTTTGATTAAAAAAGGTATATTGCCCTAATAGTAATATGGAGAATTCCCTTGTACTTCTACATGTCAGCATACTGAACAAAAACGAGTCAAAAGATCAGCAGATTTTTAATATCTTTTGTATGCACTGCCTTGGCAATCGATCATTCATTTCTTTGTGTTCACATAAGGTTTTGAAAAGACAAAGCATATTGCAAGAGCAATGTTCAGCTTTGCTGGGTTATACTGATTTTTTGTGACCAAGAGCAAGATAATTCACTTTTTGATTCCAGGACAGAAGTATCATTTTTGATATTTCTTTGGAATAGTTGCATTGTTGGATCTCAAGGTCAGGGTTTGTATAATTACTGAGAGAAACAATACTATGATAAGTTACTTGATAAATGTTTGTTACTAAGGGAACTGTCTTTTATGTTCTGTAAAAGTAAAATATACTGACAAGTTTCCCTTGTGCATGACCAAACAGGAACTATGCAATCCTTACCTTATAAGTTAAAAATACAATTTCCAAAAATAGCTTTAGGTTTCACCTTGTAGCTTTCTAGCTTCACCATCTGCGTGATTCGAAGACAGGGAAATATTATATTCAATACTTAAAATGTCACCAAATGACAAGCAAATTCAAATGGAATCATGAATGCTACTAATTTGGAATTAAAATATTGGATGATCTTTTTGGAACCAAAATTTCAGATACATATTGTTGTTTATAATATAAATTATCACGGCCTTTTTTTCTTTTCTTCTTGTGATAATAAACATCAGACAGTGGTTTGTTAAAAGAACTGTGGTTTAACATACAGTAGGAAATAACAATATTCAGGGAGCATACAGAATACAAGGTAGTCAGTTATATATATAAACGGTTGAAGTGAGTTAAAGATTCCAACTGCCATTCCCCTCAGACACAGTCTCTTAAAGGGATACCTACCCCCCAAATACTCTGCTGACTCATTCTCTAAATATTACTTCTGCCAGTCAGGTAGTAAATTATAATTACCTTGACACATATCAAGTTTTAAAAATCAGTGTAATCCTTTGAATGTGGGGAACTGAAATATTTATATCTCCTTCCTTCCTTCCTTCCTTCCTTCCTTCCTTCCTTCCTTCCTTCCTTCCTTCCTTCCTTCCTTCTGCCTTCCTTCTTTCCTCCTTCCTTCCTTCCTTCCTTCCTTTCTTCTTCAACATTGTTCTTTTTATCCTCTGGCATAGTGAAAAGAGGAAAAATTGTTTTAATTTTTTTGCATGTTACTTATATACTTATACTTATTTAAGATAACCAAATACTATATCCAGCATTTCATTGCACTATCCATTTTCAACTGATTTGCAAACTCCCTAGCGTCCTCTAGTTCATTTAAATCCCAAAATGTAAAATCATGAAGGAAATATTACTGTTTGTTTTTCTTCAGAGCAACAACCAAGGAATCAGGAAGACATGGAATTTACAGACTGAAAGATATGTAACAAAAAAAAGGAACACCATTATTTAAGTAAGCTTTAAAACATCTTGAAAGAGATATTCTAAAGAACTATGTAGTTGGAAGTGTTTTCTCAGGTCACCTAATTCAATTCCCTGCAGCACTAACTGAACTGTGTTTGAAGGCCTCCAGTGAAAAGGAATGTATGACGTAGATAATAATAAGAATAATAATAATAGTAGTAAAGTTGGAAGGGACCTTGGAGGTCATCTAGTCCAACCACCTGCTCGGGCAGGAAACCCTACACCATTTCGGACAAATGGCTGTCCAGTCTCTTCTTAAAAACTTCCAGTGTTGGAGCATTTACTGCTTCTGGAGGCAAGCTGTTACACTGATTAATTGTTCTCACTGTCAGGAAGTTTCTCCTTAGTTCTAGGTTGCTTCTCTCCTTGATTAGTTTCCACCCGTTGCTTCTTGTCCTGCCTTCAGGTGCTTTGGAAAATAGCTTAATTCCCTCTTCTTTATGGCAGCCCCTGAGATATTGGAATACTGCTATCATGTCCCCCCTGGTCCTTCTCTTCGTTAAACTAGACATACCCAATTCTAGCAACCGTTCCTTATATGTTTTAGCCTCCAGTCCCCTAATCATCTTTGTTGCTCTTCTCTGTACTCTTTCTAGAGTCTCAACACCTTTTTTACATCGTGGTGACCAAAACTGGATGCAGTATTCCAAGTGTGGCCTTACCAAGGCATTGAAGAGTGGTATTAATACTTCACGTGATCTTGATTCTATCTCTCTGTTAATGCAGCCTAGCACTGTGTTGGCCTTTTTGGCAGCTGCAGCACACTGCTGGCTCATATTTAAGTGATTGTCTACTAGGACTCCGAGGTCCCTCTCACAGTTACTACTATTGAGCGTGGTGCCACCTATGCTGTACTTGTGCATTTGGTTTTTCTTGCCTAAATGTAGAACCTTGCTTTTTTCATCATTGAATTTCATTTTGTTAGATAGCGCCCAGTATTCAAGTCTGTCCAGATCCTTCTGTATCTGAAGCCTGTCTTCTGGAGTGTTGGCTATTCCTGCCAGCTTGGTGTCGTCTGCAAATTTAATGAGTTCCCCATCTATCCCTTCATCCAAATCGTTGATGAAGATGTTGAAGAGTACTGGGCCCAGAACAGAGCCCTGCGGCACCCCACTACACACTTCCCTCCATGTAGATGCAGTTCCATTGAGGACCACTCGCTGAGTACAGCCGGTCAGCCAGCTACGGATCCATCTGGTGGTGGTTCTGTCTACCCCACATTTTTCTATCTTGTCAAGTAGTAGGTTGTGATCGACTTTATCAAATGCCTTACTGAAGTCCAAGTAAATTATGTCCACAGCATTCCTCTGATCCACTAATTTTGTCACTTGGTCAAAGAATGCAATAAGATTTGTCTGGCATGATCTATTTTTGACAAACCCATGTTGGCTTTTAGTAATGACTTTGTTTGCCTCTAGGTGTTCGTTGATCCTTCCAGGAACATTGAGAATAAAGAATAAAAACTGAAGTCTTTTTAATACCCCAATACTTCCAGTAATAAAAAAAGGAATGGGTTGACTTCAGGCTATTTTGTTGGCTTCATCCTCATTTGCCTTTGAAAATAAAAGTTTTCTTCCTGGAAGGTTAGTGGAGAGGCTGGTTTCTCCTGCACTTCATTCTCCCTTCCAATGGAACAAGAAGGACAAGCTTTGACTTAAGGGAACAAAGACTGGTCATTTGTAAATTAGAAAATTGGCACAAAACAAATTGTGCAGAGTTTTTGGTTACAGTATGACCAACAAATGACTCTCATGCAACTGTGAACATTTTTGGACTTTCTTGTTTTTCTTTGAAGACATTTCGGTTCTCATCCAAGAAGCTTCTTCAGCTCTGACTAAAGAAGGATTTATGGAAGGATTTATATTCCTTGTTGACAGCTGGTCATTGCATTATTTTAGAGAGTCATTGAGGCCACTTGGAGGTTTATCTATGTCCTCAGGATCATCTGAGTAGTGCAAATGTGTGTGGCGCCTTCTTGGCTTCAGGATGTTTTCTGCCCTGTGTCCTTTCACTCTTGAAGACAAGTGCAGGCTGTTGGGGATGAATCTGTGTTGTCTGCATTTCAAACTGAAGAACCAATGGTTCCTATAGTCAGCAATGGTTTCTGTAAATCTTTTCATACTCCTGCACATTCGAAGGATGTTCATCCCAAAGCGCACAGCTAACCAAGAAGCTTCTTGGATGAGAACCAAAATGTCTTCAAAGAAAAACAAGCAAGTCCAGTTGCTTCCTGAAAAAGCACCTTTGGCACAACCATGACCTGGATGAATGAAAATCACCATAGACACATATGGAAGATTTATATGGTACAGTAGGAACTAAATATGGGTGAACTTCTTAGCTTCCAAAATTCCTAGTAAAAAGGGGGAAAGATAAAGAATTCTTTATTTTGTTTCAGTAATATCTGGAAGGCCAGTTGGCTTAGTTGTGGGATAGATGCGGCCCACGAAGTGGTTTCATGTGGCCCATGAAGCCATCCTGGAAACAGTGAGGGAACAGCCCCCGCTGCCTTGGCCCTGGCCCTGGCTGCGTTTCTTGCCTGTTTTTCTTCCTCCCTCATCTCAAATATTTTCCCGCCACTCTGTACTTAGGAAGAAAGAAAGGAAAGAAAGAGAGGAATGTCCTGCCTTAGTCCGGTCCTGCTGCCCTTTTACCATCCCCTTGCCCCCTCTTCCTGGCCTATTGTGGGGTCTCCCATCCTATTGCTAAGGAAGCTTTGGATACAATGAAGAGAGAATGGGCCTCCCTCTGACTTTGCCCTCGTACCCATCATGAGCAACCTGGCTAAGGAGAGCAAGCACAGTAGCAGCAGCAGCCTTGAGGGGGAGGTAAGTGCAGCTGGGCGCCCCCTTGGGGAAGTGGGGCTGGGATTGGTGCTGCGGTGCTTGAGGGCCAGGCTGGGCATTTGACTTCTGCTGCCCAGGGGTCCAGGCAACCCGCACCACCATCCAGCCCCCCCACATGGCCTGAGAGGAATGGTGAGGCTCCTCCAGTGGACCATGCCTTGGCACTTGCCCTGGTCCCACCCCCTTCTGCCAGAGATCCTCAGATCTGTCCCACTCCTACCCAGGTCCCCACAGGCCCTCTTGACGTGAACGATGTAGAGCTGGCCATGCCCACCCAATAGGGCGCACCCACTCCACACCCACCCTGGCCACACACACACCCTCAAGGGCAACCGCAATGCTGATGCAGCCTCAATGAAATTGATTTTGACACCCCTGATGTAGAGAGTTTGATAAATGATCACATTTATAATTTCCTTTAGATCTAAAATTTCTGAACACCTAATTTTAACTAAATTCTATGTAAAAAATAAAATAGCATTAAATAACATTGGTGCCTGATTTATTTCTAGCTTTAAGGACTATTCCTCACTTCTGAAAATTTCACCTAAATTTTCTTCTTTGGAACAAAATGTCAAAAGATTTTTTTTACCCAGCTAAATTGAATGTGAATAGTTGCAAATGTGGAGATTAATATTTAGCAAGATAAATAACCTCTTCAGTCCAGCAGAAAATTAATTGATTTCAAGATCCTCATGAATATAATTCAAGGAACTTTCATTACCAAACAGAAGAATCTAAGTGAACATTTTTTTAGTGTATTTTATTAAATTTTTTGAATAACAGTCTTTAGTGCTTAGTAAACAATGTGTTGTCTAGGTTCATATATTTAACAGTGAATTTCTTTAATTTCTATACTTTCATAATCAACGTATTAACTAGAAATATTTTTACTTGGTCCTCTCTTCTTCCAATAGTGTTTTCTTTTTACCAACATTAAACAAATATAGTTCTTAATACTATCAATACATACAAATTTAAATATAAACATTTTTCTAATATTTAACAATAACATCAGTATGTAATGTCTTTTCTAATCAGCTTATTTTAAAAATATTGGGATGATTTAAACGTATGAAATAGTTTGGATATTTAAATGTAATCAATTTTGAGAAAACTTTAACTGACAAGAAATGTTTTGATTACTGAGGGGAAACCAAGCTTAAATAACATTTCTGAAAACAAGACCTATAGTGATTCTAACTGAACATTTTTTGAAGGGCTACTGTGATTGCTTTGAAAAACAGAAAGAAACATAAACAGTTATGATATTTTCTCAGTACAGGTATTTCTACTTACCCTACTTCAGGGGGCTGCTTTACTGCTAGGAGGCCCTGAGGGTTCTTTTAAAATTGTATGGCAAGAATACTAGTGAAATGATTGAAGCCTGGGACAAGGGCCCCTTGACAGTCAACAGGAATGCTGATTTACCATCAGCTTACCAAGTACTTAGGAGCTCAGCAGCAGTACAAGGAAACAATAATCAACGACTTAATAGTTAGTCAGCCACACTATAAACAACTAAAAGCCATACAAAACTAGAAAGAGTTTCACTACTGTGATAGTTTGTCCCCATACATTGCCATGTAGCAGATTTGTAGAATTCTTATCTAATTATATTTGTGAAATGTTTAAAACATTTTTTTACCATCTGATACCCTGCAGGATCACACACACATACACATATACAAACATTACACGTGCCTAGAAAGTTCTCTTACATGGCACTATTTAATAATCATTGTAGTTTTCCAAATAAAAGCAGCAGGCCTGAAGCTTGTGGGATCACTGTTGATCTGTAATTACCTGAAGCTTGCAATTGAAGCAGTTGCGATGTGTCCTTGTGCCAAGTTTTCTATCTGACTGGAGAAATGTCATTTTAAAGCAACAATGCATTTTGGAAAAGACAGTGTTTTGTTGCACTAGGTCTATGTGCTCTTATTGTAGAAGAAACTTGGTTTACTCCAAATCCTTCCTTCTCGGGTCCCATCATAGCAAAATGCTGGCATGCTTAGAAGGACCTAAGGAGAAAATGCCAATGAAGCAGAGTTAGACAATTTGAAGAATTGTTTTCTGAACCAGAAAACATTACCAATATATTTCTTTTTAGTTTTGCAAAGGGGAAGGGAAGTAAGTTTAAGCAATGGACCTGTGGGGAATAGAAGAAGCATTAGCTGGCTGACAGTTCTTTATGCCGAGTGATTGCCAGAAAGGAAAAGTGCTGATTACCTAATGGTTCTCTGCAGACTCTATTGATTCACAAACATGTGAACATGTCCAAACTCATTATCCTGACATACAAATAGATCTGAAAATAATCAAAGAGGCCTGGATTGATTTCAGAATCATTGAAAGAGGGAAGTGCCCATCTTTAATAAAATTAACCCTTCTTTCTGCTGCTTCATAACACCAATTGCTAAACTTCTAAAGGGCCAGCAATGTAAGCATGAATTAGATGGGACATAGGGAAAAAAATTCTTAGCAACATAAGAAATCAATCATTATTCTGTACCACAAGATAGAGGTCAAATCAGATTACCCTAATGGAGAGCATGGTGCATTTTCCTAAGTACTGATATGCTGTTGGATACCTGAATAAATCTCTGAAGTTTGACATAAATTTCTCATTTTGATTCTTGTTTTAACTCAGTGATCCTATGTTTTCATTCTGGTGGGTGTCTAAGCATCTCTTGGGAGTATAGTACAGTAAATATAAAATCCCTTTTGAAGTTATATCTTCATCAGCTGATCCTTTAGGTTGGCTTTCTTGTTGATTCCTGCTATCTATCTATGTGACAGTTTACATTCTTTGTAAAGCTATTTACTCCAAAAACTATCCATATCCACAGTACAGATGGAATATATTAACAATGGACTAAAATTATATCAGTACATTTCTAAATTACTTTTATTTTGATCTGTTTCTTTTTTCAGATATGAAAACAGATTTTACCTATTATGTGAAATACTCTAGTGTTTAATAATACATATCTGTTGAAGTATATTTGGGAACCAGCATGGAATTTTCACAGAGAAATGTACGGACACAATGTTTATTCAATTAAGTAAGATGCACTGTTCATCTCAGTGATTAAAAGTATCTCCATTAATAAAGAAGCATCCTAATGTGTGTGTGTATGTATGTGTGTGTGTGTGTGTGTGTGTGTGTGTGTATACATATATATATATAGAAATATATAGATATATTTTGTATTTCCACCTGGACCCAGTCTGAAATGCAATTATGTTTACTTTGATTCAGCTCTGAATTACTTCCTTCAGGGCAGTGTTTCCCAAACTTGACAATTTTAAGGCATGTGGACTTCAACTCCCAGAATTCCACAGCCAGCAACGCTGGCTGTGGAATTCTGGGAGTTGAAGTCCTCATGCCTTAAAATTGTCAAGTTTGGGAAACACTGCTTCAGGGGGTATGACCTTAGAAGTAATGATAAAATAGAATGATACAATAGAAATAATAATGATACAATAGAAAAGATTGCAATATAATAGCCTAAAGTTCAGCATGGCCATTGGGTCCAATCCCATGGAAAGTTGCCAGAAGACAATGGGAATAAAGTGTAAATCTTTGTCACTTTGGTTTTTAAGCCATCTCCTGTAGCTGATAGTCCTTGGTTTTGAGATCTGCTTTAATTTAGTGAGTGAAAAATGTAGTACAAAATTTCAAATGTCCGTCTGAGAAATTAGAACAGGTGTAATAGGATCCCAAGACATGTTTATCATGCTAACATTTCTAAACCTGGGCTCTCCAGTAATTTTGACATTCTGTTTCCCTCTCTTCAACATCAGAACAAGTTAAGTCTGGACATTTTTTCAGGTTTAATAAATTAACTGATTTATTAACATTTTTTGAATATTAAATACTATTGAATAATACTTCTGTGACATTTTTGTAGAGCCTTGGAATCACATAATACATAAAGATCTTTCTTTATGTATCATAGGAGACATTCACTCAATCTAGAAATATGGACTCTGAAGGAAGGTGACATAAATGCATAAAATTTGCTAATAACAATTGGGTTTTATGTTACTCTGATGCCATAGTGTAGAAGTTAATTGGCTGATAATTTCTAAGTGCCTTCTGCTGTGTTGGAAAGTGGCTTTTATTATTATTTTTTTTAATACATTAGGGTTTTTCTCCCATGATAATTATCATGATACATTATTAACATTGTTTTATTTATAATCCAGAGAATGTCAATTACTTGGCAAATTAAAAATATAATCTGATTATATTTTTAATAGGCACTGCTTTTTTAAAACAAATAAAATTCAAAACATCTACCTTTCTCACTTCCTTATTGCTTCCCCACTTCAGCTGTCAGTTAAACTGCTAATTCTTTCTTATACAATCTTAAAAAGTGATACCTTCCTTTGTCTCCTGTCTCAACATGGTAACTCTTTGAGCAAACAAAAGGCAAGAATCTTTCATGATACAGGGTAGCTTTCAATTAATATGGTTAAAAATGTTACTCATCCACCAATGCTTTATGATTAGCCCTAGGGTGAATGATTCTATCATTATCCTGTATAGTGATTTTTATATGCATCCCAGTCTGCAACCCATTATTTCAGAGGAAAGCCCCCTCTGCATTTACTTATTTATTAAATTTACATCCCAGATTTCCATTACGAGCAGAGCTAATGTGCTAATGAGAACACTATGTAATATAAACTAGAAAATAATAATTCAACCCTAAAAGCAAATCAATTTGTATTGAACTTAATGGAGACACATCATTTAGAATCCTGTAAACAAGAGAAGAAAAGCAAAAAAAAAATATTCTCGTGAATATTTTATGTGTCCCAGGATAATGTTGTGGGATCCAATCTCAATTGGTCACCAGGATTAGAGATTTCTTCTTCCAAGCTTTCGGATTCATGCTGGAGCCCATCCTCAGGGAACTTCTCAATATCCAGGATGGGTGCAGTTGGCTGTTCTATGCATGGTATTTATGAGGAAAGAAAATCTAAAACAAAAACTACAATTTCTTGAAAACAGAACAAAGGGCTTTGATTCTGAATTATGAAGTGCAAAGCAGAAACTGAACCTGAGAGGCACTGTGTATTGTTCCAACATAAATACAGTAATTTGCCCATGAGAACATATGGCACTGAATCTTTGGAATTTGATCATTATCAGAGAAGGATACATCCATAACACCCACTACATTTGCATGATGAAATGGTTTTTGCCACCTGACCTCAATCAGCTTCAGTGGCTTCACTGCTGATATACTTCCATGCGCTCTGGCCAATTGAAGGATTTTGGTGGTTGTAAGTAGCAAGTCCCTTGGAGATTTAGAGAAGGGGAGTACCTATGCCTAGCCTTGGTGTTTCAGCTAAGCATTGGATTATAATACTGCTTTTACAATGCCTTAGTAAGACCAGTGGTGGGATTCAGCTGATTGCACCACTTTGGCAGAACCGGTAGCTAATTTTTTGTTGCCCAGGCTCAGAATGGACTTCCAGAAGTGGCATCCACACAGAGAACCAGTTGAGTAAGACCACACTTGGAATACTGCATCCAGTTTTGGTCCCCACAATATAAAAAAGATGTCGAATCTACAAAGAGGGCTGGAGGCTAAAAACATACAAAGAACAGTTACAGGAATTGGGTATGTCTAGTCTAGTGAAAAGAAGGACTGGGGGACAATGATAGCAATGTTCCAATATTTGAAGGGCTGCCATAAAGATGAGAAAGTTAAACTATTTTCCAAAGTACCAGAAAGCAAGACAAGAAACAATGGATGGAAACTAATCAAGACAAGAAGCAATCTAAAACTAAGGAACTATTTCCTAATGGTAGAACAATTAATGAGTGGAATGGCTTGCCTTCAAAAGTTGTGGGTGCCCCATAACTGGAGACTTTCAAGAAAAGACTAGACAGTATTTGTGTGAAATGATATAGGGTTTCCTGTTTAAGCAGGGGGTTGAACTAGATGACCTCCCAGGTCCATTTTAACTCTGTTATTCTACGTTCTAAGAATTATTGTTGGAAAAAGGCACTGCTTGCTATTAATCTTTGCTTACTATTTGAAAAATCTTTAATTCAGCTAATTGTCACCAGCCAAGGCAGTTCATGATGGGAAAGATAAGGGCCATGCAATTTAAATTGGCTACCTCCAGGAGTCCTATGTCCAGGGTCGGTATAATGGATAATGACAAAGAGGGTAGAACTGCTCATTCCTATTTTTCATCTGTCTTTATTACGAGTACATTATGTTAGTCATCCAGAGTCACGTGGTGAGTGGACAGCCATACAAAACTGAATGAATGAATGAATGAATGATGGTTACCTGTTGAGATGAGTGGTGAAGTATGATCATCAGTCCAAAATGAATGGGTTGCACAGACTAATTTTGCTTTCTGATAAATCGCTGATTTTGGATTTATTAGGGAAACCATTTTATGGCTAGAAAAGCTTCTATCATGAGAAATTTTGTATCAATTATTACTCAATTCCAAATATACTCACTAGCCCAGAGAAGGAACAAGCAACTGTACCTGTTCCTGCTTTATCGATTTTCCCCTAACTGCTTGGTAAAATAAACAACATGGATTCAAAATGATAGAATAATATACACTTCATATATGGAACATATAAATCATCAAAGCTTATTATGTGGTGGAAAACTCATTTAGCAAATGCTGATCACTGAAGAGAATCCAAACCTATTTCTATAAGTAGCAGGTTACAGTGACTTACAGTACTTTTACAACAGAAAGTAGTAAGGGCAAGAATCTCAAGATTACATACATTTCATTATAGCCGCATGGATGGGCCCGAACAGAAAACTAAAATTTTAAATATTTTATAGGTATAGTAGCTCAGACAATGATTAAATTAATTTTTGCTACTGATCAACTGGAGAAAGCACTGGTTGCTTTGTAATTATGTCTGCATTATTTTAATATTCAGAACAAAATGCAGGCAGGCATTCAGCTAACTTCAATGAGGTGGAGAGACTGAAAAATAGAAACTATTATCATGTGAAGGTGCTCAAAGCTAAATAAAACAAGCCAATTATCAAAATGGTTTAGTCCACACAACATGCTAAGATATATGGTGATTTGGCTGCTTCTGAATCACTTATTTTGGTATATCAACCATGGTTTATTGCTTGACATTTTGGCTGCATTCAACATTGATTTCCAAATGTTCATTTCTGTGTGTGTGACATTTACTTTGAGAAATAATTTGTAGGTTTGACAAATATATTTTGAAAGTAATAATTTATTTCATGGGCAAATAAAGTAAATACTGTACAGTACAAGTTCATTTATTAACAAATAAAAATAAGGTTTGAAATGGAATATTTATCGCAGTCTATTTCATTGAACTATTCTTTCCTGTGTCGGGAAAAAACTAGCTTTAGAACTGAGAAGAGACGAACAAGACATCTGAATTTGAGAGGAAAAAAAAGTGTATATCCATTTTAATGGGGAGAAATGTTTATTTTTTTGACAAATGACTATTCTAGTTTTCTTCTTCATTTTTTTTCAATTTAGAGTACTAAATCCTTACCAATAATGTATTTGATTTTTTTTTAAGTTATAAAGACATACAAAATGGCACTTCTGAAATAGAGTAACAAATTTTAACATCTCTTCAGGGAAAAATAAAGCAATTTCAGATAAGAAAGCACAATTCAATATTGTTTGTTATTGCTTACTATTTAGAGGCTTGAAAAACCATATGCATATGAAATTGTTAGTTCTGATGATATTAAACTAATGTTTCATTTTTATTTCATAATTATTTTTTAGAAACACAAACCTTCTGTGAACCTGAAATAATGAAACAAAATAGTTTAACAAAATAGTTCATCATTTCTACTTACATCTTTGTTAATTTTTGTATCCAATATATTTCTAAATATTATTAGGAATACAAAATGAAGGTGTGGCAAACTATTATCTGTATCTATACTCTACCAAAATTCTCATTGTCATAACTTTTACCTAAGCAAAACAGTGCATCACAGACCACGATTTTTGAAACAAGGTACCTCAAATTGGCTAATTTACAGAATGTATGCAAAATTCAGAATCCAGGCTTCTGGGGAATTAAATTTGGCGGAAGTGATGGCTGTTTTAGTGCTACTAGCTGGTGCTGTGGCTAGTGGGCTTTTGCTGCTACCATGTGATACTCATTTTCAATTTTCCATGACAGTTTCCCTGCCACTCTTGCAATCCTTCATCCCCCCACTCATTCAGCCGCAAGGAATTAACTCATCGTGTGACTTTTAAAGAAGCAATAACTTTTAGGTATATGAAGAAATACCTGGATATTTTTATTGCTTTATGTGTTCCTTCTCTGGTACACAAACATATACATGTGCTGTATCTACATTCCATCTTTGTTCAGGAACTCAAGGCACATACATAGTGCTCCATTCTTTGTATTTCTGAAGTAGGTTGGGCTAAAAATCTCCAAATGAGCTGTTATGGCTGCAGATGGAGTAGAAACTGGACCTCTCTGGTGTCAGTCAAATACATTAGTCACCATATTTTAGTTTTTTTACCCATCCTGTTTCACTTTTCAATTGTTTCCTGCTCTAAAACTGAGTGTAGACTGGCCTCACCATGGCCTCAGGAAGTCATATGATTCTGTTTTTAAACTGTGTCCACCTTCTCAGTGGAAAAGCCAGCAGAAATTCTAAATTGTTCTTAGGTGAAAATGACAATGTACGACCTTATGGTAAAATTAAATTAAATTATCAGCATAATTATACCATGTGGAAAGATAGGAGGGATGTCATGGTCAAGAGATGATATAAATAACAATTCTGTTCATGCCTACACATGACTACTTTGATGTGATCATGTGTAGGAATGTGCAGAATTGTTATTTATAAAGAATCTATTCAATCTTTATTACTTGTAATGTAGATTTTATCTCTTACATCTGAAGTTCAAAGATTGTGAAATGGAGAATTTTACTCTAATATGATTATTCCTCATATATTTAATATGTATGTCATATGTATACTTATCTTTCCTTTCCAAATTATTTCAATAACTATTGAAAACTTAGTGACATAAACAAATAATAAATGAATATAATAAAATAAAAGACCTATAGAATTCAATAGAGCAGAGCAAACTGGTATCCCCAAATTTTAAGTTATATTACCAGGCCAATTGGTTAACGTAAATTATAATTCTTACAGCTTAGAACTTTCAAATCAGACTTTCTAACCATCTGCACAAATATCTCTGAATTGATACAAACAGAAAAAACAATAATCAATGTAGCAAATCTATAAAATAAATACAGGGGGGAAATTAATCCAAATTTTTTCATCTTGTTTAATTACTAAATATTTATTTTTATGAAGAAGAAAGCACAGAGAAATGTCCTTATTTAGAGTGCGAGATTTGATTATTAATAAGACAAAGATTTTTTTAAAAATGAGATTCTTACTTCACAGTGGCTTAGTCCACCTGACTGGTTTCAATATCTTCAAATAAGTAGCATGGTATTAAAAGAATTTCTAAAACAAGTGGGAGCCTCCCTCTAGAGACTTGACTGAATTTAAAACTCTTATATAACTCACAGCATTTGGAAGACCTTATTTATAAATTGCTGGTGAAGTATGACTCAGAGATCAAACCAAGTAAAACTTTTATGGTTAAATGGATATAAAATTTAGGTGCAGTAATATATGGGAAATAGTAGTATAGAACTCAAAACAAATTTAGCAAACAAGCAATTCTCCAAATCAGTTTTATTACACAAACATTCCCCAACTATATTTATGCTGTTATAGTGCAGTGAAATATAGTTCTCCATCTTTTTGTTTTCAAATAGTGGTAAAAGGTAAAGGTAAAGACTAGTGCAGGGCTCTATCTATGACAAATTTTTCTATTGTTAACTTTTGCAAGGTTTTATACAATAGTTCTCATTTAACTATTCTCTTGTTTATCAACTATTCACTTGAACAATGATAAAAATTGAACAATCCTTACATTTATGATCTCACAGCAAAAGAAAGCTGAGTAAGATTGTAAGCACATCACAGTTTTATTCAAAGACTGCTTTGCTTAACAACAAAGTTGCTGGTCCCAACTATCGCTAAACAAGGACTACCTGTATCAGCCAGGGTGCAATGTTTATTTATTATTTAGCCTATACTGACACTCTCGTCATGAATGCATTTGATTCAGATTCTGACATTTTACCCAACCTGTTTTCAACTCACAGTTCTGCGTTGTTCTGCAAAATTGGTAAGGTTGTTTCTAGCAGATAGGATCAGGGCAGCAAAACCGATTCCTTTCTTTCTATAATTTTATTAAATTTCTGTAAAATACAAATGAAAATAAAGAGAGTATGAATATGGGCAAGGGAAAAGAGGGAAAGAAATGGATGGTGTAGGAGGAAAAAGACGAAAAAAGTATTAACTTCCAACATTTTTCACTGCAGTAGGATAAAAATAATATGGTACAGTCTCAACTTTTTACTTTTACATACTTATTAAACTAGCCATTTCTATAACCACAGACTTACCTAATCCCAAAGTCAAACTTTCATTTTTTTCTCCCTCAAGCACAAAGTCTAGAAGTTGTTTCCAAACAGAAACAATACTAGATGTACTGTTTTCTTTGATTAAAGCAATTAATTTGGCCATCTCCGCAAGCTCCATCAGTTTTTCCATCAATTCTTCTATTGATTAATGTATCTTTCCATTTTTGCACATAAAAAATTCTTGCTGCAGTCAACATATACTGTTCCAGACTTTTTTTTTCAAGTTCCTTGTCTAGTAGTCCTAAAAGAAAAGTCTCTGGTTTTAATTTTATATTCATTTTAAGAATCTTTAGCATTAAAATATGAATCTGCTCCAATATTTCTTTGCAGTTGATCCCTTCTTTTAAGGTGGGCAATAGGTGGATGTTTTAGAAGTGGGCATAGTATTAAGTTTAGACTATTAAAGAAGCAGTTGGCTAGGATAAATCATCTTGAACATAGACCACTCGTATAATAGAAGGAGTGGGTGAGTCTTTGATCTTCTTGTATATCAGAATCAAATACCCAAAGTATTATCTCCAATGACATTTCTTGTACATTATTGAAGTAAGAATTAAACTGAAAGGCCACAATAACTTAAATCTATGTCCATGTTTTTCCTCCAGAAGGGGCAAGAGATCATTCCACAGAGACTAGAGAATAGGCAGGAATCTTCAACCCTAGAAGCTAAGCAGGAACTTTGGATCAGTCACTATATCTTGCTGATCTACCTCTGTATTACTGTGGAGAAAATTGGAGGAAAAGTATATGATGTAAGCCATCTTGAGCTCCTAGAAAAAGAACAGGATATAAATCTATCAAATAGATAAAGAGATTGTGTATCATCCCACCACATAACTGAAAAAATGTTGTGCCTGATTAGAAAGATAAGTATCTTTTTCTGAGAATATGTGCCCAATTTCTATTGTTTTGTTTTGTTTTTAATTCAGTGGAATTCTCGTTTGTCAGGAAACATAAGGTATCTGTCATGTATCTGTGTTATATCTGCCTCTGGATAAACACTGAGTTTAAATTTCAGTGTTATTTGTTTCGGTATAAAATGCAATGCAGAAACACAGAACTGAAATAAATAGTCAAGATAAGAAGTTCATAGGCCATATTTTAGCAAGGAGATTTGAGTTTCTGCTTGTCTTAAAAGTTGATCCCCCAATAAATAAGCTAAAACACTTTTTTTTTTACTGTTTCACTCTAATCTGTGTTTTATATTATTTCAGGGCAACAATGGTTACAAATGAAAAGCTTACCAGGTATGTACAAATTTCAAAGTCATCTAAATATAATATCTCCTCATTTTAGCTAAAGAGAACACCACAAGATTCAGCACTAGTAAATGTAACAGAAGCCCCCCTGGCATTAACATGTGTTTAAGAAGTGAAACCATTTAATGGTGCTTATGGGAATCGATGCTCCATCTCCATTTCTCTGGATAATGCCACTTAAGAAAGTCCCTGTAAAAAACCTTTACATGAACTGAACCAACTTTTAATTCATCCTGAAATATTTATACTTATTTATTACCACCTGGCCAAACTCTTGTGCATTCTACAATGAGTGTGTACATGGCTGTATTTCAAAAAGTGATTATCAATGATCTCCTTAGAAAGTAGAAAATGCTTTGGAATGGCATTATGAGCAAACCAAACAACTTATAAGCAAATTAAACTACACATTATGGCAGTAAATTTGATTTGAATTTTGAAGTATTATTGAATTTAGTATTAGTTGAGGTCTGGGTAAGTTTCCCACAATGAAGAAGTCTGTCTATAAATCTCAGCCAATAGCCATAGACAATTAGCTCTTAATTTAATCAGTCTCTTAGGTTTCCTGCAAGAATAAATGCTGTTCTTAATTATTTTGAGGAAAGTTATATAAATACAAGCTATATTGATAGAGTGTTGTGTTTTACAGCTCCCATTATCACCATCATCATAATTATTATTGAACCCACCCAATGGTCTCTCAGATGTGTAACTTTTGTAACACTCAGGCATCAATCTACTTTAAAATCTAGGAACTAACAAGGAATTTCTGCTTTTGCAGTGTCAAACTGCTGACACCCTTTTTCTAGCCTATTTTGACACTAGCTTTTGTGCCCCTTTCCATTTTACTTTTTCTTTTGTACCTCACTTGAATTTTTTTATACACCAAATACATATTTGTACTGATACTATCGTCATTTATTAAATAGCACCTTTTGTTCATTGTGATTATTATTAAATGCTTTTTTCTTTATTAAAATGAGTCTTTTTACAAGTCACAGAAATCACATGGATATCATATTGATAATCAAACAATTTATATAATTTGTCCTATATTTCACATAACAAAATGGTTGTAAATAAGTAACTTCAAAAAACAAAGTAAGTCTGATTTAGGCTTTAACTAAACTCTTATAGATATGCATCCCTGAGTGATATGCATCTCTGAGTGTTGTATGTTCACCTACAGTCATCTTTGAACCTCCTGAGATTTCATCTGATTTCTCTGGCTATTCCTATTGACTGTTATATGTTTTCCATAACAGAAACTCTACCCATAGGAAAGACTAATAAAAAAGAAAACAGAGAATACATAAAGCATCTCCCTGACATGGTTTTATATAATTTGAATGACAGTGTCTATGGAGATTGTCAGTCACCCAGGTCATGGTTGTCCCAAAGGTGCTTTTTTCATGAGGCAACTGAACTTTCTTGTTTTTCTTGAAGACGTTTTGCTTCTCATCCAAAAAGCTTCTTCAGCTCTGACTGAATGGTGGGGAATGATAGGATTTGTACTCTGTGCAGATGACCAGTTGTCATTTGCAGCCAGCTGGTAATCCAAATGACCAGCTGTCTGCAAGGAGTATAAATCCTATCATTCCCGACCTTCTAGTCAGAACTGAAGAAGCTTTTTGGATGAGAAACAAAACATCTTCAAGAAAAACAAGAAATTCCAATTGCTTCATG
This sequence comes from Crotalus tigris, assembly GCF_016545835.1. Classification (NCBI taxonomy): domain Eukaryota; kingdom Metazoa; phylum Chordata; class Lepidosauria; order Squamata; family Viperidae; genus Crotalus; species Crotalus tigris. The sequence goes on from NW_024096968.1 coordinate 2,736,980, forward strand.
AAAAAAGCACTTTTGGGATAATTTGAATGACAGAGCTAAATAATGTAGAAAGAGAGCCTACAGTGAGAAAGAGAATCATTCCAATTTCAGCTAAAAAGACAGTTTATTAATTATTAGGAAAATGGAATCAAAATACATCAGTCAATGACCACTACGTCTTCTTGAATAAGATATTTATTGATAGTTACTAAGTCACTTAAAGTTTCATTATGAATAGAGTTTTGGCCAGGTCATTCTGCAGCTACTTTGGTGCAGAGTGACAGTGGTCATGTGATTCTGCTGATTCTTACAATGTTTTGTTTTGGATATTCTTTCTAGGTCAGAGGGATAAAACAAAAATAAACAGAAGACAACAAATAATGGTCAATGCCATCCTGATCTTCTGAAGAATTAGAAGGAGCTTCCAATGATACAATGACATCTCTGAAAGGATAAAACTGTTAAACCAGTTTGGGCATTTTGTAAAGATACAAGGATGAGAACGTGCTAAGTAGGGCATTAGAGGACAACAGTTTTCATCTTCATCTTTTTTAAAAAATGCCCTTCCCCCACCCCCAAAAAAAGAAAAAAAACTATTTTCAGGTATGGTTTATGTCCTGGGGGTTTAAAGGTTAGAACAGAACCAAATATTCTTTTAAAATGTAGAGAATATCTTGTTTTGTATACTTTGATCATCAAAGTGTAAAAGACCATATTTGGCCAACTAGTTCAAGAAATTGCAATGAATATTTTATTGCAGTGTTAATTAAACATTTTTGAAATAATATCCTCTCAATACTAGCTCAGACATCAAGCTAATTAAGACATTTTGAGGTCCAATATGTACTATAGTTTTGTTATCTGCACCAACTGAGCCTCACAAATCACTAAGATCTATTTATTTATTTATTTATTTATTTATGAGACTTATATAACGCTTTAAGTGCGAGCACTCTCTAAGCGGTGTACACCAGTAAGCAATGTATATATATATTTACATTGCCCCCAACAATCTGGGTCCTCATTTTACCTACCCCAGAAGGATGGAAGGCTGAGTCAACCTTGAGCCGGTGAGATTTGAACCGCTGACCTGCTGAACACAGTCAGCTAAAGTGGCCTGCAGTACTGCACTCTAACTGATGCGCCACCTCGGCTCGTAATATAAAGCACTATAAAGTTCAGATGTTAAGGTTACTAATAACAAAAAGGACTAGGTTAAAAATTAACGATTACAATCCTAACTTGAAGGATTTTCACAAGCCACACTGAGTAAAAAAGAAATTAATTTGGGCTTTCTTTGTGCTTAAACTGCACATCTAGTTATTATAATTAATTAGCAAGATATATCTTTATCAATTCACTATTTCCCAGATTCTGATAGCTATAACACTTGATAATATCTGAGGTCAAAAATATTTTTATAGCCTTTTGAAAAGAAAGAGCTTATTTCTTTTTTATATATATGGAGTCAATGCCTATTGTAAGCTAATATTCAAATATATGTTTCAGTAATTTGTGTAAATCAACAGACCTAGCTAGTCCCTGAAAATATTTGAAAATGGATTCATTTTACCCATGCCAAATGAATGCTAAGATCAGTACTGTGAAAGGATAATAATATGGTACTAAACATGATGAAATATGATTGTAACTTTAATGCCTATAATTGATTACCTTTCAGATTTCCTCATAAGTTTTAAATGAGTTGATTTTACTAGAAATATATATTTATATTTTATATATTTGACAGCAGCCAAAAAAGCTAATGCAATCCTAGGTTGCATTAACAGAGGGATAGAACCAAGTCACATGAAGTATTAGCACCACTTTATAAAGCCTTAGTAAGACCACACTTAGAAGAGAGATGTTTAGTTTAGTGAAAAGAAGCACTAGGGGTGACATGTTAGTAGTGTTCCAATATTTGATGGGCTGCCACATAGAAGAGGAGGTCAAAATTTTCCAAAGCATCAGAAGGCAAGACAAGAAACAGTAGATGAAATCTAATCAAGAAATAAGCAATCTAGAATTAAGGAGAAATTTCCTAACAGTGAGAACAGTTAACCAGTGGAACCACTTGCCTTCAGAAGTTGTGGGTGCTCCATTATTGTAGGCTTTTAAGAAGAGACTGGGTAGCCACATGTCTGGAATGATATAGGACATATCCCAAGGTAGGTGGAAAGGAGGAAGTTGGGCAAGAGGAAGAGAGGGGCAATCAGAAGCCTAGGAAGGAATGGATCCGCTCTAGCAGCCAACAACCAGGTAAGGCAGAAACAGTACCAAATAAACAATGAAGAAGGAAACAATATCCTAATCAAGTAATCACCAAGAAGAAAGCCGCAATCCCAGCAAGACTGGCAGGACAAGGTACTGTAAATAAATAGCCAACTGATCTAGCTGATAATGAAACAACTACAAAAAAACTACCAGATTCAGATAGCACCAAAAACCCAATGGGTCAACCCTGAGCTACATACATTTTTTTCTATTAAGCTCTTGAAAATATACAGATTTTTTTTAAAGGTAGATTAAAAATGGATTCACAATTGTAGAAACAGTTTTTTGTTGTATTCACAGATACTGTATGGGAAGATTCAGAACACTTTGCGGCTAGAATTCTGATCATCTGTAGCAACAGGACAAGCTCCAGAGCAGCTATTGCAGCCTATCACCAAAGCCTTGTAAAGACAGACAAGTCATTTTTATAAAATACGGATAGGTGCTTTTAACTTAGCTAAGCACTACATTATCACACAGTGTTGCCAAGACAACAATATTCCCAGACTTGGAAGAGAAAAGCACATTTAGCACATGCAGGTGGAAGAAAATTTCCAATTATGTAGCCCAGAGTCTTATTCATCTTTGAAGATCTGGAATAGTTAACAAAAGCTCCACTGAAATATTTGGGATTACATTTCACAAGTAGGAACAAAGATATATTTCAAAATAATTACCCCAAATTCTGGAAATAAATTAAAAAGATTTTAAAAGTTAGAAAAATTTAAAACTCTCCTGATTAGCATCAGTTACAACTGTTAAAATGAATACATTACCTAGGTTTTTTTAAAAAAAAATTCAAATGGCATCAATCTTAATCCCAGAAAAAAAATTGCAAGGTTGACAAAAAACAATTAACAAATTTACTTGGAAAAGAAAAAAAAACCTAGAGTAAAATAAAATATCTTACAAAATTCAAGTGTAGAGGTGGACTTGCTCTCTCAAATTTTAAATTATTTTACCATGCCAGTTGTTTGTCACAGATAGCTGAATGGATAACATCCATGACTGGTATATTTACAGATTTCTGGAAGAATAAAAAGCAACCTCAAGAAAGAAGATTTTTTAAGACAAATGATAGAATTTTAAACATTTGTACCAAACAAAGACTACCTATTAGCATGTGTGCATAAATTGTTATTAAAATATAACACAGAGACAAAACAAGAAAAGACCATAGGATAAAGTGGATGCAAAATCTGAAAGAAATAATTACATTATAAAAATGGGTAGATTTATTTAAAAACTCAAGTGAAATTTACCCCAAGCTATAATTTAAGGAAAATTGACATAACAATTTAAAGATGGTTCATAGCCCAATCTATTACTGCAAAAACAAGTAAATCATATAATAATAAATGTTGGAAATATTGCGATCTTTTACCATAGTTGGTGATCATATAAAAATTGAAAGTCACTGAAAAGAAATGTACAATTTTCTCCCCCAAAAATGCTAAAATAAATAACTATCCTGTAATAAAAATGAAATAATTTCCTGGGAAATTAGAGTTTATAGGAATTAACATGGGAATTTAATTTAATTTAATTATGAATGGACAAGAAAAAGAGCAATATAAAAGGGCATGTGAGTTTTATCTAGATTCTATTGCTCCTGTTCAACAGGAACAGAATTTTTCAGTCAGGAATTTTGTTTTATCTGTCCTTGGGAATCTCTGAGAAAGAGATATTCTTCACCTGTAAGAATGAAGATTGTTGCTTTTCAGAAGAGTGAGCTACACTAACTATCCCGTGATCTTGTATGTGTCAGTTGAGTTTCCAGGTATTACATTTCTTGAAACTGTGCCACAATCCATATGATTATCTGTAAAAACATTTTTTTCTTATTCCTAAAAAATCCAGAGGTGAAAACCCATACTGGAACATTTCTTTGCTACTTGAATCTAGACTGAAAACAGTTAATCAATGTTAAAAGTTCGAGATCTGATTCAGAATCAGCAACTTGAAAAAAAATTCCAGTTGAATTCAGAGCCTCAGAAGAATAAATTAAATTTCTATGTTATGTTCCACAAAATGTAGGAGTTGTGCCAAAATTTGGTGACAAAAAGTTTGGTGACAAAATTTGGATAATGCCATGCTGGATAAATTTCATGAAGCAAAGCAGTTTAGTCCTATTTCACATGATTGTTACACCAAAAGTATCATGTGATTTCTGGTGTGCATTATTTGGGGGGGTCGGGGTTGTTTTCCATAGTCATCATTTAGCAACCACAACTGGGACCAACGACTCTATCACTAAGTGAAACAGTCACTAAGTGAAACAATTACTATGCATATTATCTTACTTCAGCTTTCCTTTGCTTTACAGTCAATAGCAATAGCACTGCTTCGTAGTGCTTTACAGCCCTGTCTAAGCACTTTACAGAATCAGCATATTGCCCCCAACAATCTAGGTCCTCATTTTACCAACGTCAGAAGGATGGAAAGCTGACTCAACCTTGAGCCAGTGAGGATTGAACTCCTGACAGTGAGCTGAATTAGCCTACAATACTATATTCTAACCACTGTGAAGTTATTTTTTCATTGTAATTTCAAACCGTGAACTACTGCTATCCAAGGCAGTGTGCCTAGAAATGTAAAATAAAGCCCTTTCCTACATTACCTTTTCAGGAAAAATGTGAATACTGTTCTTGGATGATTGGATTGAAGGAAAAAAATATGATCAGCATTAATTTTTTCAGCACTCCTTTAAAAGGCAACACATTTATACCCAAAAATATTGGAAATTCTCTCTATTACTGGGAAGGAAGTATACATGATTCAGTAACTGGGTGACTCACATACAAAAGGAAATGACTATTTTTCCTATGAAAAATGAATTTCCTATGAATTCTTATTTATTCCAAGAAGAACATGGCAGGCAGTAACCACCATTCATTTTGTGCCTACACATGCTCCTCCTGATTCAATATACCAGAGGCCCTCAGAAGAAAAGTATGACATAATTGGAAAAAAGAAAATATTATCTGCTACAATAGAAAGGATGTATACTCTTTTATTCAAGAGAGAGAAAAGGAAAGAAATATCCACATGAAAATATTTGCATAAAGTAACCACTTAGGATGGAAACAGCACTAAAGTTAAGAGTTTGCATTAAAGCTCAGGAGATCCATAAAAAAAGAAAAACTTTGACAGCTGGACTATTATTTCTCTCACACTCAACTCCCACAGTAGGAAACAGAAGGAAATAGCTTTTTAAATTCCACATCCAATTCCCAAGAGCATCCTTACCAAGGGTGCATAGGTCCCAACCTACTTAATTCTGAGGCAAGATCTGCCGTGACATTTTTCAAGTTTCCTTTGAGAAAGAGGCTGCTATTTTCCTACTGGTTTTTGAATGATTCCTGGTGTTGTTATTCTGTTGTAAGGGCAGCAGGAAACGCTCCTGATGGAGTTATGTTTTCCTTTAAGTCTTCCAATGAGATAGTAGTTAAAGTACTCGGGTAATTAAACCAGTACGACAGAGTGGTTAATTACTGTATAAGGATTAGGGAGATCCAATCCCAGGTTCACCATCAATCATGGACATTTAATGGGTGACTATGGGTCGTCCATTCTCTGTTAACCAATCTGCCTCACTGTGGGAATAAAATTAAAGATAAGAGTGCAATGTAAGCTTCCTTGAGCTATGGAAGAGAAATGGGATATAGATATGACAAGTACACATATAAATTGTATCAGACTGCTCCCTCAGCAATTATTTTATCAGTAAATGATTGAAGGAGATATCATGAGGGACAGGGCCATTCCATCAATCCTGCTTTATGACCATCTTCAGAAGCCTTCTGTCTCTGGACTGAATCTAAGAACTAGCATTCCAGTTCTAAGAATGGCTCCTGAAGTTGATTTCTTTCCCTTGCCCTCTACTTCATTTTTCATTTTCCATTATGTAATTTCAATTTGCGTCATTATACATCTGTCAGAAATGATTTTTTTTAATTATAAATTATCCTTGGAAATGCCCTGGCTAAAGAGGAGGATTAAAAGTTGTTTAATTAATTAATTGAGCATATTAGTATTACTTCTTTTTTGCTATACATTAATTTGACATGGGTTTAAATTTTAAGAATCCTTTTTTTTACAGTAGATAATCCTTTAAAAAAGATGGCTGAAGAATTAAATTCTAGTTGAAAAATAATCACACCCATGTAAGTTATGTTCAGATTCCTGAAATAACAAGCATTAGATCATATATGCACATGAAATATAGACTTAGTATTCATGGATAATTCCAACTGTGTCAGAAGTAAATTTATTCTGTGATTCAGCAATTCAACAGATGTTCTGCTTCAGAAGGAGTGATAAATTTCAGAATATTTTGTTTCTAGTTGAAGTTCCAAATCTAGTTGTTCATGAGTAATTGTACTACAGTTATGACAACTGTCTTCTACATGTTACATGAGAGTAAGGTCCACTGAAATCAGTGAGATTTCTGACTTAGTAAAGACATTTTTTGGTCTGGTTCTTTATATTTGTAAAAAGCAATGAAACTGCTTTTCAGTTTCAGTTTTGATCAGTTCTCATTCAATTTGATAAAATACAGTATAATGTGCTTTAAAAATATTTTATAGAAGGATAGAATTTAAAAGAAATTAACATAAAATGGAGTGCATTACTCCTAAAGCTATTTAGCTCTAAGATGACAAGGATATATGAACTTTTATTGTAGAATTATTTCTGAAGCAATCTAATTTCTTCACTTATCCATTTCATGGGAAAAGCCTTATTTATACCAAATGCACTCCTACTTCTTATACTTATTCTAGAGAATGATAGTCCATACAATTAGTTGAATGTAGTACATTTCGTAAGCAACTCTTAGTAATACAAATAGCAGTAGCAATTAGATTTACAGTATATACCACTCTATAGTGCTTTATAGCACACTCTGAGTGGTTTACAATGTCAGCATATGGCCCCCAATATGTCCTCATTTTACAACCTCAAAGGATAAAAAGCTGAATCATCCTTGAGTCCCATCTGGATCAAACTCCAGGCTGTGAGGAGAATTAATCTGCAATACTGCATTTTAACCACTGCGTCACCAGGGATCCTTAGCAAGCAAATCCTGGCCTACACAACCCAGTTGATACTAAACAAAATAGTTCAGATAAATGTGAGAACCAGCTAAGTAGGCAATACAATGCCTCACAAATAGTTTGAACCAAAATTGTCCCATGCCTTGTCATTAGCTAACTGGCAAGTTTTGATGAGAACAGTATGCAGCATGTGAAGATCACTAAATCAATCATCTATGAACTAACAGCAGAGTTCATAGGAATTCTTTAAATTAGCACCTTTTCTATTTTTTGAGAAGAAGAGTAAAAAAAAAACATAGAGGGCAATGGGGATGTGTTTTTTTCCCTTTCCCATGGCCACCATTCCAGCCTAATGAGGAAGAACTGCAGTAACATTGTCCTATGTTTGATTCACTCCTGACCAAGGCAGTATAACCATGTTGCCTATTCAGAAATAACTCCTATTCAATTAAACTCTGTCTGGTCTTGGACAGAGAGTACAATACAGTAGCCAAAATGACCTTGGATGATGATATTTGTCATAGCATGTCCTAGTCATTACAATATTTAATGTTTTCCCCAAGACACTCCTGGAAGAGTTGGGGATTATTTTGTCATTGGACAGCCCTTCCCTTGTTCATCCATCAGGGTCCTTCTCAGCCACCTAGTAAAATGCTATTGAAAATAGTGGTTGATATTTGTACTCTCCTCTTATTCAATGTCTTTTTGTATTGTATTTAGTACAAAGTAACAGAGAGGATGTGCTATAGGTTCTTTTTATCAAAAAGTATTATCTATCAGGCCCTAAAAAGCTAATCTTCTCTGTCACAGTGTCTCCCCCCTCCCCAGAATGAGTTTCCTGTGAGATACAGGTGGCCCCACCCTGCTGGTGCTTCAAAAAACCCTACCCACAATTAACTCACAATTTATCAGTCCAAGAAAATTTGCAAGTACTTTGTAAATTCAAATCAGGGCATTTGAACCAATATCTGTTCTAAAACACCAAGACAAATCCCATTAAGTTTTACAAAACAACAATATTAAACCTAGTGCATCTTAAAAGCAAAGTTAAAAGCAATCTACTTAATATGTTTTCTAAGTTATCTGTACTGATTATATTGATTTTTATTTCAAGATATGCTGGGAAGCTCTTACAAGTTATCTTGTCACTTTTATTGGATCTGAATTATTTATTAAGGCATTATGTTATCCTAGTTTAATAAACAAGGGTTTCTTGCTCTTGACCTTTATGCCCAGACTGCTTGTTGTATTTCACTTTCTCAGATATATATGATATCAGCTTTGATCATAGTTTATGCATGAAGGTACACCTTCATAATTGCATTATACATTCTAAATATTATTTTTTTTTCAAATCATGCTTTTGCCTTTTGAGGTGTAGAATATTATAGATACAGCAAATTAAGGCATTCTAACAAAACAGCAACATAGAAGGTAGTTGAGGCAGTATTGCATATTAACTGTACACCTGCGATTATAATTTGCAGAACTACAAGCTAAGGCACCAACTCCCATTCTTCCTGAAGTGGTTGGAACTGTAAGTTTTAAAAATATCATTAGCAATAAGCTGTTCTAAAATAATAGCCCCATTGTTAGGCCACATTTTCTATGTAAAAAAATTATCTATCCTGTTAAAGGAAGGATTATTCAAAAGAATATATTCCTCATGGGAGCAAGAGTCAAATGTTAATTTCTTCCTCACTAACATCTAAATATATCTGGATGGCTTAGAATACAATAAAATTCCTGCTATGATTTCAAGATTCCAGATAATAAGAATACTATAATTGTTCCCATAGTGGTACTTGTTTAACCTTGGTTCAATTCCAGTTTAAAAAAAATAGCAGTTAATAAGAATGTTCAGGACTACAATTGAAAATTAGGAAAATTACAGTTTCCTGTAATGCTGTAATCCTGCAATGCTCAATGCTCATACGGGACTCATAGCTTTGGTAAAGGGTTTGTCCACTACATGAAAATTTAATCATTAACTTCTCTAAAATATCCATGAAAATTCCCCCTCCCCTCTCTCTCAAAATATATAGAAACTATGAAATTGGTTAATAATGTGGGTAAAAATTCGACTCCTGGTATATTCATATTGTAAAATAAATAAATAACGATCACCAGGAGAATCAATGAGAAAAACATTTAATCAAACCAAGCTTTCGTCGGAAACATCGTCAGGGTTAAAAGCAGTCATTGGGAAGAAACTTATATATGATCACTAGACGCCTGCATCCGGCTTCTGGACCGCGTCACCGGTCCCAGCTGATCGAATTGCACCCTGAGCATACCCTTAGCGTCAGTGCCCAGCCCTTTCCTGTTTCTATTCTGTATGCTCTCGTTGTAAGTATACAATTTAACTCATGTTATCAAAAATATGATAATTGGCATTTGACATTATAATTGGTCAACATTCATTATACAACTGTATAAAGGTAGTTTGTACCCTTATTTGGTGGACAGAAACTTGTGGTCTGTCCCCAGCACTGTTCAAATCACCATGGCACAAGAAGATTGTGTTGTCTCCGCTTGTAAACTGGGTCATCTTTTCCATTCAATTGTGTCTTCATTTAATGCCTAAAAATGTAGGCATTAACTGAAGACACAAGATATTGACTCTTTTTATGGACCATTATATTTCTCTTAGTCAAGCTGTGATTGTTTAGATATACAGTATAAGTAAGAATGTAAGTGGTGTACCAGAAAATCTTCATCTGAGATTCTACAAAGTACGTTGGAGAAAAAAAAAACCACTGAACCTTTCTTTGATGGATTTGGGGATCCAGAGAGTTAAAATCAGCTTCTTTATGCATTATAACTTTCCAGTGCATGAAGACTGAACATGTCAGAAAGATTAACTTGGAAAATGTATAAGGAGTCTGGAACATATTCCAAGGATAAAGAGTTTGATCAAGGAGCAAATGCTCAAAATGTCATGATAGGCCACTTTAATTCATTTAAACTCAACAATTCTTTATTCTTGCTTCTATTGTTTTCATCAGGGAAATCTTTGATGGACTCTTCTATATTTTTTAATCTTAGTAACTGTTCTTTTCTCAAGAAAAGAAATAAATGTCCTGGATAAACAGCAATATATGAAATTCTAAGATTAAAAGAAAAGCAGGCTTCAAACTGAAACTGCATCACTCATAAAATGAATAAAGTAGCTTTTGTAACCCAGCTGTGTTTAGTAGGAACCATTCATTTTAGTGTATATGATCTTTGCTTTTGGCTGCTTCTCCAAAATGTCAAATTTAATAGAACTTTTCTAATATTTAATACAATACAGCCATTAGTATTACAGAATAACAGAGTTGGGACCTTGGAGGTCTTCTAGTCCAACCCCATGCTCAAGCAGTAGACCCCATACCATTTCAGACAAATGGTTGTCCAATCTCTTCTTTAAAACCTCCAGTGTTGGAGTACCCACAACTTCTGGAGGCAAGTCGTTTCACTGATTGATTGTTCTGTCATGAAATTTCTCCTTAGTTCTAGGTTGGTTTTCTCCTTCATTAGTTTTCATTCATTGCTTCTTGTCCTGCCTTCAGGTGCTTTGGAGAATAAGTTGACCCCTCTTCTTTGTGGCAGCCCCTTACATATTAAAACACTGCTGTCTTATCACCCCTAGACCTTCTTTTCATGAAACTAGACATACCCAATTCCTGTAACCATTCTTCATATGTTTTAGCTTTCAGTCACCTAATCATCTTGTATAAATGACAGCTACTAAATTTTCCCTTTGAGCTTGTAATTAAAGAAAAAGTATAAGGAACATATACATATATGCATACACATACCTGTATATTTGTATACATATATGCAATAAAATTATAATAATGGAAGAGGAAGGTACCTCCATGCAAAATATCCACACACTTCTATAGAAGTGAATTTGTTCACATATAAGAAGGAAAATTTAGAATCTGCATTCATTCCAGACTCAAAGTAAAAAACCTGTGGTATGCCTTAATCAAAGAATCATCAATAGTGATTGCTATTGATTGCTATAAGAAAAGACCAGTTCTTTTCTTTCCCTTCATGGAAGACGTCTAGGCTATGCTTTGTTACCTCTCATGAGACTTCCCAAAAATAATAATAATAAAATTAATTTAAAACATATACATGCCTCCTATTCCTTTATCAGCTTAATGAGTTATAACAACCCTTAAACATTCATAAATGCAATCAGTAAATGATAAAACAAATTAGAATACCAGAACTACTACAATAGTAATCTGTGAAAATTATTTTAAGATCCCTCCTAATTTCTAGGAGGGAAGAAGGGTCGCTTCTGGAATGTTTTTTTCCACTTGAGGTCCTCCCAAAGAAAAAACTGCATTCTGTGATGATGTCAGTGGCAACTGAGGCATGACTGCAAAAATGTATACTATCCAGAACTATCCAGAACGAGGTGTTTTGAAGGTAGCCTTGAACTAAAGACAAATCTTCCAATAGCATTTGCATATACCATAAACTGAGTTCAGAAAGCAGCAATCCATTCCGCAAGTTGTTTCAGCTCAAGGATAAACATAGAAACTGAGACAAGCTCTGCATACTATCTCGCTGCCCCATTCTAAAATTGCTGTAGATTCCAGATCCTCTTAAAGACCATGAAGATCATTTTGCAATAATTCATCCTTGATTTGATCAACATACATTGCTAAAACAGCTCTGTCTAGGTAAGAATGCACCTAGATAAAGATGATAAAACATACTACTTCCTACAGATAGTAGATGGCTTTCTATTTGGTTCCAGGAGAAATTCCAGAATGCAATCCCATCTATTGCAGGGATACTTAGAATCTTGAAATTGTGAAAAGGAATATCCCCTGAATTCAGAAATCCTTTCTCCAAATTAATAACAACTCCATTCTAAGTTTGATTTCAACTTGTGATTCATGTTTATGGTCTGTAGGTATTACTGATCGTCCTTGGAAGTTATATGGGAAAGAAGAGAGTAACCTTTGTTGCCATATGTTCATTTGGCTGCCCACCAACTGAAAGCACATTTTTTTCTTGTATTTCTTTTAACAAGATTTAACAAGGAGAATAGGATACAAATTTCAGAAATCTCAACAAACAATTTTTAAAAACCAATTGCTCTCTCAGCTAATTAAGGCAGATACTTTTTCCCATCATCTGTGTGAGCTGGCAAGAATGCTAAGCATTCTTTGAACTGATGAAAAGAATCTCCAGGTTACCAAACTGTAAGTCTTTCTCAGGCTCTGAGCATATTATTGCAGGTCAATCCTAAACATTTGCACATCCAGATGATTTCCAAATGGCATTTAGAGAGTTACCCAGCAATCTGCTAGGCAACTCTTCAGAAGTTTTTTCGACTCTTCAGAATAGAGAGGCAATAGAGGTTTTCTATAGGATCTCTCCTGAGTGGCTTCTTCTCATATTTTGAACATTACTTGATTTCTAAGGAGTTCCTGCAGATAAAGCATGCTTACAAACACTTGCTGAAAGGTACAATGGGAGTTTATTTCAGAGCTTATTTTACTATCATAAATAAGATATCCCCTTTTATGCCTGATATTTAGAAAGTTAAAAACTTGGTGTTTTCTAATGCCTTCAAGTGTGGAGACTGAGGGACTGATATACCTCAAGTGAATAAAGACACTTTTGGCATTAATATAATTTTGTCTAGATCTTTAGATTGATTTTACATTACTGATAGTACTTGCTTAAAGTTCACTTATTAAAGATCAAAATTATAAACAGAATTATACAGAATGATGAATAAGTATTGGTAATATTTCATATTTTAAATGTTGATGATATATACAGATAGTTGATAATATGCTTTAAATTCAGACATATACATTTTACAGATTTCACTTAGTGAATATTACAATTTCAAGAATGTGATGCTACTACAGTAATATCTATAGCCATAGAGTTTAATTAACACACAATAAAATGTGTTTAATAAAACTCAAGCTTGGCCTAATGAAAATTATGATGTTCACATATAACAGTGACTTCATGATGTTGGGCAGATTCACTAATGTAGCAGCACAGGTGAAAAATGATATTCACACTTTCTAGCAACTGCATATCTGCCTTGCACATTGTAAAACATTGGAAATTTATGATATATGGAAAGAAATCACACTTATAAGAGACACTGGAACTTTAATCAAACCATCTACATAGTATTCTGTCTGTATTTAAGACAACAAATTCAAATTTCAAGATAAGACGTAAATCTTTGTTGAAATTAATGTCAGTCCATAACACAGACTGAAAAAGTTTCTATTAATTAAACATTTAGGTAAACAAATCAATCAGATAACTGCATATCTCACCTAATTCATGACAAAATTTGGCTACACTTAAGGAAACAGTCATTTGAATCTGACAGTAAGTTTTAAATAAAACTTACAAGGGGCACCAGAATATTTCATTAGATATGAGGTTAACAGTTCATGATGAATGTTAGTATAAAATGAACAATATAATAAAAGTTGGTGGTTTTATGGCTCCTTCAGTAGAAGGGCAAAGTCTGGAATTGAATGGGATGCCATTATATCTTTTTTTCTAAAGCCACTTATCTTTAAACCATGTGAAGGTAAAGATTTTCCTTAAGGGTTACAAAAATTAAAATTTCAAATAATAATGAATATTTCAGAATGTCAACTAAGGGCTTCACTTAACAAATGAAGTGTGCTGGTTGATACTATAGGACAAGGAGTGGCAGAACATGGGGGAGGAATCAAAAGAGGAATCAGCCTAGAGTTTCTTCATAGCCATAATGGACTAAGTCCAACAACCCTCTTTCCTAATATTTTGGGCAAGATCAAGACAACAATTCAGTTTTTAAATATTACCACAATAAGCAAAAAAGCCAGAAATATCAAATGGTGTGAGGGTAAAGATTTCTTTTCCGAGATTGTGGGTTGGTTTCTGAACATTTCAATACCAGGCTAGATAACATATTCAGCAGAGTTTAGGGGATGTCAGTGTCAGGGGTTGGACTATAAGACTTCCAAGGTTCCTTCCAACTTTATTGTTATTGTTGTTGTTGTTGTTGTTGTTGTATTATGGATAGTGTTGTCTAAATTTGACTCAAATCATAGTAACGTGTCAGTTTACTAAGTTCATATTTTCCAACAGTAAAGCTTATCATGTGAGGTTTTTTTTTTTCCTTTTGCTTGTTTGGATGCTCTGGAACAGAAGCAAACACAAATTATGTTCTGTCCAGAAATATCATTTTGTAATTGATTGAGCTTTTGCTTTGCCAGAGTTAATAGAATATTTAAAATGGAATTAACATTTGCTGTTTATCTCTGAAGTTGGATTGTTTGGTTAATAAAGTTCTAGTAGCTTTGTATATACGATATAATAAAACTGTAATGATTATTTAGAGTTTTGTATTAAATACAAAGTTATTTTCTAATATGCAAAAAATGTTCAATGATGAAGATTCCTGTTTAAAATAAAATGAGGCTTGAAACAAACGTGAAGATGCTCAGATCTTAGCAAAGTTGCTTTATCATAACCCATAAGTACTATAAAACCCAAACAATAATGGAAATTCACTAGAAACATGGAAAGTAAGGAAGCCAAGAAATAGTCACTGCAGAAAAGCATTCACTATCATTCTATCCTAGTATGTATGTATGTATGTATGTATGTATGTATGTATATATATATATATATATATATATATATATATATATATATATACACACACACACACACACACACACACATATATATATATATATATACCTACTGGTTTCTTTATATGCTGTACCACAACACACTGTAGAAGTGGGAAGAGTAAAAAAGAAAAGGCAGCTCAACTTTCAGGGATAGATACAATAGAAGACTCTGGTTTTAATCATATAAAACATATAATTTCTCTTCTAAGGAAGAAAGGTCAGACATTCAGTCAATAATACTTGCAAATATGAATGTGCGTAAAAGAATGCATGTGATATTGCTCCTTTGAGAGCTGTACTAATTATCAATACAGAACTCATGGTCTTTGTTAATGTTAATGATCTTCATAGAGCAGGACATGGATACCTTTAAGACTGCATTCTTCCAAAAGTTTTTATCCCTACAACAAGGTCAGGAAGAAGAGGCATTGTGCAGGCTCCTTCATTCAGGGATTGCCATCATCAGAGCTAAGTCTTTTCAAGTGCTGTTCCTTTTCTTTGAATCAGCATTTTCCCCAAGTCAGAGGGGTTTTTGCAAGGGCATGACAACCTGGGATTTTAACAAACATCAGGGACAGAAATGTGGTAGATTGTACCCTCTTGTAAACTGATAGTTTAATTGATATTATTTATCTATAGCACTTGTGTTTTGTTGCTTAGTTTATTGTTCATTATACATATTGTATATTGTGCATTTTAGCATACTTATGTATATAGGGAATATAGTATCCAGTATTGATAGTATTTGCTATTATTCTTTTGTTGCCAAAGACTGGTCTCCTAAATCTTTCTTGTTTGTCTACCTTCCTTCCAGGTATGTCTCATAGTAGTCCTTGGAGCAAAGAAAAAATGCCAAGGCAAATTTATCACATCTCAAAAGTTTTTCTCAACAGAAGAGTCCTCAAGTATTTCAATCTGAAAAACAGAAATGCATATATGTGCTTATGATACCCAACATACCAGCAGCATTGCTACAGAGGGTGTAGTAGCTCTTTTCCCATCAGTATTCCATACAAACCCTTTTCTGAACAACTTTGGACCTCTGGCAGAAGACATTTGCTCTCATTTGTTCTTAGAGCAAACCCCACCCTCTAGCAGCACTGATGACATTATCAAATTTGGTAATGAAGGATCTACAAGAAAACAACTAAACTCAGAGAACACCAAAGACCCCACAATTCAACCTTGAGTTCCAAATATTCTCTTCTATCCGTACACAATGTGAGTAAATAAAGAAAGTTGCTTGTGCTATCTCTGGTTTGTTTTTTGTTTTGGTTTTTGGTTTTTTTTGTTGTTGTTTGTTCTCAGCATTCTTCCTTTGTTTGTAGATAGAAAGGAGACTGCATAAGCCTCTTACTTAACTTTGCTTGAAATATTAGTCCATTTCCTGAAATTTGTATTTTAGAATACAAGGCAAATGTTTTCTTCAGAAGCAAACAATGGATAATGGATTCATTATTCTAAAAACTTCTGAAGGCTTGTGAGGAGAAAGAAAGAAAATCTGTAGGGAATAGAATTCCATTCTAAAACATCTCCTTTTAAAAGACTGTTGCTGCAGTGATGAATTAGTAATATGCCTAAACATGTATGCTTTGATAATAGAGGAGTGGATTCAGATTCTTTTCATTGTCTTCTGTTTCTTCTTTTTGGAAAATATTAGCTACATTTGAAATAGCCATTTTATATATTAAGTCAATTTAAATAATATTAGTTGTATTTAAAAGGATTAACTGCATTTGTTTGTTATACGATCATACAACAAAAGGAGAATAAAATCTAGTACAGATCACATAAGGCAAATAGCAACAGGTGACAAAAAAGAACAAAGTGAAAGAGGAAAAATATGTGTGTATATAAATTAAGAAAGAGTGATAAAACATTGTCACATCAAGCATTTAGAGTTGTGGTTCTCAATCTTTCCTTCACCACAGACCCTCTTTACATACCTTCTGTAGCCACAGATCATGGCCACTGATTCCCCCCAAAACTCAACTCAAGATTTAAATCATAACATTTTTTCAAGCCTTCATGTACCCTGTGACAATGCACGGTTTAGAATAAAAAGGCGTTCTTGTCAGACCCTATTGCCATGGCTTGTAAAGATTGCACTGGACTGATCCCTCAATAGAAAAATTACTGTATATCTGATTGAGACCAGCCTACGTATCTATTGATGAATGGGAAGTACGAGGCATGGTAAGGGGGAGAGTCAGGAGAACCTGTGAAATTGTCTCAACCTTTGAATCTGAACAGTTGCACAGGTGTTCTTGAGGAGGGATGGCATTGTATCCCTTCTTCATTCTCCAATGGAATGGGAAATGATGCATTCTCAGTTGTAACAACAGTTACTTACTCTGGAGTGACATAGGGAGTCTTGAAAAAGGTTGTCTATCAGTTTTGTGAAAATGTGAAGTATTGAATCAAATATTTTATGCTTTGTCTCATCTATGTTTTTTTTTTCTATTCTCAGAATAAGCAGAGGATGGATTGAGAATCCACAGTACCAAAAGCTATATGTTCCTTCCTGGCATTTAGCAGTCAAGTTGTGCTAAGGATTCAGTCCCCAAGATTGTTTCAGCCAATATCTCATCTCAAATTATTAAAGGGGGTGTAGAGAAGGAATGAAAATTGATATAGCTGTAACTTCCTCTCAAAGTTATAACAGGTCTCATTGTCTGAACTGGAAGTATAACAGCATTCAAAACCACTGTTCTATGTTTTATTTTTAAAAAAACCCACTAAGTTGCATGTGAATGCCATACAATAATATTTTTCATGGCCAAGAAAATCTAGAAATAGGCCACTTTTATTGTTGGATGACCTCGAATCAGCCCAGAATTTGGATAGTCCATTTGAACAATGGATGCTTATGTACATTTTGCTTCCTGAAAATTAGATATAGATTAGTTACATTCTCTTTGGATTCTTACATAAGTAGTCCTTGACTTACACTTGCAACTGAGACTAGAACATCTGCTACTAAGAAAGATCATTGTTGAGTGAATCACACCTGATTTTATGACCTCTTTTGCTACAGTCATTAAGTGAATTATGTGGTCATTAAGAAAATCCATCTTCTCCCATTGACTTTGCTTGTCAGAAACTGTCTAGGAAGGTCACAAACAGCAATCATATAACCCCAGGACCTTGCAACCATTGTAAATGCATGCCATTTGCCCATTAAATTCCATTGGTTGGCAGAAATAAATATAATCTTTAAATGTATCTGAACTTACCCTACAAATTATCCACATGCCAGCAGCAATGGTACCATGTTTTCCCAAAAATAAAACCCGAACCTTTTTTCTTTTTGCTTCCAAAAGAGGCACCAGGTCTTATTTTCAGGGGGTGTCTTTCCCACTCACCTCGCAGCGGTGCACCGACACTCCGGCCCAGCCAGCCCACTTCATTCTGCAGCTTCATTCTGCAGCTGAGAATGGAGCTCCAACCTGCATTTCGCAGTCAGAAGCCTTTCTGGAAGAGCTCTGCAGCTGAGAACCAAGCTACAGATTGAATCCATAGCTCGGTTCTTGGCTGCAGAGGTCTTCAGGAAAGGCCTCTGACTGCAAAATACAGGCCAGGGGAGCACCACAGAAGAAGCAGGCCGGTGAGGCAAAGCAGGTGTAGATTCATGAGAGGCCTAGCTGCAATGGTAAGCAGGTACAGGGCATGTGGAGCAGCTCCACTCCCTCCCAAGCTTGATTTTTAGGCATGCGCCTCGCCCCAAAACTAGGGCTTATTTTGGGAATAGGCCTATATTAGGCTCAGCCCCCAAAATCAAGCTAGGGCTTTCAGGGTAGGTCTTACTTTCGGTGAAACAGGTGTAATGGTGGCAAGGAAGTTGCATAGAATGTACCTACTAAAAATAACTATGGAGAAAACAACCATGTTTTCATACTTGTTAGAGTCATGCCCTTGTCAGAGCCTGAATTTGCAGAGGAAAATGAGTGGAACTAGAGACAATGGAGATCGAAAGGGAGGCATCGTTGGCTTCGGAGGAATATGGGAAGGAACAGGCCGAGGCAGGCCAGGTCCTTTCAGGATTGGGATGGCTTGAAGGCAGGGAGGAACAGGAGCAGGATGAAGATGAGAGACATCTCAGGTGATGAGCAAGGACCATCCCTGATCCTTGAGCATGGAGAGTGGAGAGAAGGAGACACAGCACAGGCAGACCCAACTACTCGGGAGGAGTGCCCCGCCTCTCTCCACAAGGCACATCTGGGGACTGAGACTTAAGGAAATGTTGTGGAGAGGGGCATTTGTTAGGAACAAATGCTTAATTATTGGAGGTTTGTGTGCCATTGCCAACATTGGAAACAACCCTCTGATCTCCTGTTCTTTGTTGTGATTTCTACTTGTAAACCCTGAAACTCTGACCATTGCACTGGCTGACAAACCTTAGATTGAATTTTGGCTTCTCTCCTGAAACTACTCAGGCAAGCTTGTAATTCCACAGACTAGTTAGATTTTGATGTATGTTCCTTTCTTTGTTATTTACTTGGCCTTGAGTAAATTGCTATTCTAATCTAGCAACTCTGTGTGCCTCGAAACCTGAAAGGAGACTGCTTGGTCCACGCACACTTTTCCTGCCTAAGAAAGTGAAAAACCTTTGAAACTACTTGCAGCCAGGGGCTGCTGAAGGTTTGTGTGTAAGTGGGTGGGTGGGTAGGTGGGTGGGTGGGTGGGTCGTTACTTGATCTGGGATTTGCCGGAAATGTGGGAGCATTTGGGGAACATTTTGACCAATAAAGGGTCAGTTTGAATTGTCAGCTGACTGTGTTGCCTCTGTGTCATGCCCTGGGTCATCACAGTTAGTGTATTTTATATATATATGAGATTTCACCTTTATTGCAGTTTTGATCAGTTTTTATGGAGGTTTCTTATCTTGTCAAATGAAAGAGAGAAGTAAAGAGTATTAATATCACACTTCAGATTCTGGCCTTTTAAGATGATATCTAGCTCCTGAGTGGCACTGACGTTATAGAAGCAGAACATACTCGAAAACACAATAATCAATCTTGATGGTCATGTTGACATTTGTGGTCTTTCAGTGAGAAATATGTCAGCTTTTTACAAGAACCTTTTTTTCTTGTGTCTGGCAGGTTATTGATTAATATGTTCATTGATTTACCGTAATATTCACCAACTGAGCTGTAAAATTATTGTGCCCTTATATTTTGGCAAGCTACTCTCTTTTTTATTTTTTAACTTCCTACCTGTAGCTAATAATATGCCATAATCTAAATGAAATTCTGTCAATATGGATGGTTGAAAGTGCATGCTTGAGATATAGCAATTTTGACATTTAGATCTTCAGTGCGACTCTGTTTGTATGGTAAGAAAAAAATGACTAGATTTTAATCCATAGAAGGGGTGGAAGACATGTAAACTGGTATTTGTGAAGACATGTCAATGCCCCTAATTTAATTTATTCTTCAGGTGAAATAGAGTGAACAATGGATAAATATATATTCTATAGAACTCTGCACCATGACTAATTCTGTAATAATGAATAACAAAGGTGAGTAATACAACTTTAACTTACTATTGCATTATAACTATTGGTTTTTCTAAATAAAGATGAGTGAAACAAACAAATTTCATTTCTTTTAAGAAAACAAAGATTTCATTGCCTTCAAGTATTTGGCTGCAGTTTTACTAAGTGACAATATGATTGTATTGCTAATAATTTTATTTGCTGATAAACATTTAGGACATTTGCCACTATGTGATACTTTTGTCATTGTGCACACACCCCTCCTACTGCAGATAAATTTGTTTTTAAAACAGATTTAAAATGCTGCTGCTATCTTAGTCTCTTAAATTTGTCCATGAATATTTCTGTAAATGGGTATGGGTTTTTAGGTTTTTAATAATATATATTTTTAACTTGACATAGCTACAGAGACTGAAATATATATATATAAATAAAATCAGGCATACATGATTAAATAAATGCTGGACTACTTCAGAATTTAGCTTGTAGCATTTGGAACTGTAACTACTTTTAAAGAAAAAAAATCTTACACTTGGATTCCATATCACAATGATAATGCATGAATCTTCATGTAAGCTGTTTCTGAGGAGAAAAGTAAAGATATAAATCTAACAAGCAGATAAATGAATAAACCTCTGATCTTCTATGTCAGGAGCTCCAAAGAGATTCATGAGTAGCCTGATAACCAATGCAACAAAACACTTTTGATACCTGCCTGCCAATCTGACTAATCTATGATAAATAACTGATCTGATGCAGCATTCTTTGAAATGCAATGCCAGAGACTTAATTCAAAGCATTACCCCTGGGCTGATGCAGCTAGGCAGCCTCTATCTCATTGTAATGAAAGTCCAAGCCAGTGTGCAAATCATTGTATTTGCAAAAATAAATGGGAGAATCAATCAACTATCAGGAATTTTCTTTGCACAGTATAAACAAATGTTGCTGCTAATATATTTCTAGCTGCTTTATTTATATATTTATGTCACTATAATCAGGTTTTTTTAAAATACAAAATAAAAGATACGTATATTAGATACAGTGCAATAACTGTTTCATACTTTCAGAGTATATAGTTTTTGAATTAATGTTTGAGACATATGCCACCCAAAAAGCAAACAACATATTTATCATTCTTGGAAAACCATCTGGTAAGTTTCACAATTCATATGTTCTTTTGTTTTTCCCTGCTGAACATACACAGCATGAGATTTTAGTAGTATTAAATACATGAATACAATTCAGTATTTCAAGTTCACATCTTGAAATACTGAAAAATATTCCTGTAATACATACTGTATTTCTAACACATCTAGACATTGGTGGCTTTTTCTTATTCAGCATTTCTTGTGCTAATCACAACAAGTGAAAAATACCTTGGATATAATTAGATTTATTTTAAAGTACACCAAACTAAAGCAAACCAAAATGTGAAACAACTGCTTATAATTATGTTAGCTTCAATATTATGAATAAATTTAATCTCTTAATTTAATATCATCATTTAATATAGAAAAGTTATCATTCTACCAGAAAGATATGCAATATGGCTTAACAATTTATAATATTTGTTAAACAACAATTTTTTAAAAAATTCCCCTTAGCCAAGTTAAATAAAAGCTCAGGTTGAATAAAGTTCAAATAATAGAATGTAAGCTTGGTGGAGGAAAACAACAGACAATAAAATAATCTAGTAAATTGAAGGATGTGGTTATAGTGGTAGTAAGCTACTTTTCTTGCTTGTAGAAGATAAGGACTCAGTTCTTGGCACTGCCATTAAAAAAAAAAGGATCCATAACAAATTGTGACATGCCCAGAGATTCCTACACATTCCTGGCTCTATAGATCACTGATAAAGATAGTTAGAAATCCAGTCCACAAGTAGATCTAGCCAGTATCTATGTCTTTGATAAACAATGGTTTAATATGATGGGTGAATAATTGTTTCCATTATTCAGGGGCTCCAATGTTATTCAAGCCAATTTATTCTAAATATCCCTGTAAGATAACAGATAATAGATTATGAATTCTAACTTCATGGAATTAATTAATGCCATTCATATTAATATATTTACAAAAATACTATACTATATTTATATTTTAAACATATTTAATAAATATATTTTAATAAACCAGCTTAATGTTAGACATGTGATACATTGGTTTAATTGGGTATTGGATTAAAACGATGGAAACAACCAAATATATTCTAGGATCAATACTAGTAAAAAAAATGTTATTCTATACTGTGAACACCAACCAATATTAATAGTTATGTAAATTGGGAAATGGAATAGGCTGTAAGATTGCCTAATGGATATATTTTTAAGAAAATTAAAAGTAGTTTCATTTATGTTTTCTCCATGATTAATTAGATTGGGATTTTTGTTTCAGATGAAAATTACATTCCCAGTTCTATAATTTTGTTTCTTTATTCAGAACTTAACTCATTAATTAGCAGCTTCTTTTCATATAGATTTCTATTCAAAAAAGATATTCCAGGGATCCATTCCTTCCCCGTGGCTTTAATTCATGTTGAACAATTTTCAAGTAGTCCTTGTCCTACCGCCACAACTGAAATCACAATTTCTGTTGCTAAGCAAGGTGGTTGTTAAGCCTGAAAGTCAAGGACTACCTTTATTCCTTTCCAGTGAATGGTACTCATCAGATGTGGCAATAATGAGTTTTTCACAGCTGACTTTCCTATAATACAGGAGTAGACTTTCTTTTTCCCTCTCAATTGCATTTTGATATAATAGTATCAAGCTCCCGTGCAAATACCTGGATGCTATAGCGGATGGGCAAAACAGGAAGAAAGAACCGCTGCTTGTATTTCACCATTCCCTTTCAATGATATTATTAGAACTGCTGGATTCGGAGCTTATGCCTGACCAGATGCCTTGGCTAGAGGAGCAGCAATTGACCTGGGCTAGTGCCAGAAGATATAATTACAGTATTCTGCTGTACATGGGTCACCCTTAAAAACAACCCAGAAGCTACAACTAGTTCAGAAGGCAGCAGCTCATATTCTTACTGGCTCCAACTTAACACCAATTCTGTGGAGTCTGTACTGGTTTCTGGGTACAATTTAAGATGCTGCGTTTGACCTATTAAATCCTAACAAGTTATAGGACCTACAAAGGACCATAAAGAGCTTTAAATCTCTAAAGACAATTTACCATCTGGTGCCTGCAGGACTACCTGCCCAAACCAGAATTAACTCTACCCGCACTATCAAGGGTAGGGTAAGGCAAAGCTAGAAAACACTGGTCTTCTGTGGCAGCTCTGATGCTTTGGAATAAAGGACCTCTCTCCCGGACTTCAAGCACTCCACTGTTTATTCTACTCCTTTTATGTTTGTTTTACTGTTTTTCACTTTTTATTTGCATCTGCTTTCCATCAGCTGGAAATTCAGTGGTTTCCATCATGGGGTTATATGAAATTACTACTTTTAACTGCCCAATAGGTATGTTAATGTCGTCACACTGTGTAAGCCACCAAGAGTCATTCAATTAAGGGAAGTTTAAGTTTAATTGCAAAATAAAATAAAATGTTTTTAAAATCTTATTTAATTAGGGAAAATCGTAAATCTTGAATTATAAAGGAACAACTGCTAAGCCTTGCTCAGAGATATTCATGATAGGAAGAGTAGTCAATTTGACTTTCATAGAAACATGGCCATCCTGATGGGTTGCATGGATCCTTATATAGTGTTTTAAGAAAATGTAGAGAATTGATGTATTGGCAAATGACTATAAAAGACTTTAAAATGAGAAGAAAGGATACACTCCATCAGTATGATATCCATATTTGGAAAGATACTAGAGCATATCACAGAGCTTGATCTGTAAGCATCTTAAAAACACCGTAGTAATGATCTGTAAGCATCTTAAAAACACCGTAGTAATTATCTGATGTCAGTGTCGAATTGTCAAAAACAAATGTTGCCTATTATTACCTTACTTTTTAACCAAGCAGCTTATTTAATAAATTGTGGGAATGTTGTATTCTTTTCATTTCAGTTGAATATCTTTCATTTCAATTGAATATGCCATGACATTCTGGTTAAGACTGCATTGAATGATATGACAATAGCTGATAGGATATTTATTTATTTGAGAAAATTTAATATAGGCAATAAGCTACTGACTTGCAAGGTGGTTGCTAGTGCTAGATTAGAGAATCTAGTTTGCAAAGAATATTAAAAGCCTGCTTCAGGCTTTGGTTATTTATTTGTATTAGCTACTGAGATGAAGGGATGACAGTTCTGAGTGGTACTCATCCAGTCATCTACCAAGGTATTAAATCATTTTTTTATTATTTGGAATGACATTTATTTAATTCTTAATGTCATTCTCCCATATGCATTCTGATTACAGGTAGTTCTCAAGTTACATTCATAACAGAACCTGGCAATTACAGTCATAAAGTGAGTCACCATGTGACTCATTCTACGGCCATTTTTGCAGTATTAAGCAAACACGACAGTCATTAAACAAAGATACCATAAGTTAAGTGAACACTGCAGTTGCTTGCAAATCCATTGTCTGATATGGAGTAGTTTTTGTCAGAAGCCAGAAGTCAAGGCCAGTTTCCAGCAAAAATGCCATAAATCACATTCTTGTGACTATGGGACATGGCAAAAGGCCATAAAGGCAGGCCAGATGCCAGGGACCACTAATATGTGGTTCCTTGACTGTGAGAGAGTGCCTAATACCAGGGAAGGGGGTGTCTGTTATAACTGTCAATTGGGTAAATGACTAGTTGTAAGTCGACAACTACTTGTTACTAGAAACTGAACAGGATCTGATATCTTCCTTTATTTTACAGATAGATCTCAGCTCATAGTTTCTAAGATTCACATTCTGTTATCAAGACACCTTGAAAACATGTAGAAATCTCAGTAATGCTCCCATTAAAATGTTTTTACATTAAACTGTGAAATACAGTATTTAGATAAAAAGTTTCTGAAAGTAGAGATAAATGGAAACAATAAAATATGTTAAAATGAGATTCATTTATTTGGGAGTTAGGGAGAGACATAATTTTTAAAGCTCCTATCTTGTGTTTTTATTACTAGATAGATTTACATAGAAACTACATCTTTGCTCTAAAAGTGAAGGAATGCCTGCAACTTATCTTCAGTTAAATGTATAATACAGCACTTAACAGCCTCAGATAGAGCTCTACTGAAATGACTGCAGCATGATAGAGAATTAGGGTTTATGTAACTATTCAGAAGAAGCTCCACATGATTATGAAATAATTCAAATAGGCAAATACATCAAAGTATAAGAAATATATATATCTAGTGGCTAAACTTGTTCTATCACTTTTATTTTATGTTGCTTTTAAAGCAGAATGTGGAGATTTTCCTTCTGACTTTAAAGTTGATATTTTGGGTATATTTGTCTTCCTCAGAGTCATATTTACACATTTCATCATCAGTCAGCTGTATTTGGTGATGAATTATTCATAACTCTAAATAAAAAAATATTAAGAATATTTTAAACATATGCATAACATTCTGGAGTTGTGTATCTCATAATTACTGAAATATTTGAATTACACAGACAAATTCAGATCTCTGAAATGATATTTCAGATGTCTTTGCCACATATTGTTAATTGGCTAATGAATTCTCGATATGATTTTTAAGCTACTAAAAATATACAGTGCTGAATAAAAATAATACAACACTGTGTAGATGCCATTTAGACAGATTCTGCCTCATGATTTTTCACAAGAACCGTCCATTTCCCCACTGACACCATGTTTTTTGTAAAACCCTTTTATCTATTTTTCTACTAACATTAAATGAGATATTCAGGTATATTACTAAATTATCCCTTAAGAGCTGAGAAACACTAAATGAACAGAAGTGTTAACAGGAGGACCACAATGTATCTCATGGAAGAATTGTAGAAAGACAAGTGACAAAGTTATTCAATCCTCATGTTAATGCAAGTCTACCTAATTTCACACCTTCATACTTGATTATTCTTTATTACGCAGAAATTGAACAGAAGTTTAAGAAGCTGAAACACCAGAACTGAGAAATTATTTTATTTTGAATGTTAAAAGAGCAGAACTAATTAGAAGCCTCTGGAAAGCTTCTATTGAAATACACCACTCAGAAGTTACTGAATTTCATATTGAATTGTTGAAACTGGCATCAATCTGAATCAGGTATCTTTAATTCTGTTAAAAATACTGATTTTTGTGCACATATATTTTTCTCATAGGTTAGTGTCCACAATTCAAATTATACATTTGAACTGACTTTCTTTTTTCAAATGGCCTAATTTGAATTTGAAGCAATTTTTCAAGTGGAGCTCCAATTTTTAATCAGAACTAGCTGATTCACATTCCTCTATCGGTTGCGTCATGTTTTTAACAAAATTCAAGCTCTTGATTCTAATTTCTAAAGTTGCCAAAATGTGAGGCCCTCAGAGGTCTTCTGTGTGCTCCAATCTTCTAAGCGTACTTGTTTTACTACTGACAAGAGGCCTAGGTGCATTGGTGACATCTAATCTTTTGCATTGCTAATAGAATCCCACTATTGTAATGTAGTCTCCATCTCTATCAAGCCTATGTTAAATATATATATATATATATATATATATATATATATATATATATATATATATATATCAATAATGATGGTGAAAATGCGACTCCCGGGCATAATTATAAATGGAATGAATAAAGCGCGTTCACCAGGAGAGTTTAAAGTTAAAATACTTTAATTAAAGTATTTTACTATATTAAAAGGTTGCCAAGCTTTCGTTGGGAAAACTCCCCAACATCTTCAGGGCTGAGAGACCGTTTCTAACAAGGTGATTCAAACGGGTTCCATAGACGTCGAAGCACGAAGCTGAAAACACCAGCCTGAAGATGACGAATGGGACTTTGTCGAAACGTCGCCAAGACACTTCCAATTTTACGCGGGAGAAAACCCAAACAACCAAAGACCTACATACAAACACCCGCGAAAACCTCAGAAAACATAGGAGAGAGAGAGAGAGATTTTTTTGCCATAATGATTTTACCCTAAACTGATGCTTCAAGTATTCCAATGATGCATTTTTCACCATGTCATCTGTCTACTGCTGCTGTTCTCCTTCTACTCTTTGTTTCTACATTTCCCAATCTTCTCCAGAGAGCTAGGTCTTTGCATAATGTGTCCACAGTATGTCAATTTGAGTCTGACCATTGATAGTTTAAGTGAAAACTCCGATTGATTTGTTCAGTTGTTCATGTCTTTAGTTTTTTAGATGTCCATAGTATTCTTACAAGTTTCACCCATTCCAGAGTTCAAAAGTGTCAGTATTCTTTCTATTCTGCTTCTTTGAAGTTCAGCTTTTGCTTCCACAAGGAATACATTTGCTTGTACAATACTGATCTATTACAGGGAAGTAGTAGTAAAGCTGGAAGGGACCTTGGAGGTCATCTAGTCCAACCCGCTGCTCAGGCAGGAAACCCTACACCATTTCAGACAAATGGCTATCCAGTCTCTTCTTAAAAACTTCCACTGTTGGAGCATTTACTGCTTCTGGAGGCAGGCTGTTCCACTGATTAATTGTTCTCACTGTCAGGAAATTTCTCCTTAGTTCTAGATTGCTTCTCTCCTTGATTAGTTTCCACCCGTTGCTTCTTGTCCTGCCTTCAGATACTTTGGAAAATAGCTTAATTCCGTCTTCTTTATGGCAGTCCCTGAGATATTGGAATACTGCTATCATGTCCCCCCTTGTCCTTCTCTTCGTTAAACTAGACATACCCAATTCTAGCAACCGTTCCTTATATGTTTTAGCCTCCTGTCCCCTAATCATCTTTGTTGCTCTTCTCTGTACTCTTTCTAGAGTCTCAACATCTTTTTTACATCGTGGTGACCAAAACTGGATTCAGTATTCCAAGTGTGGCCTTACCAAGGCATTGAAGAGTGGTATTAATACTTCACGTGATCTTGATTCTATCCCTATGTTAATGCAGCCTAGCACTGTGTTGGCCTTTTTGGCAGCTGTAGCACACTGCTGGCTCTTCTCCTTCTGCTTCTCCTTTTCCTGCCATATTCATTATTGGACATTGGCGATCATTTTGGCGATCCTGTTTTTATCAGCAGCCGCACAAAAAAGTGCTACTCAGTTTTGTACAAACCAGTCCCTTAGATTTTGAAGCCATGATGTTCTTCTTCTGCTTGGACATCATTTGCCTTCAATCTTTCTCTGGAGGATTAAATGGAGTATGCCGTATTTTTCTGGGTGTTGCATCACATGTCCAAAATATTCTAATTTTTGTTTTTAAATTGTTTTGATGATTTCCCTTGGCTTTCCCAGGATGCTTATCACCTCATTTCTGATCTTGTCAACCCAGCTTATACTTAACAGCCACTTGTAAATCCACATTTCAAATGTTTCTAGTCTCTTCAGGTGGCCTTCTGTCAGAGACCAACTCTCTACTCCATAGAGCAGGATAGAAAAAATATAGCATCTGACAAGCCTGATTTTCAGTCTTAGGCTTATGTCGTGACTGCAGAAGACCTTTTTCATTTTGAAGAATGCTGTTCGGGCTTTTTCTATCCTTGTCTTTACTTCAACGGTCATGTCCCAGCTTTCATGTAAATTGGAACCGAGGTGTGTGATCCTTTCAACTTTTTCTAGTGGTATTTCTTCTGAATTTATTGGTGGTAAATTAATGGGTTGTTTGCTGACGACCATGATCTTGGTTTTTGAGGTGTTAAGCTTCAAGCCATATTTTTCAGATATTTCTGTGACTCTGTTGATGAGGAGCTGAAGGTCTTCATGCTTACTGGCAAGCAGAACTGTATCATCAGCATATCTTAAGTTGTTGATCCAAACACCATTTATTTTGATGCCAGGATCGATGTTCTCCAGTGCCTTGTTGAAGATTGACTCAGAGTAGATATTGAACAACAGTGGAGACAGAATACATCCCTGTCTGACCCCTCTTCTTATTTCTGCGTCAGCTGAGTATTTTTGGCCTAGTCTCACATTTGCTACCTGATGCCAATACAGATTCCTTATGATTTGGATGTCTTTGTCATCTAGTCCGCCTTGTTTCAGGATTTCTAATAGTTTGCTGTGTCTTATTTTATCAAAAGCCATCATTCTTGAAATTGTACCAGTGCTTTTTCTTATACCTAATATTCTGAGAGTTGTGTATAAACAGGAGCTCAGTCTTCACCATCTGACAACTTCTCCTAAGAATTCCCAGTTGTGCAAGCAAAAACAACTGTGGGATAGAGGCAAAGGGGAATAAAACAATTGCTAGCTGTGAATGAGCAGAAAGTGTGAAGAACTGGAAACTCGTTTTGCTCAAAATGCTCTGACACCTCTGCAGTCAGTGAAAATGTTTCCTCCATTCTTCCAAAATACATTTAATTGTACATGTCCCCCTATTAAAAGATATTGGTGTGAAGAGTAACAATAAATGTTATTGAGCTATTAAGAGTGCATGTCTGATTCTATTTTAAAAAAGATATTGGAGGAAACATTTCATAATGCATATGCTTCAAATATTCTTTGGTTCACATACAACAGTCTGTTTATCTACATTGTACAGTTATATAATTCCTTTGAGATCTAGCATATTGTGCAATGTACTGAAAACTTTCCACTTTATCCATTTTATAGTATATGCAATTTAACAAGCTATTTTATTAGTTAGGAAACAAGCTATGTTTGGCTTTTGCAACCCCTATTATCCTCTGTCTTCATGGAAACAATTGTGCTTTGAATAACAAAATTTAGAATTAGAATTTAAAGTTAAATGAATCATAAAAACAAACATGTTTTTGGAAATATTGAAAAATCATTTGAGTCAGATTCCTAATCTATGTTCAACATAGCTCCACTGCTAAATCTGATGTCTTTCCTGTGTATTCTACTGGAATTTGCTACTGTCATATAAACCATCAATTTAAGTGTAGCTTAGCATTGTGCTTGAAAAGGTTCCTGCACATAAGAAATATAACCCTACTGTCTAACATCTAATGAACATAAAACTGCTAGGAGTGATCGTTTGCTGGCACAGAAGGAAGTAGTATGAGTATAGTTCTGATCTCCGTTTATACAATTCACCCAAGGCTAAACAAGAAACCAAAACCAGTGTTTGGAAACAGTTTGGGTGAAAATGGGGATTGCTTTTGATAATTATAACCAAGTTTATAAGAGGCAGATGAACCAGTGGTTCTGTTTAGCTCTAAAATATTCCCAGGTATTGATATCATACTTAACTGACAGATTCTAGATTCTAGATTCTTCATTTTCCCTTTTTTTAAAGACAGGAACAACATTCAGTCTCCTCCAGTCATCCGGTACATTGCCATTCTCCAGTTTTATTTAAAGACATAAGCAGTCGGTCAGACCATCTGCAAGTTCCTTCAGCAAATTAGGATACAATTCATCTGGTCCAATAGGCATAAATTGCCTCAAAGTAATAGATATTTTTTAAATTAAACTCAAGCTTCAATGCTGCCCACTTATTCTGTTCATAAATTTCTGTTTAGACAATAAGATTTGGATAGTTCTGTCTTCTCTAAGTAACTGCTCTACTGATTCTTTTCTTTTTCTTTTGAAGTCTAAAGTTTTTTTGTTATTCTTAGCATGTTTCACTCTAGGCATTTTAGCATCTTTCATTCTATGTTTTTGCTTTCCTTACATAAGCTCCACAGTTCCAGGCTACCTGACCAGTCTGAACTTTTTCTTGTCATCTGGTTCTTTTCCATTTTCTGTTATGAGCCATTTTAAAATTTTTGCCTTAACTAAGCTTTTTGAGTAGCCATATTACCTTCTCACCCTGATGCTGATTTTTCCCTCTGTGGAATCATTTAGTACTGTGCTTTTAGTACCTTCTTATTTAGGAACTCCCAGACATGTCCAATTAATATTTCTTGCCATGGAATCCTACTTGTCACTGCTCTGAGTTTACTGAAAGGAACGTGATGGCTTTAATATGCAGGAACAAGATTTGGAAAGAGACTGTTCTAGTAGTGTTTGCAAAATCTCCCAAGCTAAGTAAAGCTTCCTCAGTCTTATATTTGGTCCTTTAATGCATATGTCATTTTTGTTAAAGGTCTCCTTTAACTCAGACATTTTCATTTTCAATTCTTGCTGTCATTGGCACTTCATCTCAGAAGCAACTGATGCCAACCAACCAAATTCATTTGTCATTCAGATTACTTCCTCTGCTTTCCTATCCTTCTCTAATATATTTTATAGCCTCTGCAATTTATAACAATGGAAGAATAAGAACAGGTGGGGCAGGCAAAGAAGAGGCATGTATATTTGGAAAAGGCCCAATAAAAGGGGGAGGACAATAATTATTGTATGCATAATTCTGATTTACACCATACATGTATCATTGCAATTTGCTACATAATTGGAGCTGTTTCATTATTTTATGTTCCTCAATTCATACTTGCATCATAGCAAAGGAGGCCCATTTTATAACAAAATGCCATTGCCAAGTCTTTTATTTTATTTTATTTGTAATCTATTGTTTGGGCTGAGTAAGTTGGCTACTTTTCATACCAACTTCTAGATTTCTGTGCCAATGTATCTATTTTTGACTACTCATTGTCACTGTTATTTCTTTTATGGCAAAGATTTTCAGACAAAATGATCCTGCTGTTTACTAGGATAAAAAAGAAATATAAAAAGTTTGAAACTATTTATAGAAATAGATAAATATATAATAAGAACTTTCTAAATGAAATTCCCATGTGATGAAAGACCCTTGCACATAAAATTTTTCACATTTTCTCAAAATCACATATGCATTATATTCAGGTCAGACAAACGAACAGTTTCTTTTTATATATAATTCTCTTTCTGAAAGTATAAAATATTGTACACACATCTGTGTACTTGTATTTAAGTCTTATTGGATTGCACATGAGGTTTTAAGATTAAACCAAATTGTGTATAAAGAGCGTACTTGACTTTCCATCTTTTAAAATTAGATGCTACGTTAAAACCCTTCTTTTACCAAATACCGTTCATATTTCAAAGAAATATTTCATCTTTTATCTACTGGGATAAAAAGAAATCTAGAAACCCCTAAAAGGGATACAATTGCTGCTCTGACATATGTTGTAACATATTGAGGAGCATCAGGTGCCACAAGACTCAAACTGGGAGCACTGCCAGAAAAGACAACCTTCACAACTGCATTGTGGGAGGATAAAAATAGTTGGCAACAACTGAGAAAAACAGAACGTGAAGCTGGTAGGTTTCCCCTCACTCAGATGATCATAAAGTGAAGAGGCCTTTCTATGAAAGTCTGAGATGCCAACCTAGAACTTTAAATTCTATTGGACTTTATTCTTGGATAGTAGGGTTTATATATTGCATGTCTGTATAATAGCTGTGTTAGGTATTTTTTACTGATAGAATATTTGTAGCTCAGGGTTGATCTGCAGGTACTTTGGTGCTCTCTGAGCTTGGCTGTTTCGTTGCAGACATTTCATTACCCAAACCAGTTAACATCTTCAGTGCTAGTAGGAAGTGGGGTTTGTTCTCATTTTATATACTAGTGGCTTCTCCTGTCAGTGTTGATGGGAGTGGTCTTTGTGGTTCCTTGATTGAGCTGTTGTTTACCATTAGCTTGTTTGTTTGCATTGCTACCAACCCACCAACCCACTAGTATATAAAATGAGAGCAAACCCCTATAGCATTAATAACGTTACCTAATTTGGTAATGAAAAGTCTGCAACAAAAGAACCAAGCTCAGACTCCATAGGTATTGATTGTATTATATTGGTTTAAGGTTTTCCTGGGGCTTTAAATTTTGTTGGCAAATCTTTGTTGCTTTCTGTTTAGTGACTCTTCTTAACCACAGGCTTGTTTATATTAAACAGGCTGGTTTATTATATCCTGGTGTTCGTTTTTTCTATATCTATATCTATATCTATATCTATCTATCTATCTATCTATCTATCTATCTATCTATCTATCTATATATATATATACATATATATATATATATATATACATACATATATATATACATACATACATACATACATACATACATACATATATATATATATATATATATATATATATATACGAAAGCTGCTACATAGTACTACATACACTCTGTTGTAATTCCATATCCACAGTATTCTTTGTTTTTTAAAAAGCTTTCCTGTCTGAAGACTGCTTGGTGATGACTTAGCGCATCTTACAATTAAGAGGAATATAAAGATGCAAATTCAACTGAATTATCATTATGCCATCTGGTGCTTTTACTTTTATTTATTTTATTCACCCATAGCAGCTAGTTGCTTGCCAATAGATTATGTTTCTTTGGTCAACACTGGAATGGAAAAGCTTTCAAAATTCAGTTAAAGGTCTTTGGGGAAATAAGGAGGTCAGCACAAGAGCAACA
Source organism: Crotalus tigris (assembly GCF_016545835.1). Taxonomy (NCBI): domain Eukaryota; kingdom Metazoa; phylum Chordata; class Lepidosauria; order Squamata; family Viperidae; genus Crotalus; species Crotalus tigris. The sequence goes on from NW_024096968.1 coordinate 2,770,879, forward strand.
AATTTCTTACATGCATAACCATGAACAGATACTAGAAGAAAAGATGAGGGGGGGTATGTTGTTATTCTGAAAGGAAGGTCAAGTAATTCTTCCAAAAAGCTTTTGTTTCTAATTCTTGTTCTACAAGGAATTCAAATAAATTCACCTGCAGTGTTTTCAGAACTCTGCCCAATTATTTTGAACTTAAAACTGACCGAAAAAATATAGTTTTATAAGGGTGAATGAATAGTAATATTCTTTATAGTTATGCAACAGAAAAATTATCTGATTCGGAAATAAATATTGATGAATCCAACACACATTAGCTTAGAAAGATAGCCTTTTGTCTGACTAGTTGCAAAAAAGGCTTTGCAACTTGAGAGAAACTGTTATAGCATATAGTATTTTGCCTGACATCTTGTGATGCACTGTAACAGCACCATCAGAGCTAAAAAAGATCCTTACAAGGAGAATAATCAAGACATGAATTCATTTCATACTTCGTTTCATATTTCTTAGATGTCAGGGTTCTAGAAACTGAACAGAAAATTCTAAAGAAGCAATGCAGAAGTTTCAAATAAAATGGACCATAGTTTTCCATATATAAATCTATCTCAGATTGTATTCATTAAAAAAGATGCTTGATAAAAGGTATGTTATAACTTTGGAAAGAAATCTCAACTGGCAGAAACAGGTTTTTTTTCTCTATGTGTTTATTGCATTATTCAGATAAATCTGATATACAGTAATTTAATTTTAGGTTTGTTAATGGTTTATGTTACATTCCTGAGGAAAATGTCTATGGAGATTCCCAATCATTCAGGTCATGGTTTTCCAAAGGTGCTTTTCAAAAGACAACTGAACTTTCTTGGGGGAAGGGGGGGTTCTCCTTGAAAAAGGAAAAGTTTCTTCAGAGTAGCTTTGGAGGTGCAGTAGTTAGAATGCAGTATTGCAGTTTTGAAAGCTGATTCTGCCCACAGCCAGGTGTTTGATCCTTACTGACTCAAGATAGACTCAGCCTTCCAAGGTCAATAAAATCAGGATTCAGATTTGGGGAGGCAATATGCTAACATTGTAAACTGCTCAGAAAGTGCTGTAAAGCACTATGAAGTGGTATATAAATCTAAGTGCTATTGCTAGGATATCAGTTGATGATACAACCTAGCCATCATTTTTCTATGAAAATATTAGCACTAAAAGAATAAACTACTGATTTTTATTCTTGCTAATTTGTCTTATTCAGCTTGATTCTGCCACACACTATTGTTCAAAATAGAATTTACAGCTCTGGTTTTTACATCTTCAAAGTAAAACAAAGCTTTGGAAGAAGCTTTGAAATTCTTAGAGATATCTGTACTTTAAAAATTGCCAAAGAGAAACACCATTAGATACAGATATAGATAGATACAGTAGATACAAATACAGATGGATACAGATATCTACTGCAATAGTTCAGTTTCAAGATTTCACTAATAACATTTTATTATATATTTTTCCAAGAACATTGAAAATTAACTAAGAATGAAGCTAAGTCCATTTATTATAGGTGGTCATTAAGCTTGGGTCATTGCTAATATTAAAAAATTAGACCTTGATAGAAAAAACTTTACTTCAGTGTCATAATCATCAAAATGTCAAAAGATCACAGAATGTTGCGTTCTATGAACACTTTCAAAATAGAATACTATGAGCCAATGTTTGAAAGCTGATTCTAAACAGAAATGTAGCTGCTATTTAGGGCCATGTTAGTGAGTGACAGTGACTTGCTGGAGGTTAGATGACAGTGTTTGTATGGAAAATGTTCTACCTCAGGGACCGCTGCAGCATCCAGATCATGCTGTTTAATTGTAATATGTTTATATTAAACTTCTTTAATAACAAAAATGTTGTTTACAATAAGTATTGCTTTTGACATTTTTATGAATAAAAAAAAATCCAGTTTTAACTTTGTGGCATACCATTTTGTGGTTTGTTAGTATTCTGAGTAAGAACCTGGCCTTTTGAGCATTCAGCCATTGTATATACTCAAGAAGCTTAAAAGAGATTAGTATTCTTCACCTTTCCCCATTGTAAGAAGCTACCGACTACCATAAACTCAAAAAAGAATCTTACTGCTGCAAACAATATTGGGGTGATCCAATGGACAGAAATAATCCCTTTCCCTTCCACTTTAAAATATTTTTTCTAAATGATGTTGAGAATGATTCACAATTTTTTTCCTGCTAGTTCCAATACTCTCCTCATTCTCACTGTGGGGGGGGGGGAATCACTGAGTTTGTGGTTAACCTCTTTGGTATAAGTGTTATAAGAAAATGAATTAGCATCACAAGTAGAATAAATTGCAAATGATTATGCTTTTTCACAGATCTAGACCAGTTCACATATTCAATGGCTATAGGCACCAGATGCAACTTCAGGGCTTGTTTTGAATCAAAGCCGTGATGCTCCCGAGGCATTGGGGTAATATTGTTGAACCTTCCTTTTTGAAGTGGCTTTCAAGTATACACTTGTGACAAAGTAGCATTAAGAAAAGCAGGTGTGAAATAATTTACCATTGGCTAAATAGTTCTTTTCCTTTGACCAGGTTTTTTTTTCACCGTAGCAGTTGAAATGATAATGGCTATTGACAAGTTTAGTTGCATTTATAATTAAAAGCTAACATTTCCATTTCAGCTTGCAGATGATCTTTTGCTAAAATTCAGTGTTGTGGAATCAATAATAATAATGATAATAATGATAATGATGATGATGATGATAATAATAATAATAACAACAACTTTGCAAAATATTTCAAGAAACTGCAGCTTCCTGCAATAACTCCAGCAATGCTACAAAAAACTGCGCTACTCAGAACATCTTACATTGATACCTAGGATGCTGGCAGCAACCCGTGTCAACCATCAGCGCCAGTCAATTTGAATGTTCAGTTAACTGATGTTCACGTCTAATGAATAATAATAATAATAATAATAATAATAATAATAATAATAATAATAAGCAACAGACAGTAAGTGCCGCCTATGCAAAGAAGCTGAAGAAACAATGGACCACCTGGTAAGCTGTTGCAAGAAGACTGCACAGACTGACTACAAGCAGCGGCATGACAAAGTAGCAACAATGGTGCATTGGAAGATCTGCAAAAAATATTATTTGCCTGTAAGCAAAAACTGGTGGGATCATAAAATAGAGAAAGTCATAGAAAATGATAAAATTAAACTGCTCTGGGACTTCAGAATTCAAACAGACAAGCACCTGCAACATAACACCCCAGACTTAACAATTGTCGATAAGAAAGACAAAAAAGTCTGGATAGTGGACGTGGCAGTGCCTGGAGATAGCAGAATAGAAGAGAAAGAACTGGAGAAGATAACAAAATACAAAGACCTACAAATAGAAATAGAAAGTCTGTGGCAAAGGCAAGCAAAGGTAGTACCAATAGTAATAGGCACCTTGGGTGCAATCCCAAAACAACTGGAGCACCACTTGAACACCATTGGCATTGACAAATTCGCTATTAGTCAATTGCAAAAGGCAGCCTTACTAGGAACTGCTTCGATCCTGCGACGATATCTGTAATACCATCGAACATCCACATCTGCCTATCCCAGGTCCTGGGTAAGGACTGGATAGATAGACAAATGCCAAATCCAGTCTGAACATCTGGCTGACTGTGCGATGACCCATAATAATAATAATAATAAAGTTGGAAGGGAGGACATCTAGTCCAACCCCCTGCTCAGGCAGAAAACCCTATACAATTACAGACAAATGGCTGTCCAGTCTCTTGATGCTCTCAGTTTTGTTTCAAGGTTGCTGACAAACATAGTACTTTAGAAACAGGAATATTTACTTCAATTTAGGCCAATAACAGCAATAAGGAATGTGATTCAAATGCCTAATAAAGAATGCTTCCCTAAAAAGAGCCAAATACAGTCCAAAAAGCAATAGCGTAGTCTGGATATGTTCCAAAAGTCACAAGATGCCAAATCTGGTAAACAGTCAGTTCAAGGGTCAAGAGTCACAAACAAGAAACAGGAACACAATTCAAGAGCTGGATAGCTGAACAGTTGTCTACAACAAAGGATTGCAAGTCCAGGAGCTAACTAAATCAGTCTATAGCCAGCTGACTGTACATACTCATGCTTTATCTTTTGTTTCACAAGAAGCTTCATTAAGGAACATTGTTCTGCTCACTTCTATATGTGCCTAGCCTGGGGCTTGGTGGCTATGCTTCATCATCTGTCTACTCCAGCTGAACAGGAAATGCTTGTGGCTGATCAGCCTCAATTGAAACCTGGTTTACTGATTACTGAGACAGACAATTCTGAAGCATAGGCTTAGCTGGAACAACACTGTGAGATTCAGACTCTGAATCATGGCACATAACACTCTTTGTGCTTGGTTGTTCACTTTCAGACATTTCATTACCCAATTAGATAACAACATGCTAATAAGTATGGAATTATTCTCTGTGTATGTATAGTAGCTTGCCCTGTCAGTGTTGGTGGGCTATAGTTTTCTCCTTGATTAGTATATTGTTTTCTGCTTGATTGTTTGTCTGGTAATAACCTCTGTTTATCTGGGTGTTGACTACTGAAGATGATTCCAAAGATGTTTTTTCACGAGGCAACTGGACTTTCTTGTTTTTCTTTGAAGACGTTTCGCTTCTCATCCAAGAAACTTCTTCAGCTCTGACTGGATAGTGGGGAATGGAAAGATTTATACTCATTGCAGACAGCTGGTCATTTGCATTCTTTTAGCGAATCGTTAATATTCCCTGGAGGCTTACCTATGTCTTCAGGGTCACCTGAGTAGTGCAAATATGTGTTGAACCTTCTTCAAACTGTTGAAAGGACTGTGTTGTAGACTGGAGATAGATGATGTCGTATCCCTCCCCTTCTATTGAGGAGGCTGTTCAGTTTTGAAAGAGATGGCCTCTTTGACCCCTTTTTCAAACCAGTGGTCCTCTGTATCCAAACTGTGCATTTTGCTGTCTTCGAAAGAGTGGCATCTGTCTTTTAAATGCAGATGGGCTGCTGAATTTGTCCTGATGGGTTTGCTCTCCTATGTTGTGCCATACATTTATGAAGTTGTTGTTTTGTTTCCCCAATGTACAGATCTGCACATGGCTCACTGCATTGTATTGCATATACCACATTGCTCAGTTTGTGTCTGGGTGTTTTCTCCTTGGGGTAGACAAGCATTTGCCTAAGTGAATTCTTGGGTTTGAAGTGTGCACGTATGTTGTGTTGGCTGAAGATTCTCCTGAGCTTTTCCAATATTCCTGCAACATAGAGAATGACTACTTTGCTTCATTTACTGTTTTCTTTGTCTGTTATGGAGGGTTGCTGGGTCTTTTTTGAGATTTGATAGCCACAAGTTCTGAGGGCTTCCTTAATGTGTTTCAGTTCTTTTTCTTTTCCATCTTTGGTGGTAGGCAGGCCTTCCGCTCTGTGGTGTAGGTTTCTGATAACTCCCATTTTGTGCTCCAGTGGGTGGTGTGAATCAAAATGTAAATATTAATCTGTGTAGAGGGGTTGCTGTAAATTTCAATGTTAAGGCTTCTGTCTTCCTTAATGTATACAGCACAGTCCAGGAAGGCTAGACTATTTTCCTTAACATCTTCACATGTGAATTTGATGTATCTTTCCACCGAGTTGATATGTTTGGTGAATGCTTCTAATTCCTATGTTTTGATCTTGACCCAAGTATCATCCACATATCTATACCAGTGAATGGGTGGAATTCCTGTGAAGTCTACCTTTGGTGTCTACCTTTTCCATGTAAGAGATTGGCCACAATGGGTGAATACAGGTGAGCCCATGGTGCAGCTGTGCTTTTTGTCTGTAGAAAACTTCACTATATTTAAAATAGACTGTTCCCTCTCTCAAAGAGGGGGAGGGATACAACATCATCTATATCTCAGGTCTACAACACAAATAAGCCTCCAAGAGCACTAACAACTTGCTAAAAGAATGCAAATGACCAGCTGTCTGCAAGAAGTATAAATCTTTCCATTCCCCACCATTTAGTCATAGCTGAAGAAGCGTCTTGGATGAGAAGCAAAACATCTTCAAAGAAAAACAAGAAAGTCCAGTTGCCTCGTGAAAAAGCATCTTTGGGATAATTATGATCTGGATGACTGATAATCTCCATAGATGCTGGAGAGGATGTATTCTGGACTTTTTGTTTCTTTCTTAGCTTTTAATTGTCTCTTTTGAATGATGTATAAATATGGTTTATGTGTATTGTCTATATGTCTATTGGTCATAGAATGCAACAAGATTTGTTTGGCATGATTTATTTTTGGCAAAGCCATGTTTGACAAACTCTGTTATAAATGACTTCCCTTTTTTCTCTTTGGACTATTCAATTTTTTGATTTACCTAAGACATTTTGGAGTATTTTAGTTGGTTGCTATAGTGAGGCCATCTGATTGTAATAGTCTGTTGATAGTTTCTGAGATGTGTTTGACGTATGGTAGTGTTATCCTTTTTCATAGCTTGTGTTGGTTACACTGTAATAGACTGAGTGGTACAGCACTTCATGATAATGTTGCATGAGTTCACTGAAAAATGTTGTATAAGTGGTCTGTTTCCTTTTTCTGGTGTTTTGAGTTGCTGTGGTGCATTTACTCCAGGGGTGTCAAACTGCCGTCCCACAGGCCGGACATGTCACGACGAAACCATGCCTACCCAATTGCTGGCAATAGGGAAAAGGTTCCAATACGTCGCACAATGTCATGTGACATCACGAGTTTGATGTCTGATTTGTTCAGTGTCTTTTGTTCAGCAGCTTCAGTGTTCAGTGTATTTTTATTTACTTTTACTAATTTATCAAATTTAAATGCTACCCATCTCACTCTCAGAGTGACCCTATGCTGTCAGAAATAATTTCTGAGTTTACTGAAATTTGCTTCCTCTTAACTATTCACGAACCTACAAAGTATTATTAACTGTTTCTGTACAATTTATTTTGGATGTCAGAATTTTATGATGGAACATTAAATTCCTGAAAATTTTAGAAAAATAAAGTAGAACTAGGATCTGTCCCTTGGTGCCATTCTTTCCGATTTTCCCATCTACAGAAACTGGTTCAAACTGACATACCCTTCCTACCACTAACTTCAAAACACTGAGAATGTCAAGTCAATCAGAGCACCCTATAACTGATCAAGAGGAGACACTCCCATGCCTGGTCTGTTTTCACAATCAGCGTTAACTACTGAGTCACTAGACACTATGTCAACAAGGTACCATTCTCCCACTCAATTTATTAAAATAACAGAGAAATAGTAGCTCACCAGCAGAAGCTGTGAGCAAGAGAATTTTCCTATCCCCAAATTCTACAAGACTCCAGTGCTCCTGTGAAAAAGACAATGTGCCAATTCTTTTCCTGTGGAAACAAAACAGAGCCAGAAATAAATAAACTGAACTGTCAAATCAAGATGATTCAGGCATGGAACCAGTCAGGAACAGTTTAAAAGGTAGGTGCAGCCCTAATGTGACTATAAATACTCCTTGCAAGCATGGTTACAAAGATTGTTATAATAAGTATCCTACACTGATGGGTATTCCAACAATCTTCAACCATCATCCTTCATTTCACTCTATCCTCTCAGCAAAAGCCACCTACGGGTTATCAAACAGCATTTTAACCAAATCACACTAGACAGTTAATTAGATGCAAATGTTTTTAGCTTTGTGTTGTCCTATCATAAAAAAAATGAGTTGTGATTGGCAAGGATTAGACTGAAATATTTTACATTTCAGATAAATGTAGACAGTCATTGCACTAAATGACCCTAAGCTGATACTGAGAATATATAGCATGAAAAAAAAGTGAAACAAAAGATGCTACATAAATCGTGCTTATTTGAACAAAGAAGAAACTTTATAGTGCAGGAAACAGAGCAACTATATTTAAGATTGCAATAGAAATGTACTCTTCAAATTGAAAATATTTTTAAAGGACACTACCAATCAATCAAATAGCATTTTAACCAAATCACACTTGACAGTTAGAATACAATAGAGCTGGAAGGGACCTTGGAGGTCTTCTAGTCCAGCCCCCTGCTCAAGCAGGAGAACCTATACAATTTCAGACAGGTGAATGTCTAGTCTCTTAAAAATCTCCAGTGACAGAGCGCGCACAATTTCTGGGGGTAAGCTGTTCCACTGGTTGATTGTCCTCACTGTTAGTAAGTTTCTCCTTAATTCTAGGTTGCTTCTCTCTTTGATCAGTTTCCAACCATTGTTTGTCATCCTTCCCTCTGATGCTTTGGTGAACAACTTCGCCCCCTCTGCCTTATGGCAGCCCCTCAGATACTGGAACACTGCTATCATGTCTCCCCTATTTCTTCTTTTCTTTAGACTAGCCAACCCCAAGTCCAGTAGCCATTCTTCGTATGTTTTAGTCTCCAGGCCTTTGATCATCTTAGTTGCTGTTCTCTGATTTTTTTTCCAAACTCTCAACATCTTTTTTGTGATATGGTGACCAAAATTGGCTACAGTATTCCAGGTGTGGTCTTACTAGGGTTTTATAAAGCGGTACTAATACTTTGTGTGATCTTGATTCTATGCCTCTGTTTATACAACCCAGGATTGTATTCACTTTTTTGGTGCTGCTGCACACTGCTAGCTCATAGTTAAGTGATCATCCACTAGGACTCCAAGGTTGCTCTCACAGTTATTATTTTAAAGCCAGGTCTCACCCAATCTGTATTTGTAGCTGTATTTTTCCTGCCTAAATGTAAGATTTTGCTTTTCTCCACATTGAAACTCATTTTGTTGGATAGGGCCCATTGTTCAAGTTTGCCAAGATCTTTTTGGATCCTGAGTTTGTCTTCTGGGGTGTTGGCTACTCCTGTCAGTTTGGTATCATCTTCAAATTCGATGAGTTCCCCTTCAATTCCCTCATCTAAGTCATTTATGAAGATATTGAATAGTACTGAGCCTAAGACAGAACCTTGTAGTACCCCACTGCTTACTTATCTCCATGTGGGTGTATTAATTGGATGTATATGTTTTTAGTTTTGTGTATCTGATCTTTTTTTAAAAAAAAGCATAATGTTCAGAAAAATTGATTGCTTACATAACAAGTATCATTCTGGACAAATCTGTATTCTGAATGTTTTTGCCCACTTTGGAAGTGCCACATCTTAGAAATATATTTAAATGGAAACAGATAAAGTAGTAAAGTCACACAATTAATTAAAATATTCAGTTTTATTTCTCTGTGTTGTAATAAATCTATTTCTGGGACTATATGCAGTGGATCTTATTTCTGAATAGATATTTACACAATAGAGATGTTGATTTCTCAAATGAACAAGAATTAAGCTATCTTGAAAGCCTGAGGCTTACGGATAATAAAATAGAAAATCCACTGATTAGATTGAGTAGACAAAATGATTTGTTTTAGTTCAGAAATAAGCAACATTTAGGGAGTGAAGGGACATTTCCTAGCCTCCTAACCTTCTAGAGGGCCTTTGGAAATGTAGAAATGCCATGAGAAAGGGGGGACCAGATAATTTGCAGCCCACTTAAAGTGGAGTATTAAAGATAGAAAAGGGAACAAGAGGCTCCCTTAGACATCATTGTGTAAGGTAGCATGAATAAGACACAAGGGAACAGGTTTCTTTCCTTGCTATTAGAACAAATGTTTCATGTTTCATTTTCTTTCTCCTTCAAAGCATTTTTCTGAGAGAGAAGGGGGAAATGATGTCATGCTTAAAATTAATTTGGTGGCCACATTGCACACAAAAATCCCACAATAATTGGCTCTCATCATTATTCTCTCCACAGATACCACATTTAATGGCCTCTGTCAAATAAACCATCCTTTCTTACACTAGAAAAGGAAACACTCTCTTTCTAGGTTAAGGCATCAACAAAAGAAATCTGATTGTATTGCCTTCACTCAAGCAATAAGAATTTCACTATAAAGGTTTCCTTCCTTCTTTACATGCAGTCCTCCCAAATATATATTCAAAATCATTAGAATTTAACAAATATAATCAAAAATAATATTTAACCTCATATAGGCAATAAATATAGGTCCTGGGTGCTCTCTGAATTTGGTTGTTTTCATGCAGATTTTTCATTACCCAACTAGGTAACATCTTTAGTACATAGTGGATTGAGCACTGAATATATTACCTGGCTGGGCAATGGAAGTCTGCATTTTAAAAAAAAACAAGCTCAGAGAGACCAAGGGCTTCACAGTTGAATCCTAAACTACATACATTCTCTTCTATTGGTAGACTTAACATATTGTTTTAAAGTTAGCTAATTATTATATTAGTATATCATATATTAGCAAATTCCTTCTGTCTGTAAATAGCATTCAAGAGTTCTGCCTTCTAGTAAACTCATTTAGCTAGTTCCAGATTAAGTAATTTGAGAAAGAAAATTTTATATACATTTTTTAAAAAAAAACATTGAAGTTTTCAATCAGTTGGAAAGATGTGTGCATAAATTAGAAAAACATTACCAACACACATGCTATTAAATGTATATTCAAGAGCAAAAAGGTAGCAAACTTGGTTAAGGTAGATTCCTTAACATAAAAGTATTTCATTTCAGAATATTATCCTTTATTATGCTTGGAAAACAAGCTCTTTATAACCAGTGGTGGGATTCAAATATGTGAACAACTGGTTCTCTATGTGGATGCCGCTTCCAGAAGTCCATTTTAGGCCTAGGCAACAAAAAATTAGCTACCGGTTCTGCCGAAGTGGTGCAAACTGGCTGAATCCCACCGCTGTTTATAACTGGAATTAACCTGTGCTTTACTGTGTCTACATAACAGAAATTCAAATATCCCCTGCTTTCTGTGCTCCACAAGAGGACCCATACAAGGGAACCTAAGCCAACAATTAAAATTTAATTATCCTCAGTAATTTATACAGTGATCATATAGAACACAACTTTTATTTCAAAAAGAAGTTGAAATCCACCACCCACATGTATGTCATCCATGAAGTCAACAGGGAGTCTTCCCAGAGATAATTGCTGTATTGACTCTGGCTCATTATGGAAAAGATTCTATTACAGGGTTTGTATAGAGTCAGTACTGCAGTAGGAACATAACAGAGCTCTAGCCAGGAAAATTAGACTCTTTCTTTAAAAAGCATGCTATTTGCAAAATAATTTGCAGAGCTCAACTTTTTATTTTTTAAAAAAAATATTGAATATTGAATATTAAATACAGCTTACAGCACCAAAAATAGTGATTGTACACTGAAAAAAGGATACTTGTCACTCAGCGATTAAAGACCCTGGAAAGCTGACAACCCAGGTTTGAGACCCCGCCACGCAACTGAGGATGCCCCCATTTTCCCACACACACACCAGCTCCTGCCCACCTAGCAATTCAAAAGCATGCAAATGTGAGTAGATTAATAGATATAACTTCAGTGGGAAGCATTCCATGTGCCTTTAGCATATAGCCATGCTGGACATATAACCATGGAAAATGTCTTTGGATAACGTCTTCTCCCTCAGCCAAGAAACGGAGCTTAGCACTTTTGAACTCTTTGGTTTACTAAAGTTAAACATTGCAATTCTTTATTCCACAAGATAGCCAGATAAAATTAATTTCCATTTTAATTTTTAATTCCTTATGAAGTTCAATTGTTGGTTTCTGTTCAAGTGGTACATCTCTTAAAGACTAAACGTCTCTTAAAGACTACCTCAGGGGCTGTTACAGCATTCAGACCACACTATTTAATTATAGTATGTTTAATTATAGCATGTTTCATAGCTATATATATGTATCATCAGTACTACCAAACTCTGCTGAAGTTAAGAAATATTTGCATTAATAAGAAGATAAGAAACTAGTTCTGCTCATCTTTAGTGTAATTACTGGAATGGATCAGATTAAATGAAAGATACTCGCTGTCATTTAATTGAGAGAGTCTTCATAAATCTTTTTAATGGCAACATTTTAGACTGATATAAACTAAAGCTTCCTGCTGGCTGTCAAGCTGTATTTTTTCTGTATAGGGTTTCAGTTCTTTTTTGTGTTTTCTACATACTTTAAGGGAAAAGCCATCTAATTGGCTGCCTATTTAGAAGGCTCGGGTTAATCTTCCACGTAAAGCTATTACACAAATTAACAGAATTTCTCCAAAGCTATTGTGGACAGCCAGATTCCACTGTGCAAGAGCTCCATTTTAAATATTCCTTCTTACAAATTTTAACAGTATTAAAATAACATTTCAAATTGTGAGGATAGTGTTAATCATTATCATAGGCTGAACAGAGATGATTTGGTATGGAAATGACAGTTATTCTAATAAGGCAGTCCCTGGAGTTACTGTATTATTCCAACACCTTTTTTCATAAATGTTATTTTGACGTTTTGACACATGACACATAAACAGGATGTATGTGCTTCTCTGAAGACGTATACAGTAACATTTGAATCTCCTAACTAATTATTACATTCCTGTCCCATAAACAATGATTACACAGATGACCATCTTCAGAATTCTTCAGTGAAAACAACTTCTTATGATATGGTTATGCGTGTTCTTTGCATTGGAATCTATGAGCTCTGTGTGCCTAATAAGGCTCTGTTCCTGTATAGACTACCAGAGAGCGAATATTTTAACAATTTTGCTATTTTGTTGCAGCTGTGGAAACATATTGCCAGTTGAATTGGTTGATTTAAAGTCTAATGCTGCAATAGCCCCCTACAGCAGCATAGGAAATAACTGCAAACCTCTTGATTAATGAGGATGAATAAAGACCTATTTTAAATTTTCCCATTTGTTCATATAATTGTGCTCTAGTACATGGAAAAGCAAAAGATTAAATTAGCAGATTATCTGAATGGGAAACAGATAGTCAGTTATTTCTCTTTCTTTAGTTTAGAATATGCTGTGGGGAGAGTTTGAGGGGGGGCTAGGACTAACATTGTTTAGTATGCAATTTGCTTTAATCTCTCCTTAGAGTCCTTAAATCATATGGATTCCTTCAATATTATCTTCAGTCCTAAACTTAACATAATTTTGATATATGATCACAAATCAAAACTCAGAAAGATTCATATTATAATTCCATGTGGAAATATTTAGATTAGTATAAGTAATAATCTTCATAATAGTTTTATGTGTGATAGACCAAGGGAGCTTCTTAATACTGTAGAACTGACCTTATACCTGTTTCTTTCTGAATCAATTAATAGCCGAAACCTAACCAGACACACAAAGGAACTTTGGAAAACAATTAAATTCATATTAAATAGACTAACTGTAGCCTTAACCTGTGGATGAAAGCAACTTGGAAATTTAAACTGATTATCTTGGTTCAGATTAACGTAGGAAATTATAACTAAAAGAACTATCTTATTCAGCTCAGCATTGTCTATAGCAGATCTTCAAGGTTTCATATAGGATCTTTTCTCAGCCCTAGTTCTGAAGATGCTTGGAACTGAAAAGGGGGTTTTCTGCATTAAAACATTCACTGTGTAACTGAGTAACAATGAATCTACTGTGTAACTGGATTACAATGAATCTTTGACATCTTCTTCATTAAAATGTAAAAGATAATAGTTATGATTACTTGAAAGTGCTTTTCTCTAAGCTTTCACAAACTGCTTAAGTTGAATCTTACATAAAATGGAGATTTTGGACACTCACATATATTCTTTTTGCTGCCTAAAGATAACAGTTTGTGTTATATACAAAGGCCAGATACACCAAAGTTGAACTATGTTTCTTAAGGTTTGGCTTTTTTTAAAAAATGAATGTAAAAATCCTGTCACATGAAACCTCAAACTTAAGAGTCCAATGTTGAGAATAATGCAATAATGTCATTCAGAACAAAAAGATTATTCTCGTTATTCTTCTTAATTCACACGCAACTTTGCCAATCAAGATGTGATATCTACAATTTCCAAATTCCAAAATTTCCAGTTAGCATACAGAATCTGGGCATTGACAACGAAATAGGATGATGCTGTAATGGGAATGTTTCCAATCTTTCAGACAATTTATCATACATTTCTCATAAGGAGTTGCTCTATGAAGTTCTCCAATCTACTTTTCCATTTCCCCAAATGAAAAGATGCTCTTCTGCAACACATCTGCAATTACATGCTCACTGCTACGCAAAAAATTCACTTTATCCCAGTAAACCTAACATTCTAAACCAAATCACAGAGTATAAATGAAGAATTGAGAACACAAGGCTGCCCCAATGTTAACCCACATTCAACAGCATCAGTCCTTTATTCAATAATCCATGCAGGATGCAGTGCAAGTATGACAAATAAGTACACCTTTAGTGGCTACAGATACACATTTCTGTAGCAGGATTATCTTTTATTAATCTGATGTACTGTGTGTTTTTTACAAAGCGAGCAGACTATTTATGCTGTTTCTTATACTACTGCTCAACAGGACAAGAAATCAACTGGCATGATTTTATTTATATAAGCTTTTTGTTATTATTATACTATTACTTTTGCTTTGCTTTTGTTAACTTATGGGGAACCTGCCATTTTATCTTTGGTCGAGAAAAGAAACTTGGAGCAAGCTTTGAAATTTTTTATTTTATGCATTGCTCGTGACATTAAGGAGACATTTGTGACAGCAGAAGTAACAAATGGAATTGCAACATCAGAAATAAGCCATTGGAGGCTTAGAAATAATGACCTGTGAATAAAGGAAAAAAGCCAGGATACTTGTGTTATTCAATTACCGGAAGAAAGCAATAATAGCAACAAAAATGCTGTGATGCCTAAAATGAAAAAACAATAATAAAGAACATTCAGACCACAAAATACTCTAAGGACTCCAGAGCTCAGGCAGTTGCAGACTGGGAGAGCAAAAATTAGAATGCAGAGAAAACCATAACATTCCATCAATTTCAAAGGAATATTTTTCTGCCACTGCGCCATGAAAGGAAATTATTTAGACTGGCCCAAATTTATCTGTGATTGTTAAGAGCGAGTCATTCCCTTTCAGCCTAACCTAGAAGATGACAAGCATGTGAAATTTACAAATATAGAAAGTGTGGTTTTCCGCACCACTCAGCAATTACCTGAGGCAGTTCACTTAATCTATCTCTGATTAAAACCAATTTTTTTCCTGGAGTTTCTTCCTATTACAAAATAAAAGTAGAAAGCAAAAAACTCAGGGTTGGACTTGGTTTTAATATGAAGACCTGGGTAAATCACTGTTCACCAAGGAACAGAAGGGCCATAAGGAAAGCATAGGGCAGCCCTTTGGAGAGAGCTCTACTTCCTTGTGTCACTTGATTTGCGGGGAGCAGACAAAGAGCTTAAGCTACAACCAGGTTCATGTGAAAGAAGGTAATCCTTTGAATAACTTAGCCAGGGCATCATGAACTATAAAGGTCAACATTAGCATTTTATATTGAAACTAGTGGGGTGGGAAAGGGAACAAGACCTGAAGACAAATCAGGTGAACAAAACGTGACTTTCCAAACTTATTTGTAGTACGTTGCTTCATATTCCTATTCCTTGTGAAAAAAAAACATCCTAGTTCTTGATTTATTAATGGAATATGCTCACATGGGAGTATTTATACTTTAGCCTATAAATAGTAGCGCAAACGAGCAACATTTTGACACTAATCTCAAAGATAGTGTGAAATGTACCTTTTAAACTGCCCTTGTTCTCTAAAAAATATTCACTGTGAGCATGTGTTTCTATTTCTGTTTGCTTTTTTTCCTATTGAAAAACACCAATAGAAATGTGCAACATGTAAAGTATATCGCCGCAGTAGAGGAGTAAATAAAATGTTTACTGCTTTCTTTTGGTTTTGTAAAAATGTAAGAAAGGTGGACACCACATTTAGTCTATAGATAATGGTGTTTATACCTTTGTATATGTGATAGATAGCTAGATAGCTAACTAGATAGATAGCTAGATAGACAGGCAGGCAGACAGGCACATAGATTTTGATTTTTCTCTGTACATTTAGTTTTGTATTCAGTTAATAAAATTTAATCTTTTTTAACAAATTTTATTTATAATACAATTAAAAACAAACAAACATTGGATTTGACGTGACATTCCAGTAAATACATTCTTATCAGATTATTCCACTTTTTACAATCAATTCTTCATCTCTACATATACATCTAAGTTTTACATACAATACTTGTTCTAAAATAACATATATTTCTATCTTAACATTCGTCTTTAATTCCTACTGTCCTCTTCAAATTCCTCCAGCAGTAAAATTTATCCCAGGTTTCATAATAAGCTGATCCACAAATAAAATTTAATCTTTATATTAGCATTTTTTAATATTACATTTTATTCCTTGCTTTTCATTATCTGCCATGCATTTTAGCCCTTAATTGTCACCAGTGACAATTGCATCTTCCACTGCTTTTGGGGTGTCATTTATAACAACATCTACAATTCTCAAAAGAAAAGAAACAAATCTTCAAAGTATCAGAATGCTACAGCCAAGAAATAAAAAAAATATGTATTTTTTTATTCAGTGAGAATCTTCGTTTAAACTAAAAACCTGGATCATTGTAGCATTTCCCCCCTTTTTTAATTGATATTTTTAATGAGCAGTCAACAGATTAACCTTGTGGGTCCTGCTATTGGTGCTACATTCAGAAGGAATTACATTTTTTTTTAAAAAAAAAAAAAAAAGAGCAATCAAAGTGCCAGTTAGTGATGGCCTTGGGCAAAGTGGCTGAAATCAGCTGGGGTTCAGAAATCAACCATCAATTATGTTCGTTGTTCTGTGGGTTCATTGAGCATATTTGCTCCAGGTGCACAGCATAGGCATTGTAGCCAGAGATCAGAAGAAAGGGATAAAGTCCAGGCAATCGCAACACAGCCAATAGGAGCACCAAATTGCTGATGCAGAATACATAATGGCAAGCTATCACTCCATTTACATAATATGCCCCACATTGTCTGCCTGAAGCAACTCAACCATAATAAGAAAAGATGACTTGAGTAACAGTGCACCTAAGCCATCCCTGAACTACCTCATCCTTTGGTCTTTAGATACAGGCAGGAGCAAGTGCTAACAGAAAGCCTCAAACTGGGGCAAGAAGGTGGTATGGATGTGTCCTGATACTGTAATCCTGGTTTATTAGGTAGAGCAGAAGTTGCACTGTTGCTACACTTAAGGAATAAGATCTGCCATGGACTTTCTCCTGAGTAAAATCTGCTGAATAGATTGTACTCCACATCTTTGTCTTTTGCTGTGAAAATGGTTATCTGAAAATAATTGCAAGTACTTAGATTTAATGGAGGAAAGCTACTATCCAATTTAGTACTTTCCTTTATTGTTTAATTTGGGTTTATTAGCCAATTTTGAGCCATGATAAAATAAGATTTGCATTCTTATCTGTGCTGCTTAAATGAAATAATTACATGAAAAAATCATTCCAATTGTTGTTTCATAGTATGATCATATACCATGAGCTACTTTAAGAGTTTTATTGATTTGGGGAAAGTACACTCTATTACTGGTATAAATACAGAAGTTTTTTAAATTTAAAAAGCCATTATTGGCTATTACTTAGTAATAGGCTTAATGTGTAGAATGAATAATCTTGGTTTCTTAACTCCAATTAAGGACTATAACACATGCATACATACACACAATTACAGCATCAGGGGAAGTTTAAACATGGACAAAGTAGAGATGAGCTGGAAATTTATACACTTTGTTTTTTGACAAAAATTAGAGCATATAATTATTGGGGACAATTAGTCCCATGGAAACTGATACACCCCCAAAATTGTATCTGATACAACAAATAAAATTTCAGTGGGAAAGTAAGGGACTGAGAAGGGAAGGGAAAAGTGTAGGGCAAAGGGAAAAAAAGAAAAGGCATTGACTTCCAACTACTTTTGGTGCAATAGAATATATAAACACACACACTTTCAAATTGGAAAATATCTAAATATAGAAATGTCCAAGCACTTCAGGAGGATATTTATTCAAGTAAGGTTTAAGAAGCTAGATACAATGGTTAAATATGGAAGGCTTAACAAAGTTCCTTACCATCAACTACATGTATTTGTGATGCTCCAGAGATGACATAGCACATATATTATTTGAATGTTAGTTGTACAGTAAAGACAGAGATCAATATCTTGGGCCATATATTAGATGAATGGCCCATTGGGATCCATACTTTAAAGGAACATTTTATATGTGGTCAGGAGTCAAATGTTATATATTACACTAACTTTTAGCTCAATGAAAAAGTACAAGTGAGAACTCCAAGTGTGGATTTGATTGGGATAAATTGTAGGGAAGGTACAGAAATATGAAATGTATTTTCTTTTAGTTCTGCCTTTGCTTTGTTATGTATGGTCTTATTATTGTCTTGTGTCTAGTATTCTGATATGGCTTCAAGGCTTACCGATCAACCTTTATTACTGTGGTTGGTAGCATATTCAGCCAGATGTTTAGACTGAATTTGGCTTTCTTATACACCATCAAGTCCTTCCTAAGGATCTGGGATAACCAGATATTGTTGTTAAAGATATCATCGCAGCATATAAACTGTTCTAAACAAAGCTGCCTTTTTAAATGATAATTATTACTACTACACCAAAATGTGAAATCAGAGCTGCCAGTTATTTAGCTGGAATCAGTCTTCATATGCACTGAGCTTTTCCCAAGAACCAAGGATGTCATAATGTATCAATATAGTATATGTGCCCAGCCAAATAATGTGAACTTTTATAATTGGCAGATGGACATTTTATAAATGCGCATATTTTCTAAGTGCCATCCAAGACTTTTTGATATCGCACCCAGGATGCCAATAACCACTAGGACTACCACAGCTGGTTTATGCTGTAAGCTTTCAATTTTAATTTTCAGATCTTGATAGTTCTCCAATTCTTTGTCTTCTATTCCACTGTCTCTTAGTATTACCACATAAATTATCCACACTTTCTTCTTTTCAACCACAGTTAAATCTGGTGTGTTACAAGTCAAGACTATCAATTTGTATTTCAAAATCCTACAATATTTTAACTTGTTCATTTCCAACTATTTTTTCAATTCTATGTTCCCACCCATTTTTCATTACTGGCCCATGATAACTTTTATGGATGATCCAATGAATCATTCTGGTGACTGCAAGTTTGTGCAATCTTCTTACATGAGCTGAGCGGTTTACTGTTTCTTCTGTATCTTTGCGTAATCTGCACTTTGAATCATTTGATTTTTTTTTTAATTCTGGCCGTGATTGCATTAGTTTGAACAGCTTACTCTTAAGTTGCCAAAATCAAGTCTTTAGTTTCCTTTTTTAATGTTCCAGCTATAAGCCATTGCCAGGTTTTATCTTTATACACTTTCTTTTTTTTCTGGTTAACAAAACAAAGGTTTATTGGAGAATAACAGAAAAAAAGAGAAAAGAAAAAAGAATAGAAGAGAGGAGCGTTTGCAAACGCGCCCCCCTGGATCCTTCCCTATGGATTGGATTCCAGGAGCACACTGGCCTGGTTTCAAGTTTTGCATTTTATACCCCTACAATGCATTGACCATGTAATGTTTTTCCTTGCTAGTATTCTGTTCTTGCTTCTATTGCATTATTTCAATATTCATGTTTTGCACATTCAGTAAATTTCAATTTTAATTATTTTATTATTACTACACAATCAGTCAAATGTTTAGACTGGATCTTGCATTTTTATTCACTTATTGGGTCCTTTTACTATTATATTTTTCTTAATTAAAAGTTATAAAATATTTTCTTTTGGTACTCAAATATTGGTTACATGTCTTTGCTGCCTCCTCCCTCCCTCCCTCCCTCCCTCCCTCCCTCCCTCCCTCCCTTCCTTCCTTCCTTCCTTCCTTCCTTCCTCCTATTTAAATTAAGTTAAATATAGTTAGTAAAAAAAGAAAAAATAAAGCCATGCATTTGCATTCCAGTTTTAAGCTGAGATAAATGGAGACAGTTGAGGTAAGACATAGTGAATTACCAGGTAAAAACCTCACCAAGAAAATTAATCACATATGCTGTGGACTTCAGGCACATTATCAGTATCTATTGTATTAACAAAGAAATATTATGTTTACTTATATCAATAAAAAAAATCTATAAACCAGATTTAAATCTTAGTTCCCCTTACATGTTCAATAACTTTTTTGCCAGTAGTAGAACACAGCCAACTATTGAATTGGCAAAATTCCTGTTCACAGATTTGACATACTACATTCCTAACTGCTAAAAATTTGCATACTTGGGACTCTTGCCAAAGGAGTATTAAAAAAGAATGGATTTTCAGAAAAAGAAAAATGCCTTCAGCTGTGGAATTCAGTTCATAAAAGAAAAAAGAGGACATTGTATCTACATAACAAAGATAAAACATGTTTATATTGATATTCAGGAAAAATAGAAATCAGGCTGAGTCAGCCTTGAGCTAGTGAGGATTGAACTCCTGATAGTAGGCAGAGACAGCCTGCAATATTGCATTCTAACCATTGCACCACCACACAGTTTGTTCTTGTTCTTGTTCTTTATGGTTATTTGCATCTTTCATAGGGTCTTTCAGTATGAAAAAGAAATAGAACAGCAGCATAAAAAGAGACGGTCATGGTCAAGGATTCAGACACACTGTTTCTGAATATGAAAAATTGGATTCAGTTGAATCTGTGGAATGTCAGTCTCAGGAGATATAAAGCCAAGAAGCACCTGGCACTGACAGCTAAAGTAGTCTGATTATGATGATAGAAAGCTGTCCACAAATCCCCATCCACACCCAGTGAGTAGAACAAAGAGCAGAGTGGAGATATTCTATGAGGCTCCTTGCCAAGTGATGGAGTAAATCTTTTAAAGACAGCTGGCTACAGTCTAACTTAAAATCCAGCCATGATCCAAGATCCTTTATTGAAATCAACTATCTGATTTCTAGCTCTTGTGTGACATTCATTTAAACTCTGCTTGCAGAATACTGACCTCTGGATTGGCTGAAAACTCTGACTTGACTCTCAGAATCTTGGACTGGATTGTGACTATTCTTCTGCACACTTCTAAAAAAAGCAATCATTTAGTCCTGTTCCTTTCAAAAACTCTGTTTTGGTTTGCATTCCTTGTTTGTGGTTGTCTCCATGACTTTGAGTAAACTGCTAATCACCATGACAACTATGTATGTGCATTTGAAATCAAACTAGGACAATGGCTTGGTGGATCAAATAATTTAAAATTTATTTTTATCAGATACCAAAATACACTAAAACTTTGACTTTTAGCCATGGAATATGGCTTATGATCTTTCTTTTGTTTTCCAATGCTTTTGGGATGATGCCCTTAAGCCTCAGTATTCAATGATGTATTTAAATATTTTCTGGGATTTTTAGCTTAAATAACAAAGGATATAATTGATAAAGTACATTTTTCAGAATGTTGTTGAAAGTAATATATTTTAACTATTCTATTAGATGTAATTTTTAATTTTCTTCTTTTTCTTTGAAGATGTTTCTCTTCTCACCCAAGAAGCTTCTTCAACTCTAATTGGATGGTGGAGAATGGAAGGATTTATATTCCTTGCAGACAGCTGTTCATTTGCATTCCTTTAGAGAATCATTGAGGCCACTTGAAGGTTTATCTGTGTCCTCAGGGTCACCTGAGTAGTGTCAATGTAACTGCTGAAAGGACTGTGTTGGAGACTTGAGATAGATGATGTCATATCCCTTCCCTTCTAATGTCAAAATTGAACAGCCTTCTCTCAACAGTGACATTCCAGGGAAGCAAAAGTTGAACTTTAAAGGAGCAGGATAGTAAGAGTATTGGCAACTTTGAACTTTGGTGTTGGAGAAGACCTGAGAATACCATAGACAGCCAAGAAAACAAACTGATGGATCATCAAACAAATCAACCCAGAAGTCCTACTCAAGACACAGATGGCTGGACTCAAATTATTTTTGTTGCATAACCAAATATTTGGGTAGCCTTACATACCTTGAATCCATTGATCATTTATCTTGTTATTCATTTATGAAAATACGATTGCTGCTTGAATATGGCAAACAAAATTTGTATTTGCTGTACTAAATGTATTGGATAATACAGTGCTGACAACAGCCCAATATCCTATGTGCTTGTACCTACGTATTTCTTCCTGAAGAAACTCAAGTTATCTTTCCATCAAGTGTTTTAAATATTATTCTATGAGTTTTTTTATTCTGATCCAATCAAAGTTGGAGATGTCAAAATAGTTCCCTGAAGTGATTATCCCACTCACTCAGAGCCACCCACAAAAACATTCTAACAATACTGAGTGCTATCCCTGCAACCATTCAATAACAGCTGTGTGTAGGCTTCTACATCTGCCCTATTTCACCAGCCTCCCACTAATCAAGCTTACATAGGAATACATAGTGCACTTTGAGAAGCTAGGACTATATGTTGTCATTATCTCATGACTTTAAAGAGTAAACTTAACATGCATTGAGGTACATAAGAATAAACTAGCGTACCTTAGATTCTAACTTCTCGCAAATTTCAGATTTGCTTCCATTGAGTTAATGGATTCATCACTTGCTGAGATTCACCATGTCTACTTGTGACATAAAATTTAACAGCTGCTCGCAAATGCATGGCAAGATGGCACACTGTGACAACCTTGACAAAAAAATAGCACCAATTATAACAAATAAAAATTTGATTATGAATTCAAGGCTTTGAGCAAGCAGCATTAATCTCTTAGCATTCCTGAAGAGATTGCATGGTGCCTCAAGCTCCATTTTAGTATAAATATAATTATGAATATAAAAAATATATAAAAGTAAAGGAATCCCTGCAGATTTTATTCCACTAGTCCTTGCCGACTATAGGGGGCGATGCTTATCTCCATTTCAAGAGCCATTAAGCCTGCACTGTCCAAAGATGTTTCTATGGTCATCTGGCCAACATGAGATCACTGAGCGCTGTTACCTTTCCACTGAAGTGATACCAAAATACTTGTATTTGCATGCTTTCGAACTGTTAAAATTGGCAGGAGCTGGGGTGAGTAATGGGAGCTCGCCCTGTCACACAATGCTTAGGTCTCAAACCTGTACTGTCAGCTTTGACAAGCTCAGCCTCTTAACCCCTGAGCCATTGTGCCACCCTAATAAATATATAAACAATATATACATTTATGATTGTATAGAAAACCTATACGTACAGGTTCACCTACATGACAAAATTTGGTTCAGAATTCCTGCCAGATTCCTATGGACCTGCTATTTATGTGAACGGACATATAGGAGTATATAAACAAATGTGATACATGGGCACAAAAGCTCATCACCTCCCAGCTTCAGTACTGTAATTCCATATCAAATCTGGAAACTCACCTTACTAAAATAAACTTACTTCTGATTATACCTATATAGCAGCCCAGAGTCACCTTCTAGAGAGATGGGTGATATAAACATTTAATGAATAAATAAATATCAAATCACATTGACATTGTATCCATTGCTAACACTTCAGATGGATGGCATTCTTTGCGATAAGCTACAACTAACTTTTGTGTATATAAAAACATTGGTTGTAGATTTGAATATTTTTATGAGTATTAATAATACTAAACATACTTCACCATAATGAAAGCTCAGGCAGCAAGACAGTCACCGCTGAGCTACAATCAACATTAAGAAGGAGGGATGTTCTTTCTATTACACAACAGGCATGTGTTCTGTCACACATTTCCCAATGCTGGATTTAGAAAATAGGAATATTTTTAAGACAAATAGAGATCTCTATGGAAATGGAGCAAGAAGTTAGTGTGCCTCTTTTGGAAAGACAAATGATAGCAAGCAGTTACTGTGTCTGATTTGTGAAAACAAGTAGAATACAATCTTCCCAAACACCTTTTGCAGACAATGGAAATTACCCCAAGAAACTGTGAAGGGCCAAGAAAAGAAACAGAATATTTTTACTTTGAAGGAAACTGATTATTGTATGCCACCCAGAGTCACTTTCTATGAAAGTAACTAGATTTACCCAAATAATAATACATTTGAATACTAATTTTATTTTTCTGTGTGCTAATTAAATTTAGTATTTTTGTTTCTCTGCACAAAAAAGGTGATGTATGTAATATCTGTCTAGTTAATGACCACCCCAATTTACAGTGAGTATTCCAGACCCAGTTGTAGTTGTAAATTGAGGACTATCTGTAAGTTAGGTGCTATTAAAAAGAAATCAGGATACTCCCTGTTTCAGCTCCCAAGAGATGTATTTCATTCACAGTTCTTTAGCAGCCTAGGACATTTATTATTCAACGTGCCCAGGTTACACTGAAGTTAACAGATAAGATGTTTAATATCTAGTCTGAATATCTCTATTCAAGCTTTTAAAATCACCATTGTAGGACCTTGATGATCTTCCCCTTAACTCATTTTGAAGGCAACATTTTATTCTCCCATTACATAGTGTTAAAATTATGTGTTCCTTCTTGTTCCTAGAGTGGGGACTAAATCCATTTGCAGCCTGAGAGTGTTCAATGCTTTATTCTTTGGGAGAGATAAAAATGCTTCTTCCATGTTGATTTTCCTTGCAACAATGCAATCAATATTTTATATTCAGAAAAGGTCAAGAGATTAATAAGCAATAAAAATAAGAGTTTAACAGATTCTTGGAGTGAGGTGGAAAAAAATAAGTGGATACTTATAAATGTTATTTTATTGAATTATTTTCTGACCTGGAACAAATTTTCATCCAGGAAGTGAGGCCTGAATAGGATTGTAGTCATTTCAGAACCTCTTATATATATAGAATTAGCTTTAAAAGATACTGACACTGGAGAAAACCCCTACTATTTCACCTTTACAGGGACATCTAAATGTCATTGTGCAAATTTCATTCCATAAAATAAGATTATGGAATTTTTTTGCAAGAAAATTGGAGATTTTTTTTTCCAAATTGATCATTCTCTCATTTCAAGAAAGATGTAAAACAAACTTTACAAAAATGGAAAAGGGGATGCTATGAATACCATCTTTATTTTAGTCAAGCTACTTTTGGTTTGCTTTGGCTTTGTGTCAGCAAAGCTAGGGGGAAGAGGGAATTCCTTTTCAAATATTCTACCATATATTGAAATTTAAGAGACTGACATAACATTCCTGAGCCATGAAAAGATCCTTTCTGAGGATCTTATTTTGACCTCATACATTTATTAAGGATTATAAAACAATATCAGTTTTTTTCTTTTTAAAAAAATAGTGTACTTCCTAAGAGTACAGACATCATGCTACAGTATTGCCTTACCGTAGTTTGATGAATAAATCTCAATATTTCAAATTCATAGGATGCCCTAAACTAGGGGTGTCTAACCTTGGCAACTTTAAGACTTGTGACTTTAACTCACAGAACACAGCTGGCTAGGGAATTCTGGGAGTTGAAATCCATAAATCTTAAAATTGCCAGGCTGGATAACATTGCCCTAAACCGTGATTCATAAACCATGGGGTCTGGTTTTACACAACACATTAATCAGGATTAAACAAAGTATAATATGGCTTAGCATGAACCAAACCAAACTAAACCCAATCAATCTTAATTACAATTCCTTTCTCAATCTCAAGCTCTAAATATACAAGATGTTGTTTAATTTTCCTTTAAGTTGATTGATCATTGCTCAAATTATTATCAAAGATAAAACTACACTTTCTGCTACAAGTGGTTGTTGTTGGGTTTTTTGGTTGATTTTTTTGTGCCGCTTCACAATAGCTGTAACAAGCAAACAAATCACCCAGAGAAGTCAAAAGGCTCTCTCTGTTACTTGGCAGATCTAACTGTTTGGTGTTAGAGAGACATCTTCTTGGATGTTTTAATTAGCAGTTGACTTTCATCCAGTATAAACAGTCAAGACTACTTGGGGAAAGGAAGTGTAAAAATACATCTTGAAAATAGCTATGATAGTTACATCTCTCCTTCCTGATGCCAGAATTTATCTTGCATTCAAAGCACTTAGCAAACATGGCCTAAGAAGCATAACTGAAAACATTTAAAATAAATTAATTGAAATATTGAAAGGTACATTTGTCTACAGTACAACTCTATTGCAAAACCAATATCCTTTATGTGCCATGTCCTGTGACTCATTGAATCATAGTTTAAATTTAGGGTACCAAGATATAAATAATTCTCATGATTAATAGGTTCTAATCAAATCTTATTAACTATTTACAGAAAAGGAAATAGCTCTATTAGGGTTTGCGGGAGTGAATTGTGTTTGGTTAAATGCTAAAAAGTCAAGCTTCCATTTATAATTAATAGCATGGTGGTGGGCCAGAAATGATTTAAGAAATTAAATATTGCCTTGCAGTAAAATGCCATGGTGCAATGAAAGCTTTACCAAGAAATATAGGAAAATTTGGTATCTGCTGGTGTTCAGATTCAGTAAAAAAAGAATATTTTGTTCACTATCAATAAGGCTATATAGGTTTATCATGAAACCAAGAATTGTGACTAATTAGGTTCATAGCAAAAACAAGAGAATGGCATTGTCTAGCTTTAAGAGCAACTTGTAAACATCTAGATATGAGACTCAACAACTTCTTTGCCCCTTATATGGAAAATTCAATATACTGGGGTTTTGTACAACCAATCCATTGGGGTAAGGGTAATGGGGTTATTTAATTTATTTTCTGCCTTTTATCCAGGAGCTGGCATTCATAGCACACAAACATACCCTTCTAGCTTTTATTCACTAACAATCTTGAAAAGTAGGTTGGGTTGAAAGACACTGTGTGACCAAAAACAACTGGCAAATTTTCATGACTGACAAGTGTCTTAAACCTTAATCTCCCTACCTTAACCACTGTTGAAAGGTGAGCCTCCTTAATATATATATTGATATCAATTTGCCAGACCTGTGCCATTAGATACCATTTTTCCATCTTTTCAATATGCAGTCAACAGTGTGTTGGTTTGGTGAACAATGGCAAATATGCAGCAAATGATTTCCCTGAAAACTTTCAGCCGATAAAAATCAATTTGAAATGATCAGGGATCATGATGTATATTCAAATGGACATAGCATTTAGCAGAGCTGAAAGCTGAAAATCCCAAGAAAGTCTTCAAAATGAGGTAATTTGACAATATGTTAAAATTGGCATTACCTTCCACTTTGCCTTCTGATTGCTATTTTAAAAACTCAGGGAAGATGTACTGCCATATGTTTAGTCTTTAAAAGGCATATAGCCAATAGGATTAGAAGTACAAATTGGAAATAGAAACTATCTAAATTATAATGCAATCCTTTGAACCAAAAATTATGTTGTGCATCCTTTTATTAAGCAAAAACTAACATTCTATATACCAAGTCTGAGTGGTTCTGTGTAATATTTAATTATAATTCAGGTTAAATATTCTGCAATAACAATGATTCAGCCAAATAAAATTTGGCTGCTTGATTTATTCCATGTATGTATTCAGCCATAAATTAACACATTCTATCAGAATTATTGTAGTTACTCTGTAGAAATAAATACTGGTTTTATTTACAATTAATAGCTATTCTATTCACATAATTTGGCACTGGCTATACAAGTTCATTGACAACCAACTAACAATCTTAAAGGCTTATTACCAACCCACCTTATGTCGCTTTCTATAGCAAACAGAAACAAATCTAACAGGGTATTCTTGTGTCTTTTTGTTAATTAAAAAAAGCATGGGAGAAAGGAAAGATGCCCATCAATTAGTTTCTTTAGTGGTCTTGTGAAAGATATCCCACTAAGGACTATTTCTTCTGCCAGATGCTCACATAAAAATCTTGTAAGAAAGCAGGGAGCAACATTTTATTCTGGCAAGACTAAAAAAAGAAACTGGAGGAAGAGACAGAGTCTAGCCTCAGAATCTGGATCCCTGTCCTAAACACAATGAACCTTGCTTAGGCTTCTCAGGCGGTCTTGAAGAACTACAGTATAAAAATGCAATTTATACAACTTGCACACACATATTGTATGCGCCAGTATCCACAGAAAGAGCCATGCAGGTTGTTTCCCTTTTCTCCAATATAGTCATTAAAAAGTCCAGTGCTACAACTTCCATAAAAACTTTTTAACACATTGTCAGAATCCCCAACTACACTTCATTTTAATTACATTTTAATTGCCTTTTAACATTTAGGTTATTTAATTCTGATTTTAACAAACTTTAGTTAAGAGTAACAAAATTGTTGGGATTCTTCAGAGAGCTTTCAGACTGCTCTAATTATAACCACAGCTCACTGTTTACAGCAGGGAGAGCAATAAAGAACTCAAAAGCATAAGAAAAGAAAAGGGAGAGATTGCTGCAGCTACTCATATCCTACTTCATATGGCACTTAAGAAGCATGGTGTATTGTCTATCTCTGCCAAAGACCTCATGGACAATGAGGTCACCAACAAGGCACAAAAGCCATCCTCTCTTTGCTTCTCTGCAGCACAGAGAATACCAATAGACATGGCTAATTAGGAAGGACTTGTAAACGGTCACAAAAAAAATAAGGAGACATGGTCCTGTTGCCAGATTTATTATCTACAAATGACATAGCTTTGGGGAAGAATGAAAGAAAGCATGTCATCAAAACTGAAAATGAGACACAAGAAACTAAAGAGAATGAAATGTGAATAAAGATGAAGTAGTAGGGACAAATCTCATGAAAAAAAATGGATAAATTGGACCATAGAAAATTTAGTTTTATAAAAATATCTCTTACTACATTGTACAAGAGAAATAATTAACTAACAGCTCTTTGAAAACACATCTTTAATGTTTTGATTTATAAATAAGCATACTTAACTAAAGATTGCTACTTTAAATTCTTTGCAATTAATCAACAGTTGTTTTAACTAATCCATCAGAAACTGCACAAAGGTGATCAATGAATATATCAGCATCACCACCATCATCATAATTAAAATGAATAGTGAATGTATCCAAATATTAGAAAAACAAATCTGGAGAAGCCAATCCCTAATTAGCAGTGCAGAATTTCATTATACTAATTAAAGAAGATATAAATTATTGAAATAGGAATAAAAAAGGCCCCTTTCAAATAGAAATGACATGACTAGCTAGTATTTGATTAATGTAATTGGGAAATTGTGGTAATTAAGATTGAAAACACGTGATTATGAATTATTTGTGTTTAAGATTCTCATAATCTGAAACCTAAACATATGAAATACAAACCGATTAAATGATTATATTAATGGGAATAATAAGTACATGATTCTCAATCATTCCAGGACTTGTTTTGATCTATTCCTACTTCAACCTGATCAAACTGAATTTCATGCAAAGATATTTATGTAAGAATAACTTGCCTCTAATTAAACAAAAAGGCCAATGGCCAGCTAAATTGGCATCTGGTTGCTTGAAATGAACATGTGCTAAATCCAAATCCAAGGAGAATATATCCTGTTGAATTCAGTAGATTGGAAATTGTTGTGTGATTATCAACAGTTTTCTCTACCTTTGTACAAGAAGTGTGGCTATTTCCCTATTGTTAATAGAGTTTATGTATTGGGTAACTTGCGTCTTCTTTGGCCTGTCTTTTTTTCCATCTCCTTTTTTTATCTTCTATTGGCAAATCTGTCTTTTCTATCAGAAATAAACAGGAGAAGAAGAAAAATTAACAGGAACGGAATAGAGAAAAGGAAAAAGGCCACCAACTGCTCTGCTGTGTATCTTCCCTCTCCCACTGATATGAAGGATTGTTCTGTCCATCTTTGATTTCTAGTTTATTCACTGTCATTTATTATTCCACAATTTTACCAGCAAGAAAGCCAAACACTGTCACGAACTCTTACACTGTTGTTCATCCAGATGTCCTTTTGATTTCAGCAGGACGTATTGGTAACCAATTCTATACAGGATCCTAGTCTAGATTTTAGAATCATGTAGTCTAACAAATAAACTTTTTGAAAAGGGAACAGAAAACAGTCTCAAGAATATGATCTCTCTCACTCAGTAAGGAGCTTCACAGTACCATTGCACAGGCTAAGAACAGCAAGACTTAGTTTTTCTATTCATTTCCAATAAAGGAATCAAAAGCAAGGTAGATGAGATAATGCAGTCATATTTTCCTCAGCATAGATTGTGGAAATCACTGTTTGAGCAACACTAGCAAAAAGAACTCACAAGAAGGAATCATTACAATGATAAGACAGGATTTCAAACAAATCTATGACATTAGCCAATTCATGATCACCTTCAATGATGTATCAGTGTATATTTCATTATATGAATACTGGTCCAGAAACTGACTTAGCCAGTTGTCTAATTAGTGGGTTGAATCCTTTGGAAAGGCTCTTATTTTGAGAGAACTTTTCCTGTGTTTCTTCCATCATGCCATCTGCTCTAGGTTGCAGAAGACTCATTGAGAAACATCTCAATGAGCACTTTCATCTGAGATAAATCAATAACAGGTCCCTAAGCCTGGTAAATGCTTTCCTTAGCTCCACAGAACGATTACCGATCCTAGCCTTCACATATAGTCTGTGCTACATTCTGCCCTCATGACCCTAAGGAAAACCATTCTCTCTACCAAATATGCAAAGGGACAAACTTCCCACTGTGCCTATTGAAAACATAAATTGCAGAAAAATAATTCTGCCAAGAAAAAAGATGAAGGAACAGAGATCTCCTATGTCACCTGGATGTTTGTTTTGTGTTTGCATACACAAACATCTAAACATATGAGTGTTTAATCACAAATACATATGAGTCTTGATTCCAACTTATTATTATAATTGCTATTTTTTGATCTACTGTGCTGTCTCCCAAACCAAACTATTGATAGAAATATAAACCATAGAAATGTCCCAAAAGGTTTTCCTTTTTGATTACAGGCATCCAGTTCAAGACATTAACAATCCTGCCCAATGTAATCTGTACTGTATTGTCGATAAAAATCCTCTTTTACCTAACATACTATAGATGCTATTTTTTAAAAAAAAAAATTATATAGCTGCTCATCTCACACACAAGTCTTTGGGTAACTATAGGACATCCTAACTAGAAGGATTAATGTAACACATTCAGAAGACACTAGCTTAGAGAAGGCAAGGCAGTGGCACTTACCAATAGCCCAGACATTTTGTTGCCTCAGCAGGTTAATGATGAACAGTAAAGAAGTTTTTTTTTTTTTAAAGGCGGGAACGACCATGTTGTCTTGCAGTTTTGATCATTTGTTTATACTAGCTGACGAAAGTGATTTTAGATGATGAAAGTGATTTCAGTGTGTCTGTTTATCTGTGCATTGCATCTGTTAAAACTTCTTCACTGAGCCAAGTTAAGAAAAATCAAAGTTAATTGTTGCTACAACAAAGGCTGTCCTGAGTATTGATTTCTTTCTGTGTTTTCAAATTATCACCAATGGCTTTGAGAAAGTGGGCTTGTTTTTCACCACTGACTTACTGCAAAGAACACAATGTGATATTTCACATGCAGAATATAAGTTTCTCTTATGCGATACTGGATTATTGTAAACTTTTAAAAATGAGAGAGGGCTGGAATAGCTGGAGGATGAAGTAGCTTCATGCATTCAGGTTTATGTCGTTAATTACACTTTTGCAGTTATGCACTCTATCATATAATTACAGGCCACTCTATTTTGATCATGTCAGTCTCTAATAGCTTCTTTACTGTTTGCTTTAATCCAGTGCACCTAAAATTATTACATTAGATTTCAGACCAATAAATTCAAAAGAGCTTTTGCTGTTTCCCAAAAAAAAAAAAAAAAAAAACCTAAGCTGCCTAACAAAGAAATAATATTGAAGATTACTTTTCAGTGCTCCCTATAATTGTTTTCCAGGGCAATGGCAACCTGGAACTACTCATAAATTTCCAAAGAACCACGGTAAAGACAAACACAATATAAAAATGGAAGGGCATTGAAAAGTTTAGATTTTTATAATATACACATTTATAGTACATCATTTTCTGATTGCTTCTTTCAAAACAATCACATTGTAATTATTTATGACACTTAGTTATGTTCAGGATCGCTAGAACTAGTGGACATTTTTCCACATTATCATTCACTCAATATTCTCCTTATACTGCTATAATCCCATTATAGCTGACTGGTGCATAAATTCATATTACTTGCTATGAAGAAGTTAGCATTGTGTAATCTGGTGCTCACAATTTTTGACATTTTTTGCTGGTTTTAACACCTATTAGTAAAGCTGGATTCACTTAGTGACCACATGATTTGTTTAATGACACCATAAAATTGTTGTAAAATATATCCACATTGACTTCCGGTCCCAATTGTGGTCCTAAATCAAGGACTATTATAAGAATTAATATATTTCATCAAGACTTGACTTCTGTTAAATTTGGGCACTCGTACTGTATCAATATCCAACATAATATGGGAATGGTTTGGGAAGTCTTTTCTAAAAATGCCATTTCAGATTCTATTCCACAATGAATGTGGCTCTTTCTTTTATAGTTACATATGTGGTCTTTGTGTTCTGAAAAGGTATAGGTTAAATTATAATGTTCATACTTGAACTTTGTCAGCTTTCTAAGATTAATTTTATGGCTTTCATTATTTGCAAGGAAGATCTATTAAACTGCACAAACAAGTGTCTGGATGATATATAGATATTAGTCTATTTCATTCACTTAGTGCTATTTCTGCCTTAGCAGATATCTCCTGCCTACAAGACCCTGTTAGTTCCAACAACTCATTTGGATAAGTTTGATTCAGCACCCTGTGTGGTAAATAACACTGCTCAGCAGAGTGAGTGAAACTGGAGCTACAATTACTAGAACACACATCTTGAAATTTAAATAGGATGGTTAATTTGCTTTTACCTTGGGAGTTTTTGTAATCCATAACAATTACTTAGCCTTTTGCACTTTTTAATGACTTTTAATGCTTTATGATAACAATTTTGCAGTGTTGTTTGTAAGGATATTATGTTTATATTATTTTTTAATTAATCTGTTCTATATTTATTCTTTATTCTTAGCCGCTGGAAATGCTCTTTTACTTATGAAAGGCAAGATATCAATTCATTTAATAATGATCATAATACCACTTAATTCATAGTCCTATTTAATTGTTTTATCATTAGCACTTTAACAAGCAGATTTACCGAGTTATCCAAAAATAGATATAAAAAATGTGTGCTAAAAAAAGCCATAGGGAGAGATATTTCTTCCTAAAATGCAATATGCATAATAGACTGCTTTTCTGTCCATTTTGAACAAGAGCACTTCAAACGCAGTGTTTCATTGCTAAGCAGCATATGGTACCAATGTAATTCCTGACAAAGTTCAATCATATTCCAGTCTGTCACACCAACCTCTAACCTTCTGAGACTTGTCTATGACAACTTGTAATTATGAACGAGGTCAGCTTATGCAAATCATGTCAGTTAGTGGCACCATGCCAGTTTACACCATCTGTGTGCAGGTCTAGTCCTATGCCTTCCATAATTGTCAGAAATATGATATTGAAGTGCTGTAAATTGGAAAGATGTAGACATTTTGATACTATCTATTTAACATATTATTACAGGTTAAGCCTGGGAAATATACAGGTTAAGCTTCCTCTCCATTTATGTTTAGCATTGCCAAAACAGGAGGGGAAGAACAACAAAGACACATCACCACAGTGTGATGTAAATTGAAAAGCCTAAAAATGTGTGAAAAGGAAAGGTATTTCTCGTGCTAAGAAGTTTTCCTAGACAGACTTAACTTAGGTGTTTTTTTATTTCAGGATCACGGATTAGTCAATGAATAATCTGATGGTTCATTTGGCTTAAAATGTTAGGATGAACTCCTGACACATTCACTACATATGGCAATCTCTATGGTAATTCTATCAGTGAGATCATGGATCTTAAAAGAGGCCCAATCGAAAAGTCATTAAGTCTAAAATAATCCAACAGCAACACTGAAGTGAAGACAAAGCAAGATCACTCATTTATTTATACCAACTTGTTTGACAGTGGTTAGTGAATATGGCACAATCCTTTGACTGTATTAACACTGTATTAACCTAAACAAGCCACACTGTGGTTTAATGCAACATGTATGAACCCAGTCCCTGATCATCATCATCGTCGTCGTCCCTATGAATCATTAGTTATAGCAGCTTTTTCAACTGATATCTTCTTTGTTGTTGTTGTTGTTTGCATTATTCCCATCATATCACAAGATCCGCAATTTTACATTTTGCCCACCACTTTGTCCGGTCTGCAGCATCAGTGGGGCATACACTTATGGCTCGCATATCTTCATGCAGGCAGTCCCTCCATCTTTTTTTCGATTGGGGCTGTCAGCCATCTAGGCTGACTGCAAGTGCCCATCTCACAATGGAATCCACATCATCTCTGACCACATGTCCATACCACCACAGCCTCACTTCTCTCATTTTGTCTAGAATTGGGGCAACTTCAAAGTTCTTCTAGATGTCATAATATGATCTAGCTACATGACCCCCAATGACCATCTGATCATTTGCATTCCGATTGTGTCCAATGCGTGTTGATGTCTCTTTGTTGTTGGCCAGCATTCTGCCCCACAAAGTGCCACTGGGAGGACAACTGTGCAGTAAATATTCAATTTAAAGCACAGAAGGATCTTCTCAACTGACATATGAACAGATTTCATAGCTTGCCCTACAGTATGCATTACAGGCATACCAACCATCAAACTTAAACTACCTCTCCTGATGTACATGGAGAATGTGTCCAATAATTACAGGTAGTTTTTGACTTACAACAGTTCATTTAATTACCATTTGAAGTTACAACAGCACTTTAAAAAGTGACTTTTGACTGTTTTTCACAATTACAACTGTTGCAGCACTCCATGGTCACATGCTTAAAATTCAGGAGCTTGGCAATTGACTCATATTTATGACAGTTGTAGTGTCCTGGGGTCATGTGATCATCTTTGGCACCCTTCTGATAAGCAATGTCAATGGGGAAGCCAGATTTACTTGTGTTACTAACTTGACAACTGTAGTGATTCACTTAATAACTATGATGAGAAAGGTCCTAAAAGGGGAGGAAATTCACTTAACAACTGTCTCATTTAGCAACAGAAATTTTGCCCTCTATTGTGGTTGTAAGTCAAGGACTACCTGTATTATTAATTCATTTGTTTGCCTGAGCAAACTTTTTGTATTTCTTTCAGCCAGCAAAATTATTTGGCCTGATCCTGATAAAATATTTCCATTCAGACAAATATGCTTCCAATATCAACCTGTTCCTTAGACCTAAGATAAATGCTGCTTTTTAGTATGGGAGGACTGGTGTTTGATTTAGGAGGTACAGAAAAAAATACTACACTAAAAGAGTTCTTAAATATAATTATAACTCTGCCCATTAGCAAAAAAAAAAAAAAAAAAAAAAGATGTAGGAACCACAAGCTTACTGAGACAACCAAAACAGAAACCAAAGCTCTGATGTTGTTTTTAGGGATCGAGGGAAGGTGTTGATAGAAATCTCTATTTCTCCCATTCCCTCCCAGAGACAAAAAGTAAGGGCAGAGAGAGGAAGAGAAAAAAGGAGCCATCTACAGAGGACAGAACTTTATCAAAAGCATATATGATAACAAGTATGGATACTTTTCAGGCTGCACAGCCATTCAGCGGTGCCCTAATAGCATTGCTGGATTGGAGAGAAGGATTCTGGTGTCATTCTTGAGGTTGAAATGCATAAAAGGTGGAATTATCCTATGTGATCTCACCTGCTTGTATTAGTTAACTATACGTGGTATCTTTTCCTTGCAGTTTCTCCAGCACCAGAATGGAGATTCCTCCATATTTCTGGAATTACAAAAATAGAACTTTATAAGGATCCTGGGACAAGCTATTTATCTGCTTTCATTAGGAACAAGCATCTCCATGACTGTTGAATCCTAGTTATTGCAATTGTACTATGATCACCTTATTTTACTTTATTATTGATAAATGAATGAAAGTATAGACTCTCTGGCATCATCAGACAACTCCAGCTTACTTAGAGAGGAGAATCTAAGTTATTTGTACAACTTGCTTTCTTTTGACTAAATGCTATTTCATGCTATTGCCTGCTGTTTTAACACAGATGGTGCAACATTTAAATATTTCATTGTTTATGACTTTGCTTTGATTTGCTATATGTGATACTTGACTAGTTTTATGGAGTTCATGAACAAGTGACAAGAGAATATCTGAAGTTTCTTCTCTTTTTTCTGTGCTAGAATATCAAGTGTTTCACTTTAAAGGCAAGTATATTGTTTCAGACAGAGCAGAATAGTTATTTGAATTCAATGGAATGGTAGGAACACAGAATTACAATACTGTAAAGGAAGTAACAAGTGTATAACGTCACTGAGGATACCCAGGGGTAATTTAATAATAGTTATTTGTAGAGTACTTACTAATAGAACATCTAGATAATAATCTAAATATTCTATTATCTATCTGAATCATTAGAAACTCTGTAGCAATATTTATCATGGATGGATAAACAAATGAACAGATAAGATACATGGAGACATACAGTAATCCTTTTTTCAGACATTATCCTTTCTTTCCTCTCATGTGATTATAACCTGACACGAGGGAGAATGATTTCATGGAGGAATAAATTAGGATACTGTATTTATAAATGCACTCAGAACTATAGAGCTATATATCTGAAGTTTCTTTCTCAGAGATATTACAATGGTTTCTTAGATTTTCTGTGGTTAAGAGTGTCCTTGACTACCTTCCAAATACTTAGAATCTAGACTGTTTTCACATCTTTCACTCTACCAATGTGTTCTTTTCTGATGTGGGTAATATCATATTACAGTAGTGGCCAAAATTGTGGAAACCTTTTGGGAAAAGTGTATTTTTGAAGTTTGATGGCTAATAACATCACTTTTTTTGGAGCAGTACCATAAAATTATATAATAGTAGTAGTAGTAGTAAAGTTGGAAGGGACCTTGGAGGTCATCTAGTCCAACTACCTGCTCAGGCAGGAAACCCTATACCATTTCGGACAAATGGCTATCCAGTCTCTTCTTAAAAAGCTCCAGTGTTGGAGCATTCACCGCTTCTGGAGGCAGGTTGTTCCACTGGTTAATTGTTCTAACTGTCAGGAAGTTTCTTCTTAGTTCTAGGTTGCTTCTCTCCTTGCTTAGTTTCCACCCGTTGCTTCTTGTCCTACCTTCAGGCGCCTTGGAAAATAGCTTGACACCCTCTTCTTTGCGGCAGCCCCTGAAATATTGGAATACTGCTATCATGTTCCCCCTCGTTCTTCTCTTCATTAAGCTAGACATACCCAATTCCAGCAGCCATTCCTTATATGCTTTAGCCTCCAGTCCCCTAATCATCTTTGTTGCTCTTCTCTGCACTCTTTCTAGAGTCTCAACATCTTTTTTACATCGCGGTGACCAAAACTGGATGCAGTATTCCAAGTGTGGCCTTACCAAGGCATTGTAAAGTGGTATTAACACTTCATGTGATCTTGATTCTATCCCTATGTTAATGCAGCCTAGCACTGTGTTGGCCTTTTTGGCAGCTGCAGCACACTGCTGGCTCATATTTAGGTGATTGTCCACTAGGACTCCGAGGTCCCTTTCACAGTTACTACGTTGAGCAAGGTACCCCCTATACTATATCTGTGCATTTGGTTTTTCTTGCCTAAATGTAGACCCTTGCTTTTTTCACCATTGAATTTCATTTTGTTAGATAGCGTCCAGTGTTCAAGTCTGTCCAGATCCTTCTGTATCAATGGAAAGATAATTTAATCTAGAATGTAATGCAATATAGTTTGTTCAATTATTTGTACTGTATTCTATGAAAAGGTA
The DNA here is from genome assembly GCF_016545835.1 of Crotalus tigris. Lineage (NCBI taxonomy): Eukaryota > Metazoa > Chordata > Lepidosauria > Squamata > Viperidae > Crotalus > Crotalus tigris. The sequence continues at coordinate 2,808,627 of NW_024096968.1, forward strand.
TAGCCAAATAACCAGAAAAAGGAAGCACAATTTGCTTAGGTTGATATCAGGTAGCTTTCCTTCATCTGATTGTAGCCAATAAGCATGAGTGTTTAGAGAACCAATCAGGTGTCATCTTGTTTTGGCAATGAGCCAATCAGATCACAGTAGGATTCAATTATTGATGTCATGTATTGAAGTTGAGAGGAGAACACTTGTCAGTGTGTTATGTGATCGCTATCAAGTTGGTTGGGTTTGTTTTCTTTCATTTAGTGAGCTTGTAAAATGTAATAAAATTAAAGTAATGGTGCAAAGTGTTGACTGGTTGTCCAGAAAGCAATGTAAAATAATATTATTAAGTGAACAAGGCTAAAGAAATTAGAAGAAAAAATGGTGGAAATTTAACCAAAGGTGGCATTTCTACTGTACACTTTTCCCAAAAAGTTTCCACAATTTTGGCCACTACTGTATATCATTTGTAGTCATTCAAGGTCTTGCTTTTGCTCTCCTTTCTACCATGTGAACTTTTCTTCTGTTAGAAAAAAAGGGAAACGTGAAGTAAGTTAAATGGGGTTGTCCAAATCTTTCAGAGTAATGGAAGACAGCCATCTCTCCTAGACCTAAAGAACCATCATAGGAAGGATCCCAAAGAGGTCTAGTGAAAGCCTTCTAGAGATGCAGACTTTCCATGCAGCATATTCAGAAGGTATTTTGTTCATTTCCTAAAGTGGTTCTCCAAATAAATTCTACTGCGAATTTTAACCCTGTTGATAGCGTCTATAAGGTTTCATTCTTTTTCTTTTATTTCTCTAACTGCTTTTTATTAAGTAGCTCATTCACATCTGTATTTGCCTACCCATTTTCTTTCCGTCCCTTTTCAGTGACGCTACCTCTTACTCTTATTCTATCTCCATCCTAGGTTTTCCATTTTTTTCCTGCTGAAAGTATGTGTGAATGTGTACACTTCTATATGTGAGGAAGGTTTCTGTTAAGAGAAGGAATTGTTAGTACATACAGAAAAGATATCCATTAATTTAGTGAATGGTATATCTTATTTTGTAGACCAGCAGTTTTAATTTTATTCTGAAATCCAAGTAAACAACTCAGTGATACTGTGGAGAAAATCTAGGTTAAACAATTCTCAAAATCTGAGTTAAACTAGGATGATGTTTTGTTGAAAGACAAACTTCCAATTGATGTTGTTAAGAATAACAAAAATACCTTCTCTAAATATGTTCAAAATAAAAGAAAGGGAGAAAAACCACTATGCCAGGTGCTTAGCAAAGATCACAAAATGCTAACAGGCATTTTGTGAAGCTACTCAACTCCTGTTTCACTTAGCCTTTTATTGTTCCAATAAGAATAAAAAGTACATGCTTAGTGAGGAGTTTGTGAATAGCTAAATGAAAGAGTAAGACTGAAGCCTGAGAAAAAGAGAAACATGGTCAAAAAATAGCTATTAACACTGCTGCATCCTAGAGCACTTTTTATGTATTAACTTTGAGAAATTCTGGAGCACAGGTCAAGTGCCAGATGACTAGAAGAGGGCAAATGTGCTATTTTCAAAAAGGGAAAGAATGATATCAAGAAAAGTACAGATTTATCAATCTGATATGATTTCTCAAAAGTAATCTTTTTGCAACTTGAAAACAATGGAGTAATTGCTGGTGGTCAGCACTAAGGTGACCAGAAAAAAATCTTCCCTTAATAATTTTATCTCATAAAATGGGTAGCTGCCTTAATATCTGTGGTAATGATATGGCAAAGTACCCCATAACATTCTAATTCAGTGGTTCTCAACCTGTGGGTTGGGACCCCATTTGGGGTCAAACGACCATTTCACGGGGGTCGCCAAACAACACAGTCTGCCATTTTTTTTCCTTAGCTGTGCTACTCCCTTTTATTCTATTGGCTTTTGAAAGCCAATAGAATAGACTCTCTTGAATAGAGTCTAATTCTATTGGCTTTCAAAAGCCAATAGGAATTGTCCAGGCTGTCTCTGCCCTGCTGAGCCCGCCAAAAGTCCCATTCTGCAAACGGTGCTGCACCAGTTGAGTAGTCCTCGACTTACGACCGGTTGAGTAGTCCTCGACTTACAACCGGTTGGGGGTCACGGCATTAAAAAGGTTGAGAACCACTGTTCTAATTAGAAAGCTAGTTAAACTAGATGGTTTAGTAGTTAATGGTCACCAAACCATATTCAAAGAGGGCTCCTTACTTCCTCCATTTTATGGAGTGCAATGGAATTAATGTGCATACATATAAAAGTGCATTACATATACTTTTATTAAGCAGGACAATAATAAAGTTAGCAACACTAGATTATCAAGAAGGACAAAATGGGAAAGCACAAGATTTTCTACTGTGCTCCTAGTTTTTTCCTATGCTGTTAGGTCCATGCAATATGCTTTCCCACTGCAAGTACCAAGCTTTGTCTCCCCACCCTTTTTAAAACTATACAGCATTAATACACAGTGAATTCATTCTTGACATTATCTTAATAAGGAATGGCACTAAAATAAATGCTACAAATCCCAAGATCAATTTTACAGGCATGGGAGATAACCTTTTCTGGGAATAAAAATAAGGTACTTGTCAATAGAATGATATACCAAGCAGAATAGAACAATAATATAATTCTAATTAAATTTAATTGGCCCAGTTACTATAACATAAGCATCTTTTCAACTTTCCAACTCAATTCATAAGGTATCAGTGGACATTTTGTCAGATTTTCCTTAAGTTGAATATCAGATGTGTTTGTTATTTTGGGCATGTTACTCAAGTCCTTTGTAATACACAAAGTTGTCCTTACAATTACAACAATATTACCCTTGCAATTCATTACAATGTGAAATGATAATGAATAGAAGATCTTGTATGCAAATGGCTGAATCTCCTCTATGAAGAAATATATAGTTTCATCTATGAAAAATTATATACTGGGGGAACTTTTTCCTCATCATCCCCTAACAGATCTTGTCATTTCAGTGTTTAACTTTACTTTCCAAGCTTTTGTTGTTTCTTTAACATTTCCTGACAATGGAAGATTTGCTCCTTACTTTGGTTTTCCTTCAGTCCTAAAACAAAACTTTATTTATGATTTACTTTTTAATCATCTGACACCTTCAAATTAAAAATTGGTGTTTTCTTGGTTTAAAATCCTGGGGACATCATTTGACCAGTCACGATCTTTATGTTGCTTCAAACCACCAACCCAAATTAACTCTGTGGGTAATCCAAGTTGTAGTTTACCATTTATTAGACATTTGTAAACTGTCAGCTTGAAAGCATGCTTCCATAGCAACTATAACCAAAGCAGGCAGACTGTTTCATGCCAACTACATTGTAGAAAAATTGGGCTTTTTGCCTATTCTGTTAAATTATATTCCTATTTGGAGACCAGTTACAAAATGTAAACATCACTATAATAAGTACAGAGGTTCTTCATGAAGGTCAATTCCCATGTAGCCTTATTTAGTTGTATCCAGATGTCTCAAATTTACCCTGTTATTGGACAAAATGATTAAATCATGTTATGAATTTCTACATTCAGGAAACTGCCATACTTGTTCTTATTACATTCAATTTTTTTAATGAATTACAGTATTTATTGACCTTTTGTTTTTTTCCCCTTCATCCAAGACAACCATCTGATTGTATATGCAAGCATTTTCTCTGCTACTTAGTTGACTGCTATCAAATGCCAAAAACAGAATGCAGAATAGATTTATGCACCATGAGAGAGACACTGTTGAGGTTTTGTATATGTGTGTTTTGATTCCAGTTAAACAATACCCAGAGGGCTGCCATACTAACAAGCTTTATAATGATTGACTTCACCAGCCACTTTGAGACCTTGGCTTCAGTTGAGTAGCTCAAAACCTCAATTAACATGAAATTTATGTCTGAGACAAGGCGCTTGCTTTGAGCAGTGATGTGTGTCTTTGATTTTTCCCCACAATATCTGGCTCTTCTTTATTTAGGAATACTTTATCTGCATTATCTACACCTAGCAATTTTAGACAGCAAAAAAAGCAATAATTAAGTTAATGTAGTACATGAGTCAAGAATTATGTTTAGCTTTGTTGGGTGATATCTATTCTGAATAGTTTGTTTATATTGTTTCTAATGCTTAAATAGCCTTTATCATATTAAGAGCTGAAATATTCACTCTCTTCTATACCCATTATATTTAATAATAACTTTTCTCTCTCTCCTGAAGTCAGAGATTGGTGGAACACAAAGCTTTAAAAGCATGTCACCGCTTCTTGGCAAAGTTAGCTCAACACATGATCAGTCTCCCCACCGTCATGAATGAATTCCTGGTTTTCTGTTTCTCTAAAAAAATGTGAAATCCCAGAATAGAACAAATTATACTTAGAATAAATCTAATATGGTCACCCTTTTTCTTATAATTGTGTTTTCTTTACAGGTAGTCCACGACTTACAACAGTTCAACGACACTGAAAAAAGTGAGTTATGACCGTTTTTCACACTTACAACAGCAACCCCAGGGTTACATGATCAAAATTCAAAGGCTTAGCACCTGACTCATAGTTATGACACTTGCAGTGTCCTAGGGTCATGTGATCACCTTTTGCAACATTCTGATAAGCAAAGTTAATGGGGAAGCCAGATTCACTTAACAACCATGTTACTAACTTAACAACTGCAATAATTCACTAAACAATTGTGGCAAGAAAAGTTGTAAAATGGAGCAAAATTCACTTAACAACAGAAATGTTGGGCTCAGTTAGTTGAGGACTACCTGTATTTTCAGTTCAAAAAGGCATTTTCCTATGTTTAAAAAACAAATGTTAAATTGCATGCACAACAGTACAAAAATGCCTAGACCATTTTTATATTACATGTTTATCTTACATGTGGTTTCAATGTGATTTAGTTCTATCCATTGAACAAATATGAAATCTACATGTCATAAGAATGTTCATTTCATTTAATAAATGGCTTTATTTTACTTGAATACCACATTCATTTTTTTTTATATTATATGAAGGATTTTCCTTTCATAAAGTATCATGCACAAAAGTAGTTTAAGGTTCCTTTTTAAAAAAGCAATAGATTTTAACAATATTTGTTTCTAGTTTCCTGAAATAGTTTCCTACTTATCAGAGTAGTATGTAACTTTATTATTTATATTTAACTACTGTAATAGAAATAAGGAAAAGGGAAGGGAAGAATGATCGTATGATAGGAGGAGGAGGAGGTGGTCCAAACAAAAAATAAGAATATCAAGGAAGTTTTAATTGTTGGTCTAATAATAAAGATCCTTATTAATACCTACTTTTTTACATTTGCCTTACTAGACAATCCAACTTTTTTAAAAAACATTTTGGCAACCATTCAATTTTAAATGGGAATGTACATTAAGGAAAGTAGTTTTTTTTTAACTGTATTCTGCAGAAGCGTAGGGTTCTGTGAGATGTGGATGGCATTCTGTGAAAGGTTAACAGGGAATATAGTTTATTTAAATGCAGCCATTTTTTATCATTAGTACTGTATTCCTTGATCACAGAATCAATCCTTTTTTTTCTTTAATTGATAAGTTCTGCACGCTGAAAACACTTGCACTTAATACATATTGAAAATGATGACTCTCCTAATCTAAGATACGATATCTGGATGATAAGTATGGGAAGGATAGTCTTAAGGCCAGTTCATCATTTTCAGAATTCCATGTCATGTTCAGAAATAAAAATACAAAAAGAAGTAGCCATCAAAATGGTAGAAAAAAAAATGAAACTATGAGAAAAATCTTGCTGTGTAACCTTTTATATAGTCCAATTCAGGATATGTGCATTGGAAAACATTTTTTCTGTTTACATTATTAATATCCCTTCCAGAATATAATATTGTGAGTGGTCCTGAAACACTTTCTGGAGTAACAGTTGGAAACAGTGCAAATGCAAGGAAGAAAATAACAGAATTTACATGGTGGTTTGGGAATTGCAGGATTTGTCAGTAGAGAAAAGTGTGACTTTTGCAAGTACTGCTCTCAGTTTCTGTCTCTAAACCAACAAAAAGCTCTTGGACTCCATGTCACACTTTGCCTTTAATTAAAAAGAATCAGAATAAAGTGTTACTTGTTTGAGAAGATACAGAAAAAAAAATAGCTCCAATGCTACATTTACCATGCAGTTGCAGCTTTTTCCAGTACGTATCTTGTCAGATAGGACTTAAACAAATAAAATTATAATCAACTGCAACTCATTCAGTGTTAATTGGGTAAACTGTATTCCAAAGATTTAATGAAGAATGTTCAATCTGTCTTTTGCTTTAGCATAACTCATTCTTTAAACAAGCAGTTAGAATTCATCCAGACGGCAAAATCCAGTCAGCTGGTTTCCTACTTTAATATTAAGTCAGAAAGAGAAGGATTGTTTTTTTAAAAAAAATAAACAAATAAGAGTAATACTTCTTATTGAATGATATGAGCAGTCATACAATCCCTTAGAAAAGGAAACATTATATGGAGGCAAGCAAATAAGTGTATATCACTACCTCCTGTTGTTAACCCCAGTCATGAAGATTTATTTCATCTTCCAATTTTACCCTTTCCCATATCATTCAATCTAAACCTGAAAAAAATGAGGATTTTTTCAACATTCTTAGCCTTTGGGTATATGCCAAAACATGGGCATGACAAGGATAAAAACTAAATATGATTTAATTTATATCTAAATTTAATTCAGTTACAATTAATATAATTTCATCTTGTATATTTAAGTAATTAAATTTAATTAAATAATACCATCTTTTAGCCTAATTGCTGGCCTGCAGTGAATAATAAAGGGCTAATAATGAGCCAGGACAGAAAAAAAATCCTCCCCTCCCATCATTTAAAATACTAACATTTTAAGTTAAATACAACATCAAAACAATAAGCCAAAACACAATTAAAAGTACATCAACAATAAAGATGTCAAAAAATTAAAGTCCAGCAGCAAATTAAGTATAGTTAGTATGAAAGAAAGCTAGACAGCAAAAACATGTCTTAAGATTGACCTGACTGACTGAGGGAAAGCATTCCAGAATGTTGGAAGCACCATCAAAAAGACTGTAGCCCTAGTTGATGCCATACAGACATATGTTCAGGGCAGCATACACAAAAGTCTACGACTTATGTCCATTTCTGTTGCTAAGTGAGACATTTCTTAAGTGAGTTTTGCCCCATTTTATGACCTTTCTTGCCACAGTTGTGAAGTGAATCCCTGCAGTTGTTAAGTTAGTAACCTAGTTGTTAAGTGAATCTGGCTTTCCCATTGACTTTGCTTGTCAGAAGGACGCCAAAGGTGATCACATGACCCTGGGACACTGCAACTGTCATAAATATGAGTCAGTTGCCAAACATCTGAATTTGGTCACGTGACTATGTGGATGCTACAATGCCTGTAACTCACTTTTTTCCATGCCATTATAACTTTGAATGAGGACTCGCTGCACAGAGCCTGGTAGCAACGCAGCAAGGAAACCTTACTTCAAGGAAGAGGTGCTTAAATCATGTAGGGATTTACATGTGATAAGAACAGATTATTGGATTTGGCTCAGAAGGTAACTGGAATATAACTATAACAGGTATTAAATGCATGTAAAAAGAGGAGACAAGATTTGGTAAAGATCTTCACATTTTTAACCCTCCCTGTGAATGTTCTTAAGGGCAGGTAATAATCCATAGTTACTTGGAAAAAAAGTTTTATTTATGTGAATATGACCACAAAATTGCCTTATGTTTTAACGATTGCCAAACAACAACAACAAAATCCCAACATTATTGTCACACTACAAAGTTCTCTGTTCAATCGCAAATTTAAACCATCATCATGATTTGATCAATAGGACAACCAGAGAGTCTCTGGAAAGAGCCTTAGGGAGAAAGATCAAATTGATCCAAGTTGAATCACCATAGTTTAAATCATTACACATAGTTCTCATAGGCAGTATCTGTTAAATCAGAAATAATGTTGTTGCAACCATTTATTCTCTTCACAGGTGGTAATTGATTCCACACTTCATCACAGAAACATTTGAAGCTCATAATTTTTAGCTTTTTATTATTGATTCTCTTTCCCCAGGTCCCAAACATATAGATTTTGTTCAGCTTTGTGACATGTTGTTGCTGTGTGAATCCATTGAGACAGGTAACTGTAAATCTGTAAAGGCCTAGTGACTGCCAACAACATTCTTTTGATTCATTTACAACATTTTCTTCTGAAGACAATGCTAATAAAATCTAAATCTAGAATCTAAAAAATTATAAGGACAAACCCATTCAAGTCTGAATTGTAAATTTTAGAAGGCCTCTTGAATGTATTCCTACGTAAATATGGGAAGCTTCCTTTTTCTTATTAGGCTTCTCTGAGTATTTAAAGAATATATAGGCTGTTTTCATGTGCCCTAATTTAAATTCTGTGTATTTCTGTGGAAATAAAACAGCCCAACAGCATGCAGAACCAACGAACCTGAGAATCTCTTGATGTTCCTGAAGTAAAATTTTCAGCACAACTTTGCTAATGACCATCGCTATTGCATGAAAAAATCTAGGCACCCCAATCAAAATTGCATGTTTCAATATTCCCTAAGTACAGAAGCTGACAAAGATTTCTACTCTGTATCTACATGGTTAAAAAGTTAAATATGACATCTTTCCGCAAGTGTTAATGCATATGTGAATGCACAGGGTTCTTCTTATGAAAGAGATGGGCAATTTCTAAATTAATTAAATAAATTAATAAATAATTAAATAAATAACAAATATTTACTGTTTCCATGCAATGTATTACAGATTCAGACTAAAAAAAAACAGAAAGCAATGGCTAGCCTACCAGTCAGACCTTTGTAATACCTCATTTGGTAGAAATAATACCCTGTAGCACCATGTCATGTAGCACTTGTTTAGCCATTAATAGTGTGCAGCAGATTATTTGTTTTACATGAGAATATAATATGAGAATAGCCATACAAACTTGTTTATCTCAGCATATTTAAAATAATATTTGTGTATTAAGTTTATGAAAATACTAGTCAAAAAACATGAAGCACATTCTTATTTCAATGAATCTTCATTTTTTATGACTTTCCTTTTAAAAAGTGCAGCAATTTTGGTAACGAAGAAATCTGAGCAAAATGCTTAATAGCATGGGATTAATCCAAAGAAACATATGCTGGATTGTAGCCAGGGTTTATTGATGTGCTTAAAATCTCCCATGATTCCCTAGTAATACATTAATTATCTTAAATTAGGAGACGTTCCAGTAAATTCACTGTTTTAAAAAGTTTATAGATATAATCAAGTACATGGTACTCATTGCATTAAGAAGATTGCATTATAAAAGAATGTTAAAAGATGCATTTTAACTTTAATAGCAAAACACTTTAATGCATTATGTATGGCTGCATCAAATGATAGAAGCAAATACATGACATTAGTCAATAACATTAACTTTACGTCATATCATTTGCTTGTTTGAACACAAGCAAAGGAACCTCTTCCAACTTTCAAATTTACTAAGGCTCTTTTTAGACTTTTTTAAAAAATTGAATTAAAAACAAAGGCCTAAGTTATGTGGAATGCTATAACCTTTGCCCCTTTTCTCCTGAACTGTTACATTCAACTTGTATTCTTTCATTTTGCAAACAATATGCAATAATTAATCATATTGTTCCTAATATTGTATCATTTTCCTCTTATACTGCTGCCTATTTTATTTAGTGACAATATGAAGTTTCTTTACTGTTGATTATTTGCTTTTCCTGTAACCCTAAAATATTTTTAAAGCTTCCATTAGAAACATCTCTACTTTTTCCCCAAATGAAAATATATTTATTCAGAACTGGAGACTGAGCTTGTGAGTTACTGCTTTGGGGATACTCAGAAACAAAGTTCAAAAAATTAGGGAAATGCTATTTAATAGCTATTTAAATGCTATTAAACATCGCTAATTCCTTGAATTAATTTGGTAAGCAACCGCCACCAACAAACCAACCAAATTAACAAAATTCCATGGATTTTTATCAATGTACATAGGGTTGTCCTTATAGCTAATCATTAATAAGCCCAAACTCTTTAAATCAAATCTCATCTTGTATTTAATGTCTAGGACATCTTAATTCTTGGGAGTGTACAGTTATAAGGAACTTTGTATCTGCTATATATTTTCATTTATCCATGTTTATGTGTGTGTGTGTATTTCAATATTATAAACATATTTTAATCTATTTATTGGTTCTAATTGTTTGTATTTTTAGCATTAATTATTGCATTGTAAGTAGCCTTTATTTACAAATAAGTATTTTTACAGGATGTTTTGTCCCTTCTGGTGTGGCAATAAAATGTTCGCTAAACTCTTTTGATTTTCTTTCTGGTAAATTTGATGTTCCTATCCCATATTTAACAAGCAGCAGTGATACAGATTTCTCCATAGGTCAGTGTATTGTTTCTGTATATCTGTTGATGCCTGTAAATATGCAGGCTGTGAACCTTCCCTAATCAAGATTAGATGACAGGAAAATGCTCCTCTCATTTGCCTGTTTGTTAGCTTGATTGTTTATGCAGTATTTTACCCAAGTGGAAAATAATATAAGATTGATTTAACAGTTTCATGCTTTGCATTACAGACAGGGTGATCTTCTCTTTGGTTTTTTGGTTTGTTTTTCACATAACACCAATTATGTGCAAGCTGCAAATGTATAAGGTCATTTCTCAGATGTGAGTTAGGTCTAAACTTTACAATTAATCATGATTTCATACATAGTACACATATATATTAAGACAATATCTTCTTTCGCTTCTCTTTTGCTCAGGTTCCAGTTGTTCACGGACTGTAATTCCCATGGTCTCTAACCACTGGCCATGATGACACAGGCTAATACAGATTGGAATTCAGTAGTATCTGGAGAGCCATGTGTTTATGTTTTTGTTAAATTAATGTAATGGAAAAAAAATTATAATATAGTGTGTTATATATGCAAACATTATTGCATGTGTTATATATACAAACATTGTTGCACAGCTGGATGGGAGTAGAATCACCAGCAAATGGCTTGTACTTTACTTTCTGTATAACTTGTAAATTAGCATCTTATTAGTTTCTTCATTGTGAGCATGTCAAACATGCCCCAATAGAAAATTGTACAATTACTTATATTAAGTGCCATTATACCTTGAGTCTGTCAGATATGGGTGTTCTCAATTCTTCTTCACTTCTGAATAAAATCCAGTGTTGTCTTCAAGCTGTTTTCTTCCTGAGATCCCCACTATCAGACATCTCCTTTCTCTTCTCTGTTTTGTTTATAACAGACAGCAAATCTATTTTTATAATTAAAGCACGGAGATGTAAATATCTTTTGTGAGGCAGACGAATCCACCACCATATTCTAACTGCATAAAATAACACCCCCCCCAAAAAAAAAAAACCACATCAAGAAACTGAAATTAGTGTAAGATATTTGTCCTTTTCTTAATTCTCTCAGCTCAGACTTACAATGACAGCCCTCCAACATAGAGCAAACTTGGAAATCAAAAACTCTGGAGCTAATACTTCTTTTATTGTAAGATTATAGCAGTTGAAATCTTGTAAGTCTGAACACACTTCTCCTCTCTTTTCCTTTATCCTAAGAACTAGGGAGGGCCGTGCCTGAGACACTTTCTCAAATAACATTTCTACCTGGACTCAATTTCTTTTAACTGACCATTGTCTTAGTTGCAGCTCTTCCTCCTGTACCTCATTACATTTACAGAAAATAATTTAAAAAACTGAAGAGCTGGCAGGATCAATTACAGAAAAAACTGAAGATATACTGCCGTATGCATTATATAGAATAGATCCAATTCAAAACACCAACCTATCAAATTGTTGATCGAATCCAAGAATGGCAACAGGGGATATAATACTATCACTGGAATTCATTAAAAAAGTATCTCCTAGATACACCTTTCAATTATCAAGATTCAAAATGCTTTTACACAAACTGCTGAAGCCAGCATGTTTCTTTGTCCAGCTCTTTTTCAGAAAATGTGGATAGGCTCATAAACACTGATTAGAAAACTGAATAAATACTGTTAATGAACCAGGGTCATGTGTCCCTGACAAAAACCAAGAGGACAAGAAAAGTGGAGATCACAGGACGAAATAATAGAATAGACTTTTTAACAGAATAATGAAATATAGCTGTCTCATATGCTATCAGCCCATCCCTGAAGGCCAAAAGCCTGATTGTGCCTTTTCTAAAACAGTGACAATAATTCGTTCATTATGATAATTGCATGGGACATCAAGATTATCCCATCTTCCAGTAGATTCTGACCCTTTCTTTAAAAACAACTCTTTTCTGTTTTAACAAAGATCATCCATTTTGCTAGAATGGCCTGTGTCAGAAATCCAATTGTCCCGAATTATCCCTGTTCCAGACTGCTATGTGCTTTGGTAGCCTCACCTTATTTAACTGTCCTTCTCCTGCCTTCCTTCCAGGACCTGTTTGCATACATTTTATTTGTAAAACATTACAGTATTAGATTTTTAAAAAAAAAAAAAGTTTGCCACATTGGTATTACCACAAGGCCTTTCCTCTATTTATGGTTTTCACTACCTCATCCAGAACAATCAGTCAATCAGAATAGATCTGGAAGGGACCTTGAAGGTCTTCTAGTCCAACCCCCTTCAAGCAAGAGACCTTATACCATTTCAGACAGGAGGCTGTTCAGTCTTTTCTTAAAAACCTCCAGTGATGAAGCATCTACAATTTCTGAATGCAAGCAGTTCCACTGGTTAATTGTCCTCACTGTTAGGAAATTTCTCCTTAATTCCAGGTTGTTTCTCTCCTTGATTAGTTTCCATCGTTTCTTGTCTTGCCGTCTGGTGCTTTGGAAAATAAGTTGACCCCCTGTTCTTTGTGGCAATCTCTCAAATACTGGAATACTGCTATCATGTCAGCCCTAATCCTCCTTCTCTCTAGACTGGCCATACCCAATTCCTGCAACTGCTGTACGTATGTTTTTGTCTCCAGGCCCTTAATCATCTTAATTGCTCTTCTTTGCACTTTTTCCAAAGTCTCAACATCTTTTGATATTTATTTATTTATTTATTTATGAGACTTATATACCGCTTTAAGTGCCAGCACTCTCTAAGCGGTGTACACCAGTAAGCAATGTATATATATATATATATATATATATATATATATATATATATATATATATATATATATATATATATATTTACATTGCCCCCAACAATCTGGGTCCTCATTTTACCTACCCCGGAAGGATGGAAGGCTGAGTCAACCTTGATATGGTGACCAAAACTGGTTGCAGTGTTCCAGCTATGGTCTCACTCAGTGTTGGGATTCAAATATGTGAACAACCAGTTCTCTCTGTGGACGCTGCTTCTGGAAGTCCATTCTGGGCCTGGGCAACAAAAAATTAGTTACCGGTTCTGCCAAACTGGTGCGAAACGGCTGAATCCTACCACTAGTCTTACTAAGAATTTATAAAGCAGTACTAATACTTCACGTGATTTTGATTCTATGCCTCTGTTTATACAACCAAGGACTGTATTAGCTTTTTTGGCTATTGCTACACACCGCTGGCTCATGTTTAAGTGATCATCCACTAGGACTCCAGGGTCCCTTTCACAGCTATTGTTTTTGAGCCAGATTTCGCCTACTTTGTAGTTGTAACTTTGGTTTTTCTGCCTAGGTGTAAAACTAAAACTGCCTAGATGTAAAAACAAAGGGAAATATTTTGGGTTAGAATTTTAAAAAACAAAACAAAATTTGAATGATTGGTTAAATAGATAGATCTTGCTGATATGGATAAATTAACTTCTTTGATTAGAGAAAAGATGCTACCTAGATTCATTGGTGACTGGAAACCTCTTATAGACTTTTTGCATAAAAATTTAAAAAATGAATATGATTTATGGCTTTGATAATTAGACAGAATAGGTTAAAGAAAAAGGAGCATTGATGTAACCAGAGAAAGAGGTTAAAATATAACTGTACTTTTAACTGCTATGAGAAATATCAGAAGGCACTTGTTTTTTTATTTTTTATTTTTATGTACTTTTCTTCTCTTTGCTTGCTTACTTTTTTCCTTACTTTGTATTTGTTTGTATTCTTTATCTTTATCTAACATTATCCTGAGACATGTATATTTGTCTTCGTTCGTGCTGAACAATATTTAAAATTCAACCCTTGTTATCTGAGTCTGGACTATTTTTAGTTGATGTTCTGTTTTAAAAATGTATCTTATACACTAGTTATAGTAACAAAGTGATGATAAAGTTAATACTAAAGGAGGTTTAGAAGCTTTGAAACAGAATACAGGTTGGCTTAATTCCAAGTGTCAAAAGGAAATTGGCCAATTTAAATTTTCAAACCATGCATATCTGTTTATATTTGTTCCATATCCATCATGTTCAATTTGCCTAGAGCCACCCAGAATTAATAAGAGAATCCAAATTCAACTTCCAATTAAGTTCACTTCCATAAATTATATTGAAACAAAACCTGTCTTCCTATCTCTCTAAGCAGATAGATAATAAGCAAGCAAAATGTCAGGATCATACCCTGAAAAAAAATGAATATAAAGACCTCCTTCTGGATTAACAAATCTTCTGAGAGATGATGTGTGCTTTGCCAAGACAAGGCCTCCAATTGCTAAGTTACATCAAGGCAGCAACTCTGGTGTAAGTACTTTGGTCTCTGACAAGGAGCCAGTATAAATCAGCCTTCACCTGATGGCACTTCTGAAAAAGTTAAGATTCAGATCAGGATTGTAGACAGACGTTCGGGATCCTTGGCCTCAGACATTTAGCTAGCCATAAAATAATTCTTGGAACATATTTAAAGGGAAGGAATTTATTCTCCACATATATGCCTCAAGCAAAACTCTTCAATCAGAATGTGATGCATTGTTAGAGATTTATAACTATTAAGAACAGCAGCAGCACTTAATAAGAGTAGTGGTCCTCATATTTTTACAACCAGCAATCCTGGCTTGCCCCATGGATTTTTGAATGCAGCTTTTTCTTCTGCCCCCTTTTCACTTTCTCCCTTGCTTCTTTCACCTTTATGGAAAATAAATGAGTAGTAATGAGATCATTAGACTACTTCTGAATCCAATCCGACTGCTTAACAGCCAACATACTAATGAAGGCATAAAATAACCCGAAAATCCTTTTTTACTTGCACATAAAATTTTCTGCTTTGTCATCTAATAAATGTTTGTCTATCTGTCTGAGAGACAGAGAAACTCTTTAACACCTACATGTTTGTATTTTGTATTAAATATAAAAACTAAATTTTAAGAGGAAAATATTATATAAAAATAAGAATTAAAATTTGTTGTTGAACCAAACTTTATTCTGCTAGTGATTCACTCTACTTCTCTGGACTTAAATCATCCTCTCCAAAACTTGTTAAAGAAGGATACCAAGGTGAATTTAATTCTGTCTCTTAGTTTAGCTGTGACCAGCATATAAATATTTTAACTTTTATGAGCACCATTTGGAGAAATAGGTTACAAAGGAAGAAATGAAAAGCAGCTATAAACCATTAGCTTGAACATTCATTTAAAAAGTGAGAATAATATTGCAGCCTACATCCACATCTTTCATTCTTGATCAGTCCTCAACTGATTAAAACTTTAACCCTTTGGAAGACATTTCACTGCAGCCCAATCAACTCAATGGTTATTTTCTCTGCTTTTTATGCAAAACATTAGCCTTTATAGTTTGACTATTCCGTTAAGCATGGCATTAAGAAATTATATGTACACATGGTCATCTTTTATATAAGTGCTTATATGTCTTATGTAATATCAGTGCTGTTAATAAAGGCATGAATGAAATATCATGAAACAAACTTTTTTATTCTCTCTCTATGGCTCATGGGAAAGGCTGTTTCTGAGACCTGCAGTTTCAGTCCTATGAAAATTCTCTGTAAGTTTTGATTTTATTTAAATGTGTGTGTTTGTGTCATCCAATATTATCACTGCTAAAAACAATTCCAAAGCAGATTGCATCAATCATATATGTCCTAAGAACTGATGAAAGTAGCCGGCCTACCCTACTGCAAGGCCAAATTCTAAGAGTCATTGCTAGTATGGTCATACCTTTTATCTTCTGGTTTGTTTGAAAAAAAAACACTCAAGAAATAGAAAAAACAAAAATAGGAATAAACTAATGCTAGAGTTTAACGCTGCATAGGAATTGCTCATTGGCAATGGACTGGGAACTGCACAGCAGCTCATTACTTCTTTGTGATAAATAGTATTTATGGCAAGAGATACTGTACTGAGTAAAACATACCCAACTAATTTAAGTGATAAAGCACCACCATATGCCAGAGAAAGATAAAGGAGGAACCAGACCAGAGCAACTTGTGACATCCCCTTTTCAAGTAGGTGTCGTCCAGATGTGTTGCAGCACATGGTCATTCTAAATGGGAATGATAGGAATTATATTGGAGTCTAATACATCTGGAGGGTTTTGCATTGCTGAGAAATTAAATAGAGACAGGAACTAAGAGCAAGATTTATTTGCTGAGCCACAAGAAACATTTCATATGTTAGTTCAACAGATATAACTCCACAAATATATTCAAATTCTTCCTGACTTCTCTGAAGTATTTCTGGCTGAACCATCATTTACAGTTCTTATATTCAGAAGACTTCCTCTAAGCAGAAAAGAACAAAAGGAAGAGAAACTCTATTGGTAGATCATGAGAAGGTTTATTCTGGCCAATAATTCCAAATATTTTAATGAGAGCAATAACAAAATTATCTTCTACTCTTCACAAGTCCTCTATAAATATACTGGGGTTTTTTTTGGGGGGGGGACTTAGAAGTATCAAGAAATGGATTTTTCTATTCAAGTTATGTAGACTTGAGTTGTTTCCAATATTCAGAAATCCCCTGAATTTCATCTCTTCATCTCATCTCTGCACTAGATAAAACTGGTGACCCTTGAATCTACTAAAAAGCAAATTAAATTTTACGAACCTGATGTTTGCCCACATGGTTCTGCATTAGCAAAAGATGACAATTCCAGGTCTCACTACTGCATCAGCCATTTCTATCTAGAAATTTAGTTGCTTGAGTTACAACAGGCTTAATTTATTTAATTGTGAAAACTGTTTTTAAAAAATCATTTGGAAAGATGGAATTTGGAAACAGGAGGGACAGATGCTTAACTTCCATTTCTAAACAACTCATCTCCCTGCTGGAATTTTAAGTATTTGCTCCAAATACTCTAGAACAGCAAGTTAAATTAGACATCACTATTTGTCTTATGGTCAACACTAAGACTCTATAATTTGATGTTGCTGAATGAAACCAAAACTTTTAGAGGGAATACAAACTTTTATCTGAATACAAATAACTGTACAAATTATTTTTAAGGACACTTAATCTGTTTCTACTTTGTGAATTCTGTTGGGTGTAAGTCAATGTAAAATTCACCTAAAATGTAAGTCACAATGTAAAATTCACCTAAAATTCAATAATTTTATTATTATTATTTTTAATCCACTCACCCTAACCCTGCAAGTTTCTCAATGTTTGTCTATAATCCTGGCATAACTTTTCCATTTAATTACATTATACTGATCCAAGATCAGTAGAAAGCTTTTATTGTTCATGAAGTGAGTCCTATGATGCATGCCAGCCAACATTAATTAATGTTACCTGCCAAAAAAAACCCCATACAATCAGTCAGTTTCACTTGAGTAGAAATTGGCCACTGTTGTTAACTGGGCTTTAATTATGAACTTTATTTATTGTTTGTTAGATTTATATCTCACCTTTTTTCTTTTGAATACAAGGCAGCAGCCATAGTGATACCTCCTTCATTTTTTTCATAAGCTACGCTGACCTAAGAGAAAATGATTGACCCCAAATAAACCAGTGAACTGCCATAGCTGAGAATGGACTTGAACCTAGATCTCTCTAATCTTAAGATTTTTAACCACTACATCATACTGGCTCAATGCAACAAGGAGTAAGCTTCTCTATACCTATTTGTAAGGTATATAGTGATATCCACCGTATGTGAGGTGGCTCTCCAGGACTTTCAATGGATGTCTTTTACATCTCTTACAACCTGATCCCAGGAATTTGGAAATGAAATCTGAGATAATCTTCAGGCAGTCATATGCTAATTTAAATTATGATTCTTATCCAAGGAATTATACCAAAATGATAAAAAATGAATAAGCTGCTCTTCATTGCAGATATATAAAGTACCACAGTCACTGTGTGAAAAGCTTAAGCCCTCTTTAAGCCCATTCAATTGTCTTTGTCACTTTATATCACTCCATTGTGTTCAGTCTTCCAGCTGCAGAAGAACTAGTGATATAATGCATGATGCTTACTGTTAATATAGGTCAAGTTTCATGCTATGGCCCTGTACAAGATGCGTTCTTCAACTTCTGTATTCTAGCCATAGTATTAGGATCACAGAGATTTATATTGCTGTCTAAAGCTGTATGAAATTATCTGCTCTAGAAATCCAGGAGTCTTCTCCTCACTGCACACTTAGCACTGGGTTGACTGCTTTAAAGAAGGAAAGAAATTCCATTGTGCAAGCAGAAGCCTATTTATGCAACTGAATATCATCCGTTCCATATGAAAAAAAGGTTTATAAGATATCATGTTTCAATCAATAAATTGTGTTAGATTTTTATAATTTCTCTCAATCTTAATTCTCAATTCTACTACAAATGTTAATCATCATTCTGAAAAGTATATTTAAGAATGTTAATTATTATGGTGTTTTCCTATTATTTTTTAAAAGGTAATTTCATTTGTATTTACTACTTGTTGAGAACAATGTAGGAGAGCAGCTTTGTCAATCTACAGAAACAAAAATCAGGAGGAATCTGATAGTATTTTTTTCCTCATCTAATACATTTTCACGACTGAAAGTTTATGTCCTTCAATAAAATTTGTTAATCAGAAAAGGTGCTATCTGACTTCTGGTTTTTAATCTCCTTTGAAAAATCTTTCATCTTTCTCCACATAAAATAAAACAGCCATTTCAGCATAATCCTCTCGGTAGGTATGGTACAAGAATATGTAAAACTGAAATGTTTTGACTTCAGATGTTATCAGAACATAGCAACCGAAGACCTAAGTCCAATGTGTCTATCAAATGTCACTTCAAGTTCTATGCAAAAAAAAAAAAAAATGAGCAGGTGGCTTTTTATCTGGTACTGGATCTTGGCAGCAAGCCCTATTATCCCAGTACTGCCTTCTTATAAGAATGTCCTTCTTAAAATGATGATTTAAAAAAAAAAACCCTAGTAAAATGGGAGTATTCTCCTAACTAGAAAACTAGTTATGGTAGGAGATATGAACTGAAGTTTTGTTCTTCATAGGACTTTTTGTGTGTATATAAAAACACGGTGCAATAGGAGTAAAATATTGTATGGATATTTTCAGAGGAGAACAAATAAAGGCAGTTGATTAAAGCCTTAAGATACCAATATGTTTGTCTTTTTCAGCTGGAAGTACAGTTTACAGGTATTGCAGAACTTCCCTTAGTATGTAAATTGGTCATCATTTCAGATTGCAGCTGTAATTCCATAATCTTGTCTCCAAAATACCTCATTGCGTGCACACACACACACACACACACACACACACACACACACAATGCCCTATTCTTTCCACAATTAGAGACCAGAGCATCCAATCAAAATTATTTACATACTTGAAATTCATTGTTTACTGGTTAACTGCTTCTTAACTGTAGAGTAAGGAAAATGATCTTGGTGGAAATATGCAGAGGCTATTGCCTAGGCAAAAAGGATTGAAGGATTTTCTTAAAAATCCAGAACAGCCAAATAACATTCAGAAGAGCTCAGACAGACACAGATCTAATTCACTTAACTGTAAGGAGGGGTAGGTGGTATATGGTACAGCCAGACTTGAAAGATTCTGTTATTATAGCCAACTTCAGGAAAGTAATTGTAGCCTTCCTATGGAATTGATGGTCATGGTCTGGTGTATCTTGCTGGACTGACATTAACAGCCCTCCTTGGCTCCTGTTTAGTAACCCATGGGACTGAATGGATTTAATTCCTCAAGTCAATTCAATTTATCTAAAATTGACATTCACTGAACTTTCTTCCAAGTATTCAGCATCATAGTATTAAGCCATCATCTCTATGCATAGGTTTTAATGATGAATTTGCCTATAATAGGATAAGGTTGCAGTTCCGTTACCTATTCTTTCCTCCAAGCTTCTTAGTGTGCAGTTCTTGGGTGGCTTGATTACTTGTCTTCAATATTTCATACAGTGTAGTCTTCTTAGGAGAAGAATGGCACAGCTATTTGCTTTTTAATAAAAATTTGGAGGAACTTGAAGGGACTAGTTCAATACATCTCTTAATCTATTTAGGAATAGCAATCATAGGCATAATGGGGCACTGGAATATTTCCAATTATACCTGAAACATTTAACTGAAATTTCCCTTTAGAATACTCTGCTATGAATCCATATACTGTCAAATCAACAGGCAGGCACATTTTCCTAAGGAATCCCTTTAATTCTTTACATGCCAATGGCGCTGAAGAGTCACACTGAAAATTTGGGGAGATCTAGTGACAGTACAGTCATTGTTTTGTGATTTCAGATAAAAATAATCAGGTCTAATTTAAAAGTATTTAAAACATGTTATCACGGTATATTAGAGGCAACAGAATAAAGTGTATCCTTTTTATTATAAAAACGTTCAGTGATTTTTATTGAGCAAAGCTGATTTGTTTAAAGCTATGAATTTTCATTACAGCAATCTTAATTGTGATTATTATGAAGCAGGATTGTGAGACTAAAGAAGTGCATACAGGTGAAGTCTGGCTAAACACCTCAGGGATATCTCTGAAATGTCTCCAGAAAGAAAACAGCAAGTTTTACAGCAACCCACTGGTTTTCATTTGTTTTGCTCCAGAATAAGTATGAGCTCATTAGCATGTAATCCATAAAAAGGTCAGGTTTAATTCCTGTAGAGTATAGGATATTGTTCCTCAGTGCAGCAGTAAGATCACTTTAAATTCTGAATTTAACCATTTGAGGTGGCCATTCCCACTCTTCTGTTCTCTGCTGTTTAGACAGTGATGTACATGATTTCATTCAAAAATGGGATAAACACCTCTACTGCCTTAGCTTCTGCATTCAACCCACATTCCTATCTTGAAGGCATCACTAATCTGGTTTATTCAGAAGAAAATCCACATGAAAGTTATTCTGTTTTAGTGAACTTGCTTAGGATAAGGCTGCATATCCTATGCAATTCATTCTATCGCACAAACTAATGCCCAAAATAGCTTTCTCAGACTTGGTAGATAGATCTAACCGCAATTTCCACAATTCCAAGCCAAATGGTGCCTGTAAAGTGAATGCATTCACCATTTCTACCACTATTTAAATATAAATTAATATTTTTAAACATGCATGATAAAATAATGGATTAATCAATAAATATTAATATATATTTAGATAAATTTAAATTGGTTGTAGATTCTAAGAAAGGTTGCTTTAAAGGCAGACAGCTGAACATTTATGTCTTTTTTTTCAAGACATCTGCAATTAAATCTCTGGGCATATTCTCATTTTTATTAGAAACCAAGTTCGGGGAGGGTTTTTTTAATGATTTTTCTGATACCTACATGACGCAGTGGAACAAGAAAAGCAGGGACAAGAAACGCATGCTTTTTCCACAACTTCAAGGGAGGACTTGACATGTAAATTTAAAAGCAAGAGTTACTTAAATGGCTTTTTTGGACAGCCTCCCCCAAACAGTAGACAAAATTGCATTGTTTACAAAAATTTATTAATACAAACTTTACACACTTTAAAATAACAGTGCTCAAAGTCCCAGCGGAGACCATGAGTGTTTATAATCATACTTTTTTTATTCTTACCGCAGTGCTTTTGTGATACTCAAGTTGCTACACAGAAAAAGGAGAGGAAAAAATAGATAGATATAGATATAAATATTTCCAAAAGACTAACATCTAACCTCAGTGATCACTGGATTTCCAAAGAGGATTCACTGGATTTAAGGCTCTTGGCGATAGCTTTTTTACAAACAGGCGATCACTGGCCGGATGGAAAAACGGACCCCGGCGGACTGGCTGCAACTAACTAGCTCACTGACTGGCGGGGCTAAGCTGATCGCCACAAGCAAGTCAAAGGCAGAGCGCAAGACAGCAGCCCGCGAGGTCGCAGCCTCCGCACCAAGCACGTGACGCGCGCGCGCACACACACACACAGCACTTACACACAAACATACATTTAAAAAAAAAAAAAAAAAGGGCCGCGCGCGGCAGGAAAAGTTCTGCCTGCTGTTTTCGTCAGAGAAGCGGCTCGCGAGAAATTCTACCCAAACGAGAAAGGGGAAATGGGGTGGGAGGGGGAAAAAAAAAAAAAAGAAAGGCAAGCGGATGTCTTGCAGCATTGTAGGGCCACTAAATAGCCATCTGTGATCTCGTGGCGATTTAAAAAGGCGAAGGGAAGGCACGGAAAGTTGCGTCCTACAGCACATGGCCTGAACGGGGGGCGAAACTCCAAAGGAAGTTGCGCTCAGACCCCGCTCCGTCCTCGGGTCGAAGGCCCGCGGGCCGCAGACGACCTCATTGGAGCCCTGAGGAAAGCTGCCCTGGCTGCAGTACTTGGGGCCCCGGTTGGACAGAGGGTGATTTCCTGCTCTAAGGCGGGGGGTTTCAAAGCCAAGGCTAGGCCGGGTTTAAAGTCTGCCCTATTTTTCCAAGCCCCGTGGCGCTGGCTCCAGTCCCTTCCCACCGGTGCCCCAGGAGGGTTGATCGGAGAAGGATCAAGATGCCTAGCTCCCAAATTGTCAGCTTATGTGCGACAGAGGGTCACCGCCGACTGAGCCAGAGAGCTGGCGATTCCTATGGGAGGGTTTATTAGGGTAAAATCAAGCGGAGCGGTCAGTTCAGACTGAAGTTCCACTAGTCGTTCAAGATCACCTTTGGAAGGAGAATATTTTTAAAAATTGCATGCGCCTTAAGACAATTTGTTGTGGTACTCTTTTATGCCTTATAATTAGGAAAACAGGTGAAGCAGTTACACTTTGTAAACAAGGAAGTATTCTCTTGGACTGGAGGAGCCTAAAGTATTAAGCTGTTTGAAATCATTGTCACTTGCTGTGCAATATACATATATTGAGGAAATCAGCTGTAAGTGGCTGAATATACAGCCAGCATTTATCAAGTGTGCAGGGTGGGGAATGGAGCACATTTTGCCACTAGCTTTCCATTTCCCACTCCTGTTTTGGAAATAAAACTCTCAAACCTATTTTTTCAGCCATTTAAAAAAAAAGGGATGAGGGCATCAAATGTTTCTATCCAGTATATATTTTCTATACACTCTGACCACCCTAAGCCACAATTCAATCAATCCAAAGCAATCTCATAAAAGTGGATTTACACCAATATACCTAGCTGAACACCCAACTTAAAGGGGGGATTAAGAAATATGTCTAAATAGGATTTTTTTCTCTCATTGAAATGACTAAGAAATTCTCCTGAGAAAGTATGAAGAGAAGGTCAGGTAAATCTATCATTTGAAAAACCACCAAAGGTCTTGAGACACCTTAAATACTAACGAATGTGGTCGTTGGTGTTGAAGGTGCCCCAATCTATGCTGAAGAACATTCTGGTATTTAAAAAGCCATGCCCTTGATTTTAGTGGATACCAAGTGATTGGTTTACTGCTCATTTTCCTAATTATTTGGATAACTTCAGTTTATTCATATCTGAGAGTGGCATTGTGTGCAGGTCCACCATAGTCTAGACAGGTGAATGAACAAGGTTTAGCTTGGTTCCAATAGAGTTCCAATAGAGGTAGGGAAAGCTTTTTGATCACAACACTTTTATTGGATTAAATCCAAATCCTGCCAACTGAATCAGGAGATATATTTAGTTGTTCATTCTCCAGACGAGAGAAGGGGAGAAAATTAAGTACCTTCTCAGTTAATTTCTAAATAATTCCACTCCATTCCAATCCCACCCTCGCCCACCTCCCCATCACATTTCCAAATCCCCATCCATACAGAAAGATGATTGATAAATATCAGAAACTGAAGCGCAGATGAACACTACACATTCTAGTATGACAAAAGTTGATTGTATGAAATAAATTTTACTAAGCGGTTAAAGCCATGATGTAGAAAAATACATTTTAAACCTCCAAACTCAATTAATCAACAAGGAACCAAAAGAATTAAAATATATATTTTTAAAAGAACCTTTTCTGTAATAGTGCGTTAAATATTTAGTAGTAGATATAGATATATAGTCGCTACAACAAGGGAAGGGGGCCTGAAACAGTCTTACAATCAGAGCTCGCGTCATAACAAAACTCAAAAATGCCTGAGGCGTTCACAATATAATTTGTTCGTTGTTGTTTTCAAGCCAAAACAAACGGAAATGACCCGGATGGAAAACACAACATTGCGAGAGAGGCCAAAAGGGAAGGGATGCGTAAAATCTACGGGCAACACCGAAGGCGAAAAACGTGGCTCCCCCTGGCCAGGCCCGGAGGGGCGATTCCAAATAGAAAAGGCCGGCCAATAGAGCAAGATGCGAGGGCGCCTGGGCAGCACTGGAGAGGTGCACGGGATCCTTTGTAGCACGTGGTGGCCCTAAATCTCTGGGGAGGGCTCGAAGATACCACGGTGCGAATTTTGGGGTGTCCCCTAGGGTTATTTCGTGCCTTACTAGAAAACGAGTCCAACAAGGCGAACAGTCCTGGTTGGATTCCACCTCCTGATAAACTGGTTTTCTAGTGGCAGAGCGTTTCTTTCTGCCCCTCCCAGACCTAGTTGAAGTGGTACCGTCCGCTACATTGCGCGAAGCGAGATAACTAATTTATTTAACTTTGAGTCTGGATTGCGTCGATCCAAACTCAGAAGAACTGGGGAAGAGGTATTTCTTCTGTTCCTTAAGGGAAGCTTTCTAACTCCTATAGTTATTTCTAGAAAAGAAAAGTATGATTAGGTGGGCACTTAGAAACCAACTTACTCTTATGATTTGGAGGAAGGGCTTCCCCCACCGTATCCTTCCCTGAAAAATGCATATGGGTACATTTTCTCTTACTAACTGAACGGAGCAGCTACAGTACTGCACAGTACTGAGCCCTAGATCTTTAAGCAGACCGTAACGGCCCATAGTTTCTAAGTAGCAGGACGATCTGCTGAATGGGAAGAGGAGAGTCAAAAAAAAAAAAAAAACCGACTAGAGGGCAGCAGAAAGGTTCATGCTGCATATTGTGTAGCCCTGACTAAGCTCACTCTTCGGGGGGGGGGGCAGACTGATTCTTAGGAAGATGTCAAGGAAATAAGGCAACGCCTTCTCTAGCCCGATGGGGAGGGGGTTATTCGGGAAAGACTCAAAGGGGGCAGAGATGCTCTCTGCTCAAGAGCATCCTGAACCCCCTTGGAACAGAGTATTTTTCTGAATGTACAGTAGCAAGTGGAGAATAGTTATTCTTTCAACCCTGTCGTAAATAAAAATACTCTCCTTTATTTTCCATTACAAAAATAGGAATCATATTCAAAGCAATGATTGTCTCCCTCTTACTTTCCAACTCTTCTATTTTATATAAAAACGTAAGCTTAGAGGAATGTCCTCATTCTTTTGTGCAAAGCTAACCACTAAAAGACTATTAGTCCGGTCTGTTCACTAACTACGCAGAGTTTTACCCAAATCACTACCTTTCAAACAGTAAGGTAGCTGTCTGGGGATGGTAGGAATTGTAATCAAGCACATTTGAAAGGAATCTGGTTGGGGAAAGCTCTATAACTAATGCATTCTTATCCAATATTTATTGGTTATTTTATATCTATTTATTTAAAGGATTGGTCTACAAAGTAGATCTGTGCGTTTCTCTAGTGCTTACTCTTAATTTAATTTTTTATACAAAAGAAAAACAATATTATTATCAAAATAGTCATTTAATGGCTTTACTTCATACATAAATACATGTTTAGATAACATAGGAGAGTGGTGATTGATCAGTCAGTTTGGAAATGACTTTGGGGGAGGGGTGGGTCCTCTCAGATTTTTTTTTCCCCAGGGGGGACTCTTGTGTACACAGGAGTGGTTGGGAGCTCATCGCTACAAATAAGCTACTCGCCGTCCTTTGTTTTTAACTCTTTGTTTATACCTTTTACCCAGGACTGCTGCCAAGTATTTCTTGACAGCCATTTGTTTTCTGTAGCGGCTGTAGCTATCTGTGAATATGCCATCAGAGTGCCTTTTGGAAAGGGGTTCTGAGTCGTCCTCCAGGCTGCTGGCCCCACTGCAAGGCAAAGAAAGAAAAGCAAACCATAGTTGGTACAACATTGGGGTCTACAGACAGCACCAGTAAAAGCAGAAGCAAAATCTCTGGGGAGAGCAAGGAAGAAGGAATTAAAATGTACCGAATGGAAACACCTGGTGGTCACTGAAAATAGCAGTGACTAAGATCCCAATAGTTGGGCTTTGGAAAGGGACTTTTCACACCTGTGTGGATAAGCAGTTTCTTGAATTCTGTTTCTTTTATTAGCTAGATCCTTTTAACCTTTGATAAGCCTGCTTACTTTGCATTTTAGGTGGCAATGCTGAGGATCATGGCTCCCTCTTTTTCTTCCAGACCAAATGTCCCAACCTCCTCCCAGAAGGTTTGCCTGCCTTGATCATACCCATTCCTTTTTTTTATTTCTTTTTAATAACCTAATGATTTTTCCAATCATTATTTGCCTTCACTCAAACATATCCCCAAAAATTTGGGCTGGGTGGGAATTGGAATGTTTTTGTTCTTCTTTATGTGCTTGGTTGATGAGCAGCTAAAGCAACACGTAGGCTGTGGGGTGGAAACCAAGGGGAATATCAGTGCTATGCTCTTCCTTGAGGAGGAGACAAAGGATTTCTCTGAACACGCTGCGGAAGTTGAAGACTGATCACAATGCAAGCCGACAGTCGGGGACACCAGCTCATCAGGTTCTGCATTATTCATGAATAAATTGTGTAATCCATTCTCCCCTTCATTAAAATGTTGCCTTCTGCTGATAGGTACAGTGACACATACGAGCATGCTGGGCTGCTATCAGTCTAGGAGATTTGATTTCAAGCCACTAAGACTGGGAGGTACTGTTCCCAAGTCCTTCTCTTGTGCTATCCATTTAATTTTCATGCCACAAAGTCCTTGATAACTCTATACCTGGATCAATGGAAATGTGATCTTTTCTTCCTCTGAGACAGAGACCTTTAGCATTGATTCATCACAGAGCAGGTTGGGGCAGCAGGGGCAGCATCCCTAAAGGACTGAAGTGTACAGTAACTGAGGTTGTTTTATCAGATGACCTTTTCATGCAGTCAGTCTGAAGGGGTGCTAACAATTCAGAATTGCAAATCAAAGAACTTAGTCCAACTGATTTTAATGACCCCTCAATAGATTGCACACTAAGGATATTCAGATTGGTACCCCAGGGTAACAACAAAAGGGGGGTGTTAAATATTCTTCTGAATTTTGCATCCAGACTTTGTAGAGGAAAAAAAGAACAAGGAGATTATTGGCCAAGGAAGCAATATTATACAAAGGACCTGTCTTTTGCATTCAAATCAATGCTCCTTGTCCAGAAAGATGTTCCACTGAGACCAAATGAGGGAAGCTTATTTCCATAAAAATACATTTAGGATTGCAACCCTACAGTCCAAGTCTTGCACATTGCACAGCAGCATCCAGGATGAATCAAGCTATTGGACCACAGGCCAGCAAGGAGGCTGGCAAGTCAGATCAGAAATTCATTGCTATGAATGAAAGAATGTGTGTAGTGCATAGGTTAAGTACTGTGATGCAAAAGGCATTTTTCATTTCTTCCATCAAAGACATGGGACTGCAAGAGATTCAAGCACATGCCCAGTGGAAAGAAAGTCCATTTTGCTTAAAGCACACATCATCTTGAGGAGGAAGAGAGAGAAAGAGACCTCCTGCTGAGCATCTAAATAATACATTGTGGCTGTTTAATACATTTAGCAGTCCTGAGGGTGGAGTTGTCAGTAAGCCTTGTTTCTTTAAAAGCAGCTTCTTTTGCCTTCTAACACAAGCACAAACAAACAAGAATCTGCAGATAAGAGATAACATCTTACCCCACCCGCTTGGCCATCAGAGAATGCAGATACTTCCTTGCAGATAACTGGCCCAGCACTTTTCTGTAGGCTTTATTAAGTATCCCATCTGCATGCCTAAAAAGGTGAAGTGGAAAGAGCAGAAATTAAAGTAAAAAAAGCAACAAGGGGTTCTGATTACCCCATTCCCATGGACAACATAAACACACACACACACACACACCGATGGGCCATCGAGGAGCAGGGCAAGACCGCTGGGAGGGCGCCGGCATCAGCCTGGCCCCTACTTCTCCTTGGTATTCCCCAGGGAGACCGGGCCGCGCCTATCTTGGCAACGGCGTCTGGCTGTCAAAACCAGCTGCCTCCCCCCTCCCCCACCCCGTCGACTTCAAAGGCTGGGCGAAGTAGGCTGATGGCTGCCGACTCCCGATTCTCGTTTTTCCAGGGTGGGGAAGAAGCGGTAAGTCTAATTTCGTCTGCCTTCCTGTGCTGGCCACCTTTTCCCATTCTTTGTTCGTCCGGGCTGCCTCTGGACTCTTCCAGAGGGACGCCGTTGATTTGGCTCTCTCTTTCCTCCTCCTTCAAGACAAAGCTCGGGAGCGCAAGGGAAACCCGCCCGCCACACCCACCGATGTGAGCTGGGATGTAAGCGCCACCACCAGCCCTGGACGACTGTTCCCGGGCGCTCTGCTTGCAGCAGCATCCTTCAAAATATACTGCTCCAAAAAATAAAGGGAACACAAACGTATGGGATCCTATACGTTTGTGTTCCCTTTATTTTTTTTTTTATTTTTTTTGAGCAGTATATATAAATGCAACATTAAATCACCTTTTGTCCGGCGGGTAATACAAAGTATACATGTCGTCCAGCATGGAGGAAGGGTCGGCTATGCTGAGGGGTTCGCTGTCAAAGGCATAGTCCGAAAGAGTGTTGCCCTCTTCATCGTACATTTCATCTTCCAGCCTACTGAAGGAGAACAGAGGCACAAGCTTTGCCTTAATTTGTGGGGATGCATCGGAGGAGCGATTTGGGAAGGGGAAGGATGGGAGTCGGTAAGCAGATGGGCGCCTACCCGCCACCTCTGCCTGATTAAGAGGGGTATTTCCTGGAAAGAGAGAAAGGCACCACCAACCCTGTTACACACCTGCTGCTGCTGCTGCAAAAGCCCAGCTGCCCATCCCGACAAACCTCAAAATGAGAGAAACGACACTTCCCTATACAAGCTGGGAATTTGGAACCGGTTGTCCAGCTAACTCTGGGACGATTGCCAATTTTTTGGAAAGAAGGCCCGGGGTAGAAAGATAAAAACTCAGCCTAAGTCTGAGCAAGCGCCTCCCCTGGGCTAGCGCTTTGGGTCGCCCTTCCGCTTTTAGTCTGCCAATAAACCCGTTTTGCAAAGGGACAAAGGCGGATCTGAGAGATCAATGCGGTAAGGATTGGTTTTTTTTTTTTTTTTCTCAAGTCCAAAATCGCCCGACTCCTCTCCTGACCCAGATGCCAACTGACCCGCACTGCCTTCACCTAACCTGCGGGTGTATTTCTTAGTTCCCCAGGACAATGGAAACCCCAAAAGGAAGAAACGGGGCCTTGGGCGCCAGTCCTGGAACTGGAAGGGCAACGGAGACAGGGGCACTAGCGGGTTGGCCTGGAACACCAAAGCTTGCCACGAAACCAAGAAATGCAAGGTAGACTGGCTGCTGCCGGCGGACTTGCATTTTCTGGGAAACAAGGTTGTTCCCTTTCGCCCACCAGCCTCCTACGACAACGAAACTCTCTCAGGGCGCTTCTGCGCGTTTCTTGGCGAGGCGCAGTTGACAGACGAAGAACCCCAACGCTGAAATCGTTGCCTGGGGGATCTAAGAGAGCTGGCTTCGCTACCATTGTAGAGCTTCCTTCCCTTCCCACTGTATTCACCCCCTTGAATGCATACACACCCACGCCCACACAGAGGACCCTTTTCTTCCCCCTCACTTCGCCTTGTAGCCTTCCCTTCCTCCCCCTCCACTACCATCACCACCCCGCCTCCTGTTCCCTCCGCCGTTTCTCCGCTTTTAGGTCATTGTGCATCTCCGGCAGTTATTTTCGTCGGCGGAACTCTGGCAGGAGCGATCAATAATAGATGCTCCTCAAGTGTTTCGTGGCTGCTAATTCAGGCGTTTGAAGGCTGCCGGCGCCCTCTGAGCCAAGAAGGGAAGGAATGCCTCTCACCCGGTTCAGGCTGCTGCTTTCCAACGCCCCCCCCCCCCCATTCCATCCCATACAGGTGGGATTCGGGGAGAGGGAAGGACAAGAGCGGATAATCGTCCCGAGAACGGGGTGGGTGTGGACAAAGCTGGTTCATTTCAGGACAATCTCGGAGTCTGCGCAGCAGCGCAATTTGCGCTTTTCGGCCGCTCGTTCTGCGATTGCCAAGAGTGCGCCGCAGTCCCCCTTTCCGGTGGGAGGGAAAGCCTGTTTTTGTCCCCAGGATTGGTGGAAGGGGGAAAAAACCCAACCTCCCCCACCCTTTCTCTCCCCGCGCCTACGCGCCTCCCAATTCGTCTAGACTAGAATCCAGCAATGTCTTGAACTTCTTAAAGTTTCCCTAAAGGGCTTCGCAGCTCTCGGTGCTGGGAGGAGGCAAAGCGCGGGAGCGTTTTCTTCTCGAGAAGCAGCCCGCAGGCCGGCTTTCCTCGACTAAAACTGATTTCCCTCAAGTAGCTTTGGCAGATTTTTCGAAATGTTCCAACTAGTCTGCATACCCCTCCTTGCCAAGCCTTAATTTGATTAATTTGGGCTTTAGCTGGCAACTAATGTAGACTGCCCTTGAATAAGGAGGTGTTACTCAGCCAAATAGCGATTTCTGTTTATTTTGTGCCAGAAATTTGTATACATCTTATTAGCTCTCCTCAAGTCCCTGCTTTATTTTTTCAGTCACATACTACTTTGGTTCTCTCCTATCCTTCAAAGTCACCAAACCTTTGAGATTAAGAAGCGCACGGGGGATACCACAACGGCCATCCTTTATTGACACCCCTGTGTGGATTATGAAACAAATCTTGTGGCACATAACGACAACTAGAGTCCCATACTAAATCCTTCTTTGCATTTTTGGGACCAGTCTGGCAAACCAAGCGGAGTTTGAAATTAATGATATTAAATCTTCAAAGTAATAAGTAGTTTTTTCTTATTCAATAGACTTTTGTGAATTTATTTTAAAGAAGTGATTGATTTGGAATTTATTGCTAAACAATATATTTAAATTTGGGGCCATAAGAAAGTGACTTGAAGGAGGTAGTTAAAAACAGTCCTAGAAGATATTATTACAGGATAATCATGTCCTGCTAAGGCATGTAGACATGCAATCTTTTGGGTTTTTTTCTAGGAATTCCAGAAATAAATTACATGAAAAAAATAACTGACACGCCTAGAGGGAAGGAGGAGTCTAACAGTCTTCCTACATTTCCTTACAATGACAGGAAATGAGGTAAGAAACCAACTGCCTCCCGAACTGAAAATCATTGGGATCCGATAACCCCATTCTGAGAATCTGTATTAGCCAACCTTTCAAATCTTAGAAGAAAGTCAGCAGACAGAAAGCATTAGCCAACCAATGCAGCCATTTGGGAGAAAAAATTGGCCCTACACTACGTACTGCTTGACTTCAGTCTGGACTACACTTCAGTTAATCTAAATTTCATAGAATTAAAAATGTTGGCTACTACAAAATTAAGACACCAATGGGTCTATCTCAGCTCCTGGAGTTTTATTACCAGTTAGAGAAATGTTTTTCTACTGCTTTCTTCCAAGACAGGTTTCCAGCTTCCCATGCGAACTTACATCCCTGGGATGTTCTGGTGGTCTCCCATTCAATTACTAACCGGGATCAATCTTCTTTCAAATTAGCCGATGTACAGGCATCTACTGAAATAAACTGGCATTTATCAGGTAAATCAAATGGTCTGGCAATTCTCTGAAAATCTATCATGTACAAAAGGAATAATTTCATTGTACATTAGATATGGTTTCAACCCTTGATTTGTACTACCAGCAATGTAATAGATGATGCAATGTAATAGGTGTTTTAACTGCAGTCAAATACCTTCCTCTAGTAACTTCTTTAATGCCTGCCAGATAATAGGGTATCAGCAACCAAATTCCAGATCAAAAATAAATAGAGTTCTAGTGTATACATGTACAATTTTATCCTGGAATCTACATAGATATTTACATAGTTTCATTGTAAGGCTGCTAGATAACAATTGATCTAAGAGTAACATTTATTAAACGTTTTAGGCTAACTTCTGGAAAATTATGTACATACTCATATTTAGAAATAAATTTCATTGGGATAACTGGCTCTTGCTTCTGAGTAAGCATGGCCATCACTAATGCTTAGCATTAATAAGAATTTCTACATTTTTTCTTTATGATGGAGATAAGCTCAAAGATATGTAAATAACACTTACAAAGGTGTTTTATCCATTGTGATCCTAAACATGCACCTATAGAGTACTATTCTAGGATTATTTAGGATACTAATTTGAAAAGGGGAAACCACTGACTTTGTGTTTCAGTCAGGGATTCCCAAGAGATTGTGATAGAAAAGTCTAGTCCAAAGAACTCCCCCCACCTTACCCAAATCAAAATTATTGCTCTGGAGGAAGACCAGAAGAAGAATAAATCTTGCCAACTTGAGGCAAGATCTAAGAGATGGAAGCTTCCACTGAGCAATAAATTAAGCAAAACGCACGCACGCACACATACATGCATATGCACTCAAGCACGCACGCGCGTTTTCTTGTTCCCTCTCTCACACACGCATATATACACACCCCAGTCAAAATACTGTAACCTCACACGTTTTGTTGGACATTCCGTTCTCCCACACTACTAGAGGATTGCGGCTTGTCTTGAAACTAAGAGTCCAAGTGGGCCACCATTGGGGTCCATACAAAAGAAAGAACCAGGCGATGGCCCTCTGCGATCTCAATTTTTCCAGTCCGCCTTAGCAGAAATTGCCCTCCCCTTTTGCCAGATGTGGCGAAGTCGTCTTGGATGGGGGACTAAGTTC
Source organism: Crotalus tigris (assembly GCF_016545835.1). Classification (NCBI taxonomy): domain Eukaryota; kingdom Metazoa; phylum Chordata; class Lepidosauria; order Squamata; family Viperidae; genus Crotalus; species Crotalus tigris. The sequence goes on from NW_024096968.1 coordinate 2,841,816, forward strand.
GCGAGCTCTAACCTGGACAACTCCGAGCGAGACGGCCGAGCCGCAAAGGAGCAGACGAGCAAGGCGCTCCGGGCGGCGAACGACTCTGACTAGGGGGCGGGGAAGGAAGAGTAGGGCACTTACCTCAGCGCGGGGTACTGAAGTCCAGCAGCAGCGGCGGCAGCAGCAGGTGAGCAGTAGACGCTGCAGTGCATAATCAGCCCATAGAGCAGCAGGGCGAGAAACGCTTTGCTGCACATCGCCACTCTGGGAAGGAAGGAAGGAAGGAAGGAAGGAAGGAAGGAAGGAAGGAAGGAAGGAAGGAAGGAAGGAAGGAAGGAAGGAAGGAAGGAAGGAAGGAAGGAAGGAAGGAAGGAAGGAAGGAGAGCGGCTGTCACAATTAGGCTCTTCTGGGGGCCCTGGACCCTCTCCAAGGGTTTGCCCGCTAAGAAAGAGGTTCCGTAAGCTTGGCCCATCAGGCACAGAGAAAGCTGCCTTTGGGATTGCGCCGTTTCCCTCCCCCTTTCCCTCCCCCATTCCTTCCCCTCCCTTCCTGATTTACGAGCCATTCATCCCGCTTAGCTGTCCCCAACCTGGCGTCCTCCAGAGCTGTTGCACTACAACTCTCTTACTCTTCGGCTGGCAGGATGAAAATTGTAGCCCAGCGCATCTGATCTAGTGCGACTTACCATTCAACTCGAGAGAGTGAGGACGAGACTAAGTCTGGATCCAAAAGGCTTTCTTCCGAACTTTCGGTGGCTATAGTTAATCCTCTTGAAGCATCGCTGCCTCTCTCTACTTCTCTGCCTCCCGTCCTCTGATGGGCAAAAGGGAAACCGCAGAAAGGGAGGGGGCGTGTGGGATAGACAGCAGAGCGACCGTTTGTTGTCTGCCTAACTTAAAAGGAGGGGGGGAGGAAATCCTCTCAAATTACAAAAAGAAAAAAAGTTTGCAGAAAGTAGAGCCTGACAGGGAGCGTTGAGACACCGAAGAGAGCAAGGGAAATAGAAAAAGAGCGGGCTGTTTAGGTGGGAAGAGCCCCAACTGATCAGAGCAGCAGCAGGTGAGAGCTAGCTGTGTTCTTCCGAGGTTTCGGAGCTTCTATCTTCACGGGGCTGCTTCTGACGTTCGTTGATATTTTCTCCGCTCTTATTTTTGTGTGTCTTCCAAGTTGAGGAATCTTCCGCTGTTTGCCGCTGACATCCACCCGCCTTCTCAGCTGTCAGATCTTTTGCATACTTGGCTTTCTGATCGACAGCTCTCGGTCGCAAACAGGAACCTCTCTCTCTCTCTCTCTCTCTCTCTCTCTCTCTCTCTCTCTCTCTCTCTCTCTCTGTGTGTGTGTGTGTGTCTCTCTCTCTCTCTTTCTCTCTCGTTGCCTTGCTGGGTGTCTAGCTTATTTTCTTTCGCTGTTGATGTGGCATTCGGATTTTTATTTGCCAATGACTTTTCATTTTTGTTGTTGCAGTCACGTAATAATCGGTATCAGAAAAGACGTCACCACTCCAGTTCCTCAAGGGACATAACGACTCTATGTCCAAGATGATGCGAACAGGAGTCATAAGCTTCTCATAAGCACTTGTTTTAAGTTACACTTCCTCCCACCCCATCCCCCAGCAACCCCTTCCATAGTTTTTTCAAACTAAAGTTTCAGTTAAATGTCTTCCTCCAATTTCACTTTTCTTTATATTTCTTTCATTACATTGAATTATATGTTTAATTTTTATTTATTTTTAGACCGTGTTTTTACTGCTTGTAAGCCACCCAGAATCACTGAGAGTGAGTGAGCAGCGATATACATTTTCTACATAAAGTAAACAATTTTTTAAAAAAAAACCTTTCTCACTCCTAAACTTCTTATTGAAAGCAGGATGGGATGGGAAAGATAAAATTTGATGGAAGTTAGTTTCAAATACAATTCCAAAAACATATCCTCCCAACTAAGTGACCTTTTTTTTCTTTTTCAACTGAAGACTTGCCACAATTCCTAAATACTATATTCTTGATTACAGAATCAAAAAATCTTGGGAACCATTTGCTGGTTCAGTTAAATACTGTAAAGAGGATTATTGCCTTGTCCTTGCTATAATCAATATTATTAGTTTGGGGAAACTGCTTGAAGCTATAGATTATTAGGAAATTTCTAATTATAAATAGCAATTGACAGTTTCTAGCCAGAGGGGGCAGGAGGTAGGAGAATAATTTCTTTCCTGGTGGAACTGTCCAAGCACAATGGTGCTGAACTGGCTTTGGCAAATAAACAAGGACCTGTGGGGAGGGGGAGAATGCCCTATGGAGCTCCAATATTGGAAGGCAAAGCAACGTTAGAAATTAATCAGCTAGTCCATAAGCTTAGTCCGGCTTATTGAAATGATATTTATTTCAAATTCTTCATTCACTGTTTTGATTTTTTTTTAAAAAAAAAATATTCCATGTGGCACTCCAGACTCAAAATAGATTGATCCTTTTAGATGTAAGGAAAATTGCACCAGATTTTATGCTTCTTTTAACTCCATCATAACACATAATGCAATACTTTTAACAACAAGCAATTATTTCTATGTTTGAAATAACAATGTTGAAACTATGAAAATATGAAAAAGAAGAAAAGTATTAGAATGACATGAATGCTAGTTTTAAAAAAGCAAGTTGGCAGCCTGAATACCCTCCAGATCAGCACACAGATCTTTCTTAAAATGTCAAATCCAGGAAATTCTTCAGGAAACTCTTCAAAACATCATTAGCTATTGCTTGGTCACCATTCCTAGACACCAACTATGAACAAAGATTCTTTTAAATCCACTTTTCAAATAACGTCCTATTGTTCCTTTGCTTCTGTTTCAAAAGTGAAGTCCAGATTTATTTTAAACTTTAGGAAAATGGGAAAGGACTTTTGATCATTTTAAGATGATGAAAACCAAGAATGAAATTAGCCATCGGGCTTTTACTTTCTGATTCAATTATTTGGTTTACAGGGATAAATAGGGGCCTTTTGGAACTTAAAACGCAACTCTTTGTTTTCCAGTAGTGAAAGAAATACAACAGCAGTAGGAATTGTAGTAAAATAATAATAGCAATAACAACAGAGATCAACCAAAGCAATCCTCTAATTTGTATTTAAGATTTTTGTATTTCAAAAGAATATAAACTTTTTTTTAAGAGTGTACCCCAGAAGTTTATGCAAATTTGAAGTTTTCTGATAAGAATCAGTGGGATTCTTGTAATATCGCCCTAGAGAAATTAGCTTTTTTCTCAAAGAACTGTGTAGATTTTCAGAATCCTGAATCCTTCGTGGAACATTTCACAACCAAAACCCTCCTGCAAGCTGCCTCTGCCACCTTGTGGGAAATTTAAAACCTGCATGGTTGAATGCTGTGCTTCAAAATCTGTTTTCCCCACCATACCAAGGTCTTGAAGATCCTTAAATCCATATCAGTTCTGTTTGCGCTTTTTTACCAATATTGTTCATAATTGATAACTTCATTATTCTTATGTTACTCTTGTACTAGATATCTGGAATATAAACTTTCCTGTTTGGGTAAATATTTGGACTATACAATTATTATATTGTTCATAAATATGTTCTTTTATATTGTTTATATTTTTATGTTTTCTTATCAAATTTTCACTGCACATCGTTTTTTTTCCATTTTCAGTTTGGAACTTTGATTTTTGGGGGTCTAGCTCATATTATTTTTGGTTAACCTGAGCACAATTTATGAAGAGTGAGTATATAAAAATTTCTAATAAAACTAATAACATAAAATATTCAGAAATATTTATATAAAAAAGACAAACATAAAGATCAGTCCCTTAAATAAACAATGCAATCAAAAATAACAATGATGAAAAAAGATCACAGTCCTAAATGTGCTCGTTTAGAAGCAGGTCTCACCGAATACAGTAGAAGTTCCTATTTAGCAAACACGCATAAAACTATAGAGATTCAAGTTATTTTTAAATAATCTTTGCTTCATGTGCACAGGATCTGGAAGAAAAAGTCAAAGCAGAATAAAGATTGATTTTAAAAGGCGTACATTTATATTTCATTAGAAAGACATAATTGTTAGATACACAGTCAGTCATAATTACATATTTAATTAGGCACACATGTGGTGTCATTAGACATTCATGTTCAAAATTTTGAATGAAGATGTAGTTTGAAATCACAGTGAAAATTCTCTTCTATTCCTTTCTGATTATAAGCTGTCAACTGAAGAAATATCTCTTCAGTGCAAACACTTCATTTCATTTTTGTACATGCTTTTTAGAAAACTGAAAACAAAAAAAGGACTTAGACAGACATAAAGAATGAAGTAGAACCTTTTGCTATATTTGTATTGCAGTATTCATATATGAAAAGAAATAGAAAACATGGCCCCTCAAAATCAGATTCCATGCGCCTCCCTTTAGTAAGAGAAATCATGAAATGAAATGTGACATATTAAAAGATACACAAAAGCAATGCAGAATCATCTAGATGCATCTCAGTATTTTTCACTCTGTTTCTCTCTTTCATACACCCACATACAAACAGAGTGCTTTCATATCCTTTTCCTTAAATCTTACCCTATCAAAACATTTTCTTTTACCCCAATCTGCTAACTAGTTCGCTGGTCTCTTTTCTCAAAAAAATCCCACTACAAGCCAACTATTAGAAGTACATGTGGTCTGCATAGGGATCATTACTACCATAAGATAAAAAATATTGTTTTCTTTTCTTTAATATAAACCAATTTTCAGAATAAATAGTGGATCTTTGAAATACTAATTCTTGGTTCAGATGTAGTGTCCTCTATATTTTCCTGTAGGCATTAACCTGATACCTTGACTGAAGATAGAAAAAGCAGCAGAAAGGAAAGCTTGTTGAATATTAAAAATAATAATCCCCAAAGGAGTGCAGAGAGATCGTTGTCATTATTATTATTTTTCTTCCACCATTTCTTAAAGGAAGCTGTGGTCAGGGGATTCTCGACATAGTCAAATGTTTTCTGGACTGCAAAGTCTTCACTTTGGTAGATAATCCATGTGAACTGATTATTCCACAGGATTGTTATAAAAATGCCTCAGTCCTGCAACATTCTTTCCTTCAAGATAGATTATAAATCAGAGTACCATCTGAACAATCATCATGAGTTATTATGTTTGGAATACCAATATTTATTTATCTTTCCTATACTTTGTAGGACTGAATCAAATGTAAATTATGAAGCATTCAAGAACCTCCTGGAAATTTCTTTTCATTCTGGTAAATCAGACTATTAATACTTTTGTTCTACTTCATTCTAAATGTGTCACAATACTACTGCAATTTTTGGTTTTTGTTCTGAACCTTTGAGGCACAAATTGTTTTTTCTCCTGTCTTAGTATCAGTTTATGATCCTAGCTTAGTTATAAAGCAAAAAGACATGATCTCCAAAGATTATGTTCCTTTTTAAAACTGACTCCTCTCCATTTTTCCTGTGGTTCTGCCAAGTTCAGGCTGTCTCATATCTTTTTTATTTGCTTTGTGTTTGAGTAAACTCCACAGCCTTCCACATTAAAGCACTTCATTGAATCCAAATTCAAATTTTGATTCTCTCTATTACAGGATGATCCTATTAAATCCCTACTTCCTTTTTTTTTTTTTGGTATCTTGAAAATAACTGAATCCTATATTTGCCTTGGGTTTGAATGCAACTGTGATAGTGAAGCCAAGAATTTAGAAAGTTTGGAAACATAGCTCTTTAAAAAACTGCAACCACTTAGACATCAGCACCTTCATTTGTATCCAGTTGTTTGAAATATGATTCTTTACAATGACATAGATCCCTGTTTAGCCCTGTCATTATTGCTTCAAGTACTTATATAACAGAACTCTCTTTATATATACTATCGAATGTTTATGAGCAATGATAATCTATAAGTAGTTAAGGCCTTTACTTCTTTCTGCAAATCTTCTGATTAATATTTAGTGTTTAATTTTATATTGAATTTAATGTTAATAGTTTCATTTAATTATCTGTAATCAAAATGGAACTGATAATTGTGAATTCACAATAAAATTTTCATAAAAATATTTGTTCAAAGACTTTTCCTTGTTTTTAAGCATCAAGATTCTACATGTCATGATGCCAGCAATGATACTACTGCCAGGAACTGAACCACTAAGCATTGGATTTATAATTAATTACTTTTTATGTAATTGTGAGGTTTCTGATGCACTTCCTTGAAAGATACTCTTATTTTTAAAGTCTAACAATGGGTTGATGAGCACTTAGCCAGAAAAACAAATGGCCCAAATTTTAATAATTAATCAAAAGGCCATTTCATCTCATCAGCGTATCTATTTGCAAAAATTATGTCCTTGAAAGTATTTTTGCTCCAAAATGCATTATGTATGTGAGCAGAATAGCCACTTCCTCTGCTTTTTCCTGTGGTATCGTTTAAGAAAATACTTTAGGGAAAATAGATTCTTGTTTTAAGTGTGAATAGTTTGCCACTTTGTTTTTTTTTAAAGGTGGGATTAAATAAAAGTCTTGGCTTTTTCTAGGAGTTAGAATCTTCCGAACAGTCCAGATTTACTGTACATATCAGTCCAAGGTCCAACTATAATTAACTGATTGTAGAATCAAATTTCCTCTAGATTTTCAATATAACTTTGAACAGATATCCTCTGAAATGCTTCAAATTAGAAGATATTTTGTCTTAAAGGCAAGGAGTGGATATGACTTAAACCTACTCATAAAGAGGCAATATTTTAAAATTCCCACATTGGTTTTATAAATGTATGATAGTATTTTAAGGACATTTAATGTATAATATAAAACAAACTCTTCAAAAAGATAACCTGTTACCTTGTTTTGACTTCAGAGACATTTTTTTCATTATTTTAACTAAATTGGAAATCTGGTTGTGTTAAAAATGTATATGTGCTTTCCAAAAATAAAATATTTCCAGACAAAACTGATATTGATTTAGATTACTTGTTCAGGAAAAGGGAACACAATTCCATTGTACTTTTCTCAATGACATTTTTTCTGAAATATGAGAAAAGTATAATACTCTGTATTTCTGAATATTCTATCTATTCAAGTTATTACGACAAACATTAACCATAGCTGTAAAATTATCCAGAATGTAAGAGTTTAAGTAATGGGAAAATAATGGGAAAACATTATATTCAAGCCTGAAGCCCTTCATTCACAAAATTTCTTAGAACAGTATAAAAAGAATAGTTTGTGAATTCCTGAATGAATGGCAGGAATACATTTAAGGTTTGAAATTGTCCACTACAGAATAGCTATTAATTGTTAAACTCCTAAATAAGGGCCTTAGAAGTCCTTGTACAGCTCAGGAAATTTTAATTTAGGTCTAATCTGATGAAGAACTTAGTTTTGGTTTGCCCATGTAATATTTCACCATGACAGCTTTCATAGCATAAATTTTTTTTTGTTTAATATCCACTGTAAATCTGTGCTTCCCCACTCCATAAAGGAAAAGGCCATTGAAATGAAGTCACTATTTTACTGGAAAGTCATCATCTAATAGCCTTTGCTGTTTTTCCACAGTCAAGGGAGCAATCTGTTTTCCATGTAAGGAATGCTTGCCATGCTTCCCATCATCTCATTCCTGCTGGATTCAGTCTTTTTTTGCTTGTACATGCCCCATATTGTCATTAGGCTATCATTTTTCATTTCATTTTTTCATTGAGTTTCCTTTGTGTAAGCATTGTCTTTCATCCTCTACCATTTAGAAAGGCTTCATTAATGTAATGTTAACACCCATATTATAACTCCATTCCAAAGAGTTTACATATGAAGATGTATTTTGGTGATGCTATATCATAATGGATTAATTAATAAAAAGGAGGTTTGTGCATTAAGAGTCTAATCCATGTGAGATTTGACTTAGTGAGCGCTCATGCCAGTTTTGAGGCAAACTTTACATTTACAAAATAAACACAATGAAGATTGGCATTAAAAAAATAATAGTATCCCAAGCATTGTTGATGTTATTTATTGTAAAGAGTGGAAATAGATAGACCTGATGTCTCAAAAGACTGTATGAAACCTGATTAGGCAAATACAATCTCCTAGCCACTAAAAAAACAGTTACTGCCACTAGAATATCACAATAATTTTGGATACCAGAGGGGGAAAAATCGTTACAAACAAAACAAAAGACATTTCATTATACATTAAAAGCTATTAATATATTTTTGTATCTCAGTTCAATGATCTAAAAATATTAATAGCACATTACTAATTCATAGAGGACAAACAAAGGAAGATGATTTTTAATATGTCCTTCACTATATTTTTTTCTTGTTGCTATCATTCAACAATGCTTGTCATTCCATTCAGTGGTGAATTAATACAGCTGCAAAAATGAGCAAACGTAAGGCATGATAACACATTGTCTAATGCAGGGGTGTCAAATTCACAACATCATGTGATGTGTCGTGACGTATCGTGACTTTTTTTCCATTGCCGTCACCAGGATGCATTCGGCCCACGGGCCAGCAGTTTGATACCTCTGGTCTAATAGGACAATACAGCATACTGTTGTTTTAACAAATTGCACAATATGTAATTATAAATAATTTTTAAAACTGTTAAACATAAAAAATGTTTAATTTTCTAGAATTTTGTGGTATAAAAATGTGTGGTTGAAGGACTTTCAAGTTCAATGCACGTAACATCTTCAGGATGTATAAGGTAGGTTTAGAGTTTGTACAGAAATACAAATTTACCTAAATCCTTATAAATATTGTTCTAAGTTCATTTGATATATTATTCAAAACTCAAGAAAGCTCTATGGCTGATGGCAAGAAAATTATTAACTTTGTAATTGCTTTGTGAAAGCCACTAAAAGGATAATTTCATACCACAATGTATTTTGAAGTAAGCTTGTCATCAAAAAGAAAGATGTTTGACAGGAAATGTTTTCAAAAGATTCAGACTTTCAAACTCTGGGAAAACATTTCCTTGAGTTTATATTTCACTGTCTACCCATTATTTCCATTCATTGTAAAGAGGAAATCACAATAATCATAATTCCTTGTTAATATAGAAGCACTTTTCAGAAAATAAGCATATTATATTTCCAAAAGTTAGAAACAGCCCTTAATATTTTATACAAAAGAGTGCTGGGTCTTCTAACAACATGGAATCCATTTTCATTAAAGATATATTAAAGAAAAGATGCAACAAATGAAAATACATTAATGTAAATATATAAAATCCTGCAGACAGGATATACAATTTAAACTCTAAAGGTTAGCAAAACATAATTGCTATGTTCACTTAACAAATTGATCATATTATGATTTAACATGATGGTTTGGTTTACACAACATGATATGGATTTTCATACTAAACCTCAAGACCATTTTAACTTTGTTAATAGGCTGTCAAATTCAGAGTTTAAGTATGGTCCTATATGGGTCAGGTGGACTATTTATTATCTCTAATTTGCATGTATGGTATTTCCATATGGTTCCTTCTTTATTGTTTTACATTTAGTCATCTTTATTTAATTACAAACATTCTCTCAAGAATACTGGATACTAGATTCTTAAAACTTCTGCTGCATGTATGTCTTTCAACTTCCTATTTTGCATCTGCCTAAGTAAAATTTGGTAGAGTTTAAGACTTTGAAACCTTAAGTTTGTCTATCACTCCTAGAATGGCTTATTTGTACATTCAATAATTATAAAAATATTAACCTTCCCCAAACCCTTTGATGAAAAAGTCCTTTGTTTCAAAAACACAATACAAGTACGGAATAGAAAAATAACAGAATACTTTTCTTCTCTCAGGCAGAGAGTTTTTGAAATAAATTAGTTTAGTTCCCAAAACCTGAAATTGTTATTCACCAAGCAATGATTTCTTCCTCCCCATTCCCTTGCCCCACACCACCACCCCGAAACCTTTTCTTAGCTGCAAAGACCATGAAAGTAATTTGTGGCCTTTTGCATCTTTAATGCAGGACAGAGCTTAGTCATTTCAGAAGAAGACAGATGAGTTCAGTCAGGGTCAGTACCTTACGGGCAAGTTGTTAATTAGGAATCCACACAGCTGAATTCAGGATGAGCTTTCTGGCAAAGGCCATGATGAATGGGGAGGAACAGCAGGAAGAATCCTAAGTTTGGGAACCTGATATTGCCTGGGCAAAAAGCATTGGCATTGGGTAATGTAGTAAACAACTCCATTCTTCCTCCAATGATAAAATGTCAATTGAAAATATGTAATTCCTTGTTACTATTTTAATACATCTGCTTTTCTCTCTTTTTTAACATTTTCCCAATATCTACTACATTCAAAGGTAGATCCATTTAAGCTTAATCTAACGATGGAATAGTATAAACCAGTGGTTCTTAACCTTTTTGAAAGAATCGCCCCCTTGAGCCAATGAGGAAGTTGTCATCGCCCCCCTTCTCCAACATAGCCTCTCAATCACAACATAGGAAATAATTCTTCAATTTATGCAAACACTTTTTTTGTTTTCTTTAAAATTGTCATCAGGACATATCGATGTAAATAATTTATTTCCAGTCTTTTTCCCATATCTCAACTGTTTGAAAAAATTTGGTGCCACCCGTTACTTTATTCCCAAACTTCATGATACATATATTTCATTATTATCTTATTTATTCAAGACACTTAAATGTAATGACCACTGAAAACAAAATTCAATTGCAAGAAAGTGAAATGCCCAAAAGGAAAAACAGTAACATTTAATGATTGAATTACAAGTGAAATTTAAGAGGCAAAAAGAAATATAAAAAGGGTAGGGGCTGCTGCGCAACGCGCATGAAGATAAGCAATGCGTATTCACATATGTACAGCGTTTTGTACTGAAGCTAGCTGGAGGAACATTTGAAAACACAATTCAACCCACTAATAGTGAGCGATCTGATGTTTTTGTATGACAGATATGCAGTGATTCACTGTACGAAAAAGTCTCAAAAGTGTCCCCAAAACCTCTTGCTCCATCGCCCCTGTGTCGCCCCTTTTTATTCCATTGCCCCCCTGAAAAACAAAATCGCCCCCTGGGGGACGATATCGCCCACGTTAAGAACCACTGGTATAAAGGATCTCTTTTGAGTGAGATGGGCCTAACTTCTGCACTTAGTATATTTTAAAAACCTCAGAAGAAACTTGATGACTTAAGAATTATGCTATAGATCACATGAAAGGGATGTGTAAAAATAAAGAGTGTGACCTAATTGCAGAATAATCTGATCTGTTATTTCTTGTAATATGCTGAAATGAAAGAGAGGTAGAATTATCCAAAGGGGGGAGGGTTGGGAAGAGTTCAGATTTTATTAAAAAAATGTCTGACAAGGCAGAATGATAATTCCACCCACTTTGCCAAAAGTATTGTCTAGTATTGTCTCTTAATGCAATATATCTTAAGTCAGTCTTTCAAGAATCTGACCCTTAAGTAAAAAAACATTTCTCAATCCAAGCTAGCATTTTAAAATGTTCCTGTTGTAGTTCAGTCCCATTTTAAAAACCATGTCTTTTTCTGAATCTATCATCTCTATTACCCAAATAATGCCTGATTATTAAAATATGGGTTTAGTTGGATGTTCTTCATTTATGCAGTTTCCTTCCGCCAAGATGCAAGAATGATTAAATTTAACGATTCTCTAAAACCACATTAGAATAATATTCTATTACCTAAAACATTTAAACAGGAAAGATACTACTAGCAGTAGTTGGGTTATTTTTTTTTTTGTTTGTTTCATAATTTTTATTTGCTTTCAGTGTTCAAAATGTGAATATTGATAGATGATTATTATAGGGTTTATTACAAAGGATCTAATTTCAAGAAAATTTCATATACATGTAGAATGGTAAATGTTAGCTATCAGTGTCATTGGATACTATTTTCAGAATTGTGCAGAAGTAAAGTATATGTTAAAAATAGAAAAGAATATATGATATGATAACCTTCCATGAACTAGATCTGAGATGCATAACAACATGGCCAGTGTCCATAACTTTGCTTATTTCTAATGTGCAATTGAAACTCTGCTTTAAAAGAAACAGCTTTTATTGCCTATCTTGATCTTTTTCACCACTCTACAGACATCCTTACTGTACTAGGATATAGACTTCAGCAACATTTAAACTAATTCTCTATCCTGAAATAAATGCATGGTATAATCCTATCTATGCTTCTGGCAAAGGAAAACATAATCACTAGGCCAGTGGGAAATTTTCCCATACATATTCATGATAAAGACTTAAAATCATAAATTTTAATGATATTGTTCTAAATGCTTTTAAAAGTTGAATTTATTTGGTGTGACATTAATTATATGAAACCTGGAATGTATAAGAGTAAAGTTGAAATAATTCCATAGAAACCTAAAAAACCAGAAGAAAATTGCATTATCAAGAGAAAGTAATGTTCAGTAAAATACTATGCATTTGTTGTTATTTAACTGAAAATCATTGCTTTTCACAAAGAAAAAAAAATAAAACATGTGGATACGAAAGTTGAAGAGCATACTTACCCATAAAAATCCAGTAACCCTAAAGTTCTATAGGACACTATTTCATACTTTAAAATATGCTATAAAAATAAAACCAGAGAACTGGAAGGAGCCATGACCATCACATCGCACCATTCCACATATGTGCAAACATCATTTAACACACAATGATATAGAACCAGAATGGATATACTTTATTGTCAAACACCTCATTCCTTCCTCTACTTGTTTTTCAAGCCGAGTCCATCTTTTCTGTAAGCATTGATTTCTGTTAGAGAAATGCTGCCACACTCAGCAATTTCTTCCCACTCTCTAATCAAAAACCAATTTGTTATTTAAATGCATTGGCCCTGTTTTAGCATTCAAGGATCACCATTACACCTCCATCTAAATATATTGTTTGTTCTGTCAGTTTTGCTGTTGGAATTAATTACCTGTGTGTAAAAAAAAAAAAAAAAGCCAGGAAGTACCCACAGCTTATATAAAAACTTGTATGAAGTTTTTGTATGCATACAAATAGCATAGAGATAACCACTCTAATTGTCACTTAGCAAAGACATGAAGATGCTCCCTTTTTGCACTGGCACTTGTCTTGAGAATGACATTTGCTCCTTTGTGTTTAAGAAATGTCAAAACAAATGTAAATATAGGTAAAATGTTACGTATACTTTCCAAAACTGTTCTATTCATCAAGGGAAGGCCTGCTGAAAATTCCTTCCCCTCCTGAGGCTCACAGGATGGGTGATTGTGGTGGTGGGTGTCCTCTGCCATAATTCCCACGCTATGGAACATTCTCCCAAGCTGAACCTACATCCCCTATCTTGCTAATGAGAAAAAATTAATTAATGTCAATTTATTTACTTTCTACTGTAGACACCTGTGAGGAGTTTTATTCTTGCTTTTCTTTATAGGTATCCTTTGGATTTCATTATTATTATTATGCTCTTGTTATTGTGGCTGTTTTGTTTATGTTATATGTTACCCAGAGGCTTTTGGGATTGTAGCAGGAAATATATTCTATAAAACAAAATAAAAAAATATTAAGTTAAATGTTGACTTTCAATAACTCTCCTAATATTTGCCACTGTAAATTGTCTATTGTGTAATCTAAATATTAAATATTTTAATATTATATCCTTTCATACATATGTGTGAGCTCTTTCTGACAATAAAGCAACCTCTTTCCTATCAAAAATACCTGCTGCTGATAAACTTTTCCGATTTAAAGATGATGCTGACAAATAGAAATGGGATCATTTGCTTTGTTTTCTGAATACCAATGATTTATTTATTTATTTAAGCTTTTAAAAAAAATAGCTTTGTTCTTTGTAAAACTGATTTGTAGGAGAATTAATCCCATGGGAAATGGCACCAACACAATTTCACTCTTTCCTCCAGCTACCTATGCAAATTATATTCCTCTCCTTGCAGGTAATACCACATCTAGGTAGGAAATAATAGATATTCTATAATAAGATTTCGTGTTCAGATGTGGTATTAAATTTCTGAAAATACCAATTGATCTGTGAGGGTCAAACTTATTGAACCCTACTTGATCTTACTAGATATTCATCCCTCAGCAGTCTTTTCAAGGTGAAATGCCAATAATTTCAGAATATGCATAATACAATATCGCTGCCTTTCTGTAGAATGAAGGATCTGACATTTTTCCTTTTTATATTTATAGGCAAGCCATACTGGTGTAAAACTAGTGAAATACTTCTGGAATTGCACTAAAGCAGGAAGACTGTATACAGAGCTTTTGCAAACTAGAGATAATATGACTTATTCTGCCTCATGGTGATTTCCATATCAATTTGGGAGATTCAGTAGAGACTAGGGTATTTTAGATTTTGGTAAATCTAAAATAAAGAGTAAAGTTATAATTGGTACTAAATAATAAGCCAACAGAATAAGCCAACAAAGGGTTAAATCTAATCTAAATTATATTTGCATTTAAATTAAACTTAATTATATTTAATAAAATTAACAAGATTTAAAGTCTTCCTAACAAACATTCAAATTATATCAGCAATTTAATTTGATTAAGAAGAGATCTAGATTAAGTCTAGGCATAATTTAGAAATATTTACATAAAGTTGATACCATAATCCAGCTTCAAAAATAATATAATTAAATGTTTGCTGGGGATCTGAGACGGTTATCACGCAGACTATTCATTTCCTTACTCCCAATAGTGTTTTATTCATATGCTGTACAGATCATCTACAAAGATAAATGCTGGTATAATTCCTGTTCTCTTTTTTCTAGATGAAAAAGGCCGGTTAGCTATACAATTCTGGCTAATGTGTAATTCTGCATCACCAATGTGATACTTTTACATACTAGAAACAATTTGTTTTCCAATGCTCTCATCACATTTGGAAAAGAGAGTCTTTGTTTTTTTTCTCTAGGCCAGGGGTGTCAAATTGGCGGCCCATGAGCTGGGTGCGCCAGGTGTAGGCCACGCCCCCCAGCTTCTCAAAGGCAAAAAAAATCACACTACATCACAATCCCGTCACATCATGTGTTCAAATTTGACACCCGTGCCCTAGGCACTCAAAGAAGGTGCAGTTTCTACCTTAAGCCCCATTACTAGCCACCTGGCATACCTTATCCCAGGGATCCTCAACCTTGGCAACTTTAAGACTTGTGGACTTCAACTCCCAGAATTCCTCAGCCAGCACTGAAAAAGCGACTGATGACCGTTTTTCACACTTACAACTCGTAGCATCCCCACTATCATGTGATCAAACTTCGGAAACTTGCAACTGGGATGTATTTATGGCAGTTGCAGTATCCCAGGTTCATGGGCTCACCTTTGGCACCCTTCTGACAAGCAAAATCAATGGGGAAGCCAGATTCACTTAATAACCATGTTACTAATTTATCAACTGCAGTGAGTCACAACAACTGTGCCAAGAAAGATCATAAAGTGGGGCAAAATTCATTTAACAACTGTCTTGGTTGGCAACAGAAATTTTGGGCTCAATTGTGGTCATAAGGCAAGGACTACCTATATACAGAAATTGTAATTATCCCAAAGAAGTAAACAAAACTATATCCCTTATGGACTTTTTGCATAAAAAAGAAAACAATGAACTTGTAACTTATAGTTTTAATCATTAGACAAGAGAGACTATAGAAAAAAAGATATCATATAGTTTTCTTGCCAGCAATAAGGAAGATGTGTGCTATTATGTTCTTCCACAACCTCTTTTTAACTTGCCAGCCTGAACTCTAGTGTTTCTTGTTGGTATCTCATCCAAATAGAAACAAAGACCTATACTGCCTAGCTTTCTGAGATTAGCCAAGGCTAGCTAGCTGTTGCTATGGAGATATAATTAGATTAACTGTATTTCAATTGATTTACATTAAGTTTAACTTCAATGTATTTTTCTTCTTGATTATATCTACTATATTGCCTTGGAACTACCCACTTTTTGAATTGGGGACCTTGGTACAATAGTCAAAACCCCAAATTTGTGCATTCCAGCTGTAAAATATAATGTGAAAACTTATCTTGATTCATCTAGTCCATTATAAATATGGAAATAGCTTTTAGAATTAGGGAGCATGATAAAATAATCCAAGGTTACCACTAGCAACTGATCTAGGCTGTGATGATTTTTTTTTATATCCTGGTGACCTAGAGATAGGATTTTTAATTTATATTTTCACTTTACTTGTTGCAGTAACAGAGTTTATTATTCCCTCTTTGAACAGAATACTAAATGCCTGCATTTCTCTACAATTAAAGGAGCAGTTCTAATAAACAGCTGCATTGAGATGCCTTTACCATTGACTAGGCATGAGATATTGCTTTAGTGCCATAGTGCACGTTTTTGCTGCAATAACTAAAGCCAAACAGTAGGATCAAACAGCTTTAATGAAACAATCTGCTCCATTTTGTCAGTAAGATTGTTGCAGTTATCTCATTTATTTCCAGACTATGGAAACAACATCCAGATATAAAATGTAATAAATGCCAAAGAAATGTTTTCCATTTGCATCAGTGATTCATAAGTAACTTCTGTATGTCTGGAGCCCAGAAAGTTTGAAATGATCATTTTGACCACAAGATGGCATCTGCAAAGTAGACTACAGACTTGGAAAGTACTTTAAAGAAGTCTTTTAAATAAGGCTATGTTTTGCCTGAGTCACAATAACCTAAGAATATCTAAGTTCTAGTGGAATTTCATTTCTTTGGATCAATTATTATTATTACATCTACTTAAATACCTCATATATTCTTCCAGAGAAATTTTAATTAAAAGCATAATAATAATAATAATAATAATAATAATAATAATAATAATAATAATAATAATAATAATAATAATACCCCCAGTGAGGCACTACCTTGACGTGGTTGTGGGGCTTGTGTACTCTGAGGAAGATGAGAGCTATGCCAGAGGTTCAACCATACTGGACAGGTCTCATCAGAGGAGTCAGACAAAGAGTGTCTCTCCCATAAAAAATATGGTGAGACGTAAATTTCAGAATGCCATACCGGCTCGGACGTCGCCCGGGTTAACAAGGTCCGCACTAGATATTGGAGTTCCTGGATATCTGGTGAAAAATGGGTTACAGGACTCAGGACTGTTGGCTGAGCAACCAGGGCCAGCAGCTGCAGAACTACTGGAAGAAAAGGTGTTTACCCGTCGCAGATACACAGTGATGGAAAACAAAGAAATAATGATCTGTTACTACAGATCAAGTCCAACAAGACGAGGATATCTAAAACGAATGCACGAATTCTGGAAAGAACAACATCCAGAATCAGAAATAACAGAACAGAGACTAGCAGATCAACGCCGATTTATAACACGAAATAAAGTATTTACAGAAACAGAATTGGACGAACTGCAAAGGTTTACCCAGGGCAAAGAAATCAAAGCCTTACAGAAGTAATTCAGAATGTAGAGGCAAACCAGGGGGAGTTGGCAGTGAAGGAATCCAGCAGAGATATACAACTGTTCTCATTTGGAAACCAGGCACCTCTTCCTCAGGAAGAACAAAACCCTCTAACTAAAGAAATAAAAGAATTGAAACAAAGAATAACTGAGCATCTAGAACAGCACAAAAACAACAGAATAAGGCTGCCTGCATTGAAGCTTGTTCCAAAGAAACAGCTAGCACAAGCATTAAAAGATGCAAATACTGCAATATCAAGTATAAGCACCAATTCACTGCAAGAAACAAACCAACTAATGTACAGCACAGCTGCAGTTATAACAGAATACCTGGGATGCAAAATCAACAAAGAAGAAAAACAAACAAACAGTGCACCAGAAAAATGGAAGGTTAGACTAGAAAATAAGATCAGCAAGTTAAGATCACATGCAAGCAAGCTAGAACAGATGAAAGAAAAGAAGCTGAAGAACAAGAAGACCAAAGAATACCTAATCAAGAAATACCACTTAGAAACAAGGAAGATCAAGGAAGCACTGGAAATAATAAAGCAACAAATAACAGCTATAGCCAGGAAAATCAGTAAATATGAAGCTCGAATTGCAAACTATAGGCAGAACCTCCAATTTCAATCCAATCAGAAACGTTTCTACCAATCCATCAATGGAGAAACTGCAAGGAATCAGTCAGTACCTGACAAGGAAGAAACAGTGCAGTTCTGGAAGCAGATATGGGATAACCCAAAGAAATACAACAAGGATGCGGCTTGGTTAAAAGAGGTGGATGCAAATAAAACAGAAGTTGAAATGAAAGAACTAGTAATAACAACAAAAATGGTAGAAAAAAGAGCAAAGAAAATCAAAAATTGGTCAGCACCAGGTGAAGATGAACTGCATGGGTTTTGGTTGAAACATCTAACTGTTATACACCCACTCATTGCCAAACAGTTCAACAATATACTACAAGGAGGAGAAATTGAAAAGTGGCTAACAACTGGGAAAACCTACCTAATAATGAAAAATCCAGCAAAAGGGGCAACACCAGGTAACTACAGGCCAATTACCTGCTTACCAACAACTTTCAAATTACTAACTGGTGTAGTAGCTGATGCAGTGCAACAGCATCTAGTTGAAAACAATCTCTTTCCACCTGAGCAGAAAGGAAACCGCCCCAATAGCAGAGGAACAAAAGATCAACTCCTAATAGACAAAATGATCTTGGAAAACTGCAAGAGAAGGAAGACCAACCTGAATGTAGCATGGATTGACTACAAAAAGGCATTTGACTCTCTGCCACATGATTGGATAATAAAGTGCCTAGAAATAACAGGAGTCAGTAGAAACATCAGAAAATTTGTGCAAAGATCGATGGCACAATGGAAGACACAGTTGCAGATCAATGGTGAGAAGCTGGGAGAGGTTAATATCAAGAGAGGAATATTTCAAGGAGATTCATTATCACCATTACTATTTGTTATTGCACTGTTTCCTCTGTCAACAATACTGAATAACTCAGGACATGGCTATCAAACATCAAAAACATCTGCCAGACTATCCCACCTCCTTTATATGGATGATCTGAAGCTGTATGGAAAAACATCATCTGAAATAGAATCGCTGCTCAACACTGTCCGTATATATAGCCAAGATATTGTAATGGAGTTTGGCTTGGACAAATGTGCCACACTTACTATCAAACAAGGAAAAATAATGAAAACTGAAGGAATCAAGATGCCCCACGAAAATAACATTAAGAGTCTGGATGAGGAAGAGTACTACAAATACTTGGGTATCCTTCAAGCTGACAACATCAAGCACACTGAAGTCAAGAAAAAGATTAGAGGTGAATACATCAAGAGAGTGAAGAAGATCTTAAAATCCAAACTCAATGGAGGAAATACCATAAAGGCAATCAACACCTGGGCAATCCCAGTCATTAGGTACACAGCTGGAATAGTGGACTGGACTCAAGCAGAACTAAAAGCAATGGATAGGCAGACCAGAAAAATAATGACAATGAATCATGCCCTTCATCCACGCAGTGACATTGATAGACTTTATCTACCAAGGCAAATAGGTGGGCGTGGAATGCTACAAGTACATCAGATGGTTGAAGAAGAAAAAATGGCTTTGGAAGAATATCTGAAGAACAATGATGAAGATGCACTGAAATTAGTATATCAGGAAGGCTTACTAACTACTGGAGAGACCAAACTGGCCTACAAGAAAGACCAAATGAAGAACAGAATAGAGGCATGGGAAGACAAAGCACTACATGGCCAATACATTAAAAAAATAGCTGGGAAAGCAGATAATAATAAAACCTGGCAATGGCTAAGAGCAGGAAAATTGAAGAAAGAGACCGAGGGACTAATTCTGGCTGCACAAGACCAAGCCTTAAGGACAAATGCATACAAAGTCAAAATTGAGAAGACAGCAACAGACAGTAAGTGCCGCCTATGCAAAGAAGCTGAAGAAACAGTGGACCACTTGGTAAGCTGTTGCAAGAAGATTGCACAGACTGATTACAAGCAGCGGCATGACAAAGTAGCAACAATGGTGCATTGGAAGATCTGCAAAAAATATCATTTGCCTGTAAGCAAAAACTGGTGGGATCATAAAATAGAGAAAGTCATAGAAAATGATAAAATTAAACTGCTCTGGGACTTCAGAATTCAAACAGACAAGCACCTGCAACATAACACCCCAGACTTAACAATTGTCGATAAGAAAGACAAAAAAGTCTGGATAGTGGACGTGGCAGTGCCTGGAGACAGCAGAATAGAAGAGAAAGAACTGGAGAAGATAACAAAATACAAAGACCTACAAATAGAAATAGAAAGACTGTGGCAAAAGCAAGCAAGGGTAGTACCAATAGTCATAGGCTCCTTGGGTGCAATCCCAAAACAACTGGAGCACCACTTGAACACCATTGGCATTGACAAATTCGCTATTAGTCAATTGCAAAAGGCGGCCTTATTAGGAACTGCTTCCATCCTGCAACGATACCTGTAATACCATCAAACATCCACATCTGCCTATCCCAGGTCCTGGGTAAGGACTGGATAGATAGACAAAATGCCAAATCCAGTCTGAACATCTGGCTGACTGTGCGATGATCGATAATAATAATAGTAGTAGTAGTAGTAGTAGTAATAGTAATAGTAATAGTAATAGTAACAACTTTATTGTCACTTTGAAAGTTCACCAATCGGCATACATCAAAATGAAATTTCATTGCATACAGCTCTCAAAGGGTCACCACCTCCGATATACACTCCTTGTTTGTGGCCAGCTTAAGTTACAGATCTTCCATTTTAGTCTCTAGGGAGCGAACAATGGCAAACAGGACAGATGGCAATGGAGCTCCATGTGGATTAGCCCTCAAATTAGCTTGTATTCCTGCACGACAACCTCGCCTCCTTTCCTTTTTCTGATCTTGTCTCTTCCACCTTTTCCTTAAAGAGGCCTCACTCCTTTTCGCCCCTGGAGAATGCTGCGGCCGCCATCAACTCCTCCAAAATGCTCTCTCCCATCCTCTGGGCCTGCCGACAGCCTCATCCAGTTCCTTCACTCCATAAACCCGGGACCTCTCCTCCTCTGCCTCCTTTGGAAACATCCCTTATTTGCAATAGAATCCATCGCTGGGCCAGCAGTCAGATCTTGCTGCTGGCAGAACAATTTCAAACAGCACCAATGACTTTTAATGATCTCACCAACAGTTCCAAAACAGCTAGAAACTCGCCATGCCAGCAAAGATTGTCAGTCGTATGTTGTATGTTTCCTTAGTTCCACCACATTGCTCAAACACATTAAAGCCTTCCTGATCATGTGGCCTATATCCCTTAATATCCCTCCTATAACTTTTCACCTTCGAGAGCCAATGCAGCCACAGCCGATCCAGGCGCCGCCATCTTAGAACTCATTATCATCCTTATCACATAGATGATGCTAAGCAATTCTCCTCATCCATCTTTATTGGGGATGCTGGTTAGCTCAGGAGAACTATATATTAACTACACGTGGGGGGGGGGGGTGTTGCAAATTCTCCTGAGCTGATATAAAGGAATTAACTGTTAAAGAGGGACAAAAGTCAATAAGCTAGAGGAAGAAAGACTTTAGTAGTTTAGATGCCTCATTAGCAATAGTTTTCTGCTTTCTCTGCAATCACTACTAGCAAAAAGGGCTTGTCCCTACATTGTTGTCCTACTTCTAGTTATGACAATGCAATAAAGCAGTAGAATATTTTAGAAGTCATGATACCAGAGACTTATGGAAATTACTCATTGCCATAATTAGCCCAAATACTTTCCTGTAAATCATGGGTAGAAATATTCCTCAGCAGTTACGAAAGTATGATTACCATCATCCCTCTGAATGGGGTGGGTGGGTGATGAGAGTTTCAGTTCAACAATAACTAGAAGATTTCATGTTGCCAATCCTATTTTCAGCAGTCGCCAGATTGTCAAACAACAGTTTGTGTTAACCCCCCCCCCATTTTATCAAGGGGCATCTTGGTGAGGGAAGAAGTGGAATGTCAAAGCTGATAGGCATCATGTTGCAATTGCCATCTTGCAAATTTCACTCACATGCATACCATGGATACTTCTAGTCTTACCATTTCTTTGAGAAGCTATAATGATGTATATTTTTTATTTTTTTTAACAGCTGGGAATCTCATTTTTCTAATAGTAGCTCTCCACAGGACTGAACATAGGAGCATCTCAAACATTTAAAAATCACCTCTACATCACACTGCTAAAAGAAAATGGAACAGAATTGCTTGCTGATTAATGTGTATATACATGCTAATTTGTTTTTTCCCTCTTCCTCAACTGATTCCAATTTGTAATTGCTATTTTTAAATACACTCATACCTACACACAAGTGTACCTACATCTGAAGATACTTCCTTTATTGGTAAATTGGTCTTTGAGGGAACCATCTTTATTCTTTTGTCAAGAAATTGAGCAAAGTGTATAATTCTGTCAGCAATTTGTAGTGCTCTTTTTATAGATGCAAAAATATCACTTAGTTGTTTGTTTAAGTTTTAATCAAGGGGTTTGTTCTTTCTATAAGTTTAGTTGTCTGCTTGGTCTTCATGTGATAAAATAAAAAAGGAGAAAGGTAGAATTTCAGTCACCAATTAAACCTGATACAGATCTTGTTTGAAGCTCTGTAAAGGCCTAAACTCTGCTGTACTAAAGTAGAGCAACTATTGGTTTGATTTAGGGCACATTCCCAACAGGGCTAAAATCCATTTCTGAATCTGCCTGATGATATGACATCCCATTGCTGATGAAATAGGATTATAAGGCTGGAACAGCTACTGGAAGTTGGCTTTAGGGACAATGGTTAAAAGGGATGGTGGGATTGGAGGATGTAAAATTCTTTTCTGGTCGTAAATCAGCACTCCTATTGAGTGATAAGGAGCCCATTTCCCAGGCTTCAATTGTTGCAGTGAAAAAGGATATACATTTAATTTCACAGCTACTACAATTGTTAGCTGAGCAAGTACAAAAATAGCCAGGGAAACTATTGAAGCCTGGGAAGTGGGCCCCCTGCCAGTCAACAGGAGTGCTGATTTACCACCAGTTTATCGGGTATTTAGGAAATGGAGGATTAACAGCACAAGGAAACAACAGCTAATGACTTAATAACCAGCCATTAACACCCCAATCAACAATTAAAAAGCCACACACATCCACGCACCACACAAGTACTACATATAAGTACACATTCTGGTGTGAGAGAAATTCCCTGAGGATGGGCTGCAGCACAAGTCAGAAAGACTACACTTTTGGTTCCGTTGACAGCCAGATTCACTGCACAAATCATAGGACTATTCCAGACAATGGCAGTCTCATCATGTCTCTTTGGCAAGATTTATTTTATTTTATTATCAAATATTTACTAGAATACTGCTTGAAGTAATTGTCATCTGGATAGTCATTGCCTTCCAGGCAATCATATTGCCTTCCAGCAATCATGTTGCCTCCCAATATGATTCATATTATGTTTTAGTTTTTGTAAAAGATACTTATTCTTTCCCTATCAGGTTTAATGATGCATGCAAAGAAGTGACAAATGAGTGGTGTGGGGTCTTTTGTATATCATAACAAATGTGAATGCCTAGCACATGCAAACATTGTGGCTTATGGTTGTTTTACATTAGGAGGCATGAAACATACATATTAAACACCTGCACCCTGTGATTCAATTCATCTCGACTTACAACAAGTTGTTTAATAACCATTCAAACTTACCACAACATCATAACCTCTGTGTTTGCTTTACAGCCTATAAAGCAGGGCTTTTCAACCTTTTCACCCATTGTACCACTTTTAGGATATGGCAATATCCGAGTACCATCAGTCGCCTAGCAAGGTGTCAAAAACCTGACCTCCCCAAAAAAGGAAAAAAGTGATAAAGTACAGGTAGTCCTCGACTTACAATAGTTCGCTTAATGACTGTTCAGAGTTACAATAGCACTGAAAAAGTGCCCCCCAAGCCACAGCCGAGCAAGACACCTGCCTGCCCACCTGGTGGCGCTCTTCCTCCTGTCCGAGATTTCCATTGTTGTGAACATTTCTGTTGAGGATTGGCAGCGGGGGTGGGGGATGTTTGGTTATTATTCCCCCATCTGCTGGGTGGTTGCAGCAGGTTTTGGTCACTTCACATGACCCTGGGACACTGTGACCATCATAAATATGAATCAGGTGCCAAGCATCTGAATGTAAATCACAAGATCCTGGAGATGCTGCAACATTCCTGCTGATCGGCGCTTCTTCTGGGCTCAGCAGAAGCGCCAGGATCAGCACTGAGCTCCAGCTGGAGCCTGGCGCTGATCCTGGTGCTTCCACTGAGCCCTGACAGCCCCAAAGAAGCACCAATCAGCTGGAAAGCAGCACTGATCCTGGTGCTTCCGCTGAGCCCTGACAGCCCTGCAGCTCCAGCCATCTCTCATTCAGGCTTGTGCGGTGCTACCACCAATTCAGCTCATTTCCCTCCCCCGCTACCACTTTTCTAGAATGGTCGCGTACTACCAGCCAGGTGCCAATGTACCACCGGTGGTACCCGTACCACTGGTTGAAAAGCCCTGCTATAAAATACTTCTAGTGTCATAAAATGTCTCACAGTCACGCACACCTGCAATCCCATGACTGCATTTGGGCACTTGATAATTGGCTTTGCATTTGCAACCGTCCCACAGCCTGCAATTTTGATGCATTTTGCCAGTTTTCATTTTAAAAAGTGCCCATTTGGAAGAATGGATTTGTATGACTGCATGATTCACTTAACAAATGATTTATAACCACAACAATTTATGACCAAAATTCTGGTCCCAATTGTGGTTGTAAGTTGAGAACTACCTGTATTTTGTTCTCCTTCTTCTGGAAGTGTGAATGTATATGTATGTATATAAATATACATATAAACCCACCTACTTTCTTGCCTTAGTCAATGTATCTTAAATCTTAAACCACACATTAAAAACAATAGTCTATTAAAGCAGATATTTTTAAGCCTGGATTGAATAAATAATATTGAAGAATCATTGCAGAGTAAAGGATAAAAAGAAGCTTGTTAAAACATTATTTCATTTTTAATTCCACTGAAAATAAATGTAAAATGTGTAATTTATTTTTATTCTTTCATTCGATTTATATAACCATTCATCTCACCTTACAACAATTTAAAACACACACACACACACCCAAACAAGTTGAAAACAAATATACAATTGCATAAAAGCATTGAAAAACCCACATTAAAACAAAAATTAACCATAATCAACAGCAAAATCCATTACTAGGTCACATTCAATGCAATTGTTATATAAACTATCCATTACTACCAGACTCATCAGCCTGATAGCAAAGTCATGTCTTCAGGCCTTTCCTGAAGGTCAGGAGGGCTGAGGCAAATCTAAGATCCAGGAGAATGTTTCAAAGAATGGGTGCCAAGGCAGAAAGGCTCTCTCATTCCCACCAGATGCTACTCTTTTGTAGGTGGGACTGGTAATGTGCCTCACGGCCCCAGCTACTACCTGCTGTTTGAGCAGGATTCATAAGTCTAGGAGAACCCCCATGTTGGACATTGCACATGGGTCTGTTTGGGCAATGCCATCCAGAACCAAGGATAATAAGTCCCTGGAACTTGTAGGCCTTCAAACCCAGAGCTGTTCAGTCTTGCTAGGCTTGATCTGAAACCTGTTGTTCTCAGTCCAAACCCCTACAGCCTGCAGAAATCAGAACAATTGATTTGTTGTTGTAGTATTGCTTAGTTCGGTTGGGACACTGCTTAGCTCATCCAGCAATTTCATGTAGATGTTAAACAGGAGTGGAGAAGTACCAGAGTCTGGAAGATCAGAGAGGGGCCAAGGGCAGGATTCCTCTTCCCAATCAACACCAACTTGAAGTGACTCTGGTGGAAGGACAAAAACTGGGCAGCACAGGGCCGCCCACCCCCAACCCCTGGAATTGGTCCAAAAGAATACCATGGTATTGAATTTCCTTCATTTGTCTTTTGAGACATTAAATTACTAGGATTTGTGATAAACAGAGTTAGATGTTGTTTTGTCCAATTCTATTCTTTTTCAACAAATCACTGTAACCAATATGATCACCTCATGCAAAAATATTTCAAAGAAGCTGTCTAAAGCTAGCATAGTAATTTAGTACGGTATTTTTTAGGTGGCATTGTCAAGTAACAACTAAACAAGTAAAAGGGCATACACTCATGTTCAAATGCACAATGATTTGAATATCATTATAACCTTGAAAAAGGCCAAAATAAATTATTCTTCAAAATTATCTGAACTTTCCTATCACTACTATAAGGCAACCGCTGGACTACAAGAAATAACATATGATTCAAACAATATTTGGTAGTAGTAGCTTTATTGAAAGCCTGGGTGGATGATATTTGGAAGCTGAGGATTATCATTTGCTTTGTGGTTTTTTCTTCTTCTTTTTTTAGTGGCAGGATAAAGTCATATTGGAAAAGTGGTAGTTGCCACTTCATATTCATCTTTTTCTAAGAATTTGAAAGGAAAACCTATTTTAGGGTTTTCACTAGTCCTTCTCCATGTGCACATGATATTAAACAGATGATTGACCCAGATCATTAAAATGAGATAGAAAAACAGAAAAGGGACTTTTTTTAAGAGTAAAAAGTTTATACAGGAGAGGAAAAATGAAGCCTCCCTTCCAGCCATTTGCCTTTCCAATTATGCCTTCGTCTCAAATTGTCTTCTGCCCACCATGATTGCCTCCAGTGCTGTGAGTTCATCAGAGTTCATCCATGGAACTTTGAGACAAAGCTCAGGTTGCCTTAGTTATACAATATATTATATGTGATTTTATTCACACATATATATCAGAGGTGGCAGAAATTTAATTAGCAACTTCTAGTATCTTAAGAGATGATTTGCACATTTTGTTTTCTTTAACCCATAACTGAAATTGAATATTACTTTGTAAAAAAAACCAAGATATATAGTTTTAAGAAAATAAAACAAATTTAGAAAGATTTCTGAATCCTTACTAGGGACAGCTAACATCTTCTAGAGACAACCAACCACAGGGGAAATGTATCATCCTAGACATCACTGCTTTAAAGAACAGCAGACAAAACATCTTTATGAACTAAATTCAAAAGTGCTGAGCATACTACATTTTTAAAAAATAATTAAACTTCTTATAGCCTTAAAAAAATATCTTATAGCCTACTAAATTTGGACAAGATACTGTAGATAGGAGCAGACTGTTCATTATGACCTCGAATACAATGAATTTCAGAAAGGAAAAGTACCAAAGCAAAGATTTTAAAGAAATGGCTTAGCGCAGTCCATAAACCAAAATATCCATAGGCCTAAGACAGTGCTGTGGGAGTTATTCAGCAGAGTGATGGCATGGGGAAAAAACTAACTTTGTGTCTAGTTGTTTTGGCATGCAATGCCCTGTAGTGCCATCATGAGGGAACAAGTTGAAATACTTTATGTCCAGGGCGTGAGGGGTCTGAGATATTTACTTAGCCCTTTTTCTGGTCCGTGAAGTATACATGTTCTCAATGGAAGGCAGGCTGGTTGCAATTGTTTTTTCTGCAGTCCTAACAATCCATTGAAGTCTGTATCTGTCCTGTTTGGTTGCTGTGCCAATTCTTATTATAAGATTACAGTAAAAGATTACAGTATAATAATTTTGCTACTCCCTTCCTCACTTTCTTTTCATGTGAACTAGGGAGGGACAAGTCTGAGATGCTTTCTCAAATTACACTTCTGCCCCAGACATTTCATTTATCTGATGGTTGTCTTGGTCCTGAGTCTTCCTCCTGGTGATTCCACTCTGCCCCTTAACATCACCTGCTAAAAACAGCAGAAGCAGGTGAGAGAGGCCAGGGTTACTAGCAACCACCCAATCTAGTGACCTTGCTGCTGCTACATTCACTTCTCAGTTTTGAGGAGGAACTTCTACTTGGGCCCAGGCCTAGTCATGTTTTTCTCCTCCTTGTTAATCATGCAACAGACATGGCAAAGACACTTTCTCTCCTTCCTTCATCAGGCATTTTCTCTGCCTGTTCAACTTTCAACCCTGTGGCCACTCCAAGAATTTTAATTCTCTCCCTCAGATTTGCTTATGACCCTTCATAGAGTTGTGCTCCAAAGATGGGATATCCTGCATTGTAGCTCACATAACATTTCTTTTGATCCATAAATTCACGAGAAACAACCCTGAGGCTATGAACAAGTAGCATAGAATAGAGATAGTTTTTCTCAGAAACAGACAGAATTGCAGCTAACATTACAATAATAAGCTGAAGAAGTACGATGACCCACATTTATCATACAAATATATTCCATGTCATCTGTGAATAATTGTATAAGGATTCAGTTTGCACAATCTCTTCTTCATTTTGACTATTTTGTAGCCTGCTGGGCTGTAAAGAGACCAGTTGTAAATCAGGAAATCTCGTTGGTTATATTTTTTCATAATGTCATAAATCAGATTTCAGATTTCTTCTAGAGTGGAATTTCTCAACCTTGGCAACTTTAAGACTTCAATTCCCAGAATTCCCCAGCTAATATAATGATCTTCATATCTTAAAGTTGCTAAATTTTAGAAACAGCGCTATAGACAGAAAGCTGAAAAGGAACAGGCAAACACCATGCCTCAGTGAACCAGTCTGAGAGTTAAATTCCATTTCACAGTCCAAGGACAATTGTCAAGTTTCAAGAGAGAGTAGGCTCTAGTTTGGGCTCAGGAATGTATGCAAAGCTTCAAAGTAACCATTACAGAACTTGCCTCAGCAGAGAACTTGTCTCAGCAGAGGCCCTATTGTCCCTACCCTGATGCAGGTGAACCTGAGCAATTTGGATTTAATAGGATCAGATTTTGTCTTCTCTTGCAGCAGGCACCCCATCACACAATACCTGAGGTCTGGGGGGCATCAGTGGAGAGGAATGTCAGGGCAAAATCTTCTATATTCAAGTTTGAAGCAATCAAGCTTTCATCTATCCTGCTTTCACTGACCCAAGGTTGCATTTCTTGGTTTCTGAGTGTTTATTAGCTTGTTCTAAGTAAGAGGATATGCCCAACAAAGGTCTGATTTTTCTGTCTCTGTACCTGGTCCATGAAATGTTTCTGAAGATGTCTGCACAATTATTTACAATTGCATGAAAGATGTAACTCATTCAGAAAATAATATGCATGAAGCAATGATTCCTAATAAACTAGTGAATTTTCAACTTCAGACTTCCATGCACTTCCACTGCATTTTCTTGCATTTATTGACATTCCTACATATACAAGGATGTAATAATAAAACTATTTCAGTTATTTCTGCAAAAGTAGGCATGTTGATAGCTCTGCAATCTTTCCAAGCATTGCAGAGAGTTTGTGATCCATACCCTAATAATATATCTTTTTGACACAGCATACCTGTAAAGCTGCTTTAAAAAACACCATAAAACTGATATGTTATACCAATGTACTGCACTTGGGAGAAAGTTTCACAGAAAATGATATAACAAGTATTAGTTTCATACAAATAAAACACCTTCTGAATAATCGACAAGAAAACTTTGTTATTATTATGGGTTGTATTGGCAGTTCTTTATAAAAGCAGATTGTTCTTTCATGAGAAATAGAACAGGCAGAAAAAGATTACGAGGCCCGGCCCATTAGATCCTGTTGGTGTCTGTGAATATGCCTCTGTGTGGCAAATCACAGAATTGCAGATAGCCCTTTCATGCTGGCTCAGGAATTCTGGGAATTGAAGTCCACAAGCTATAAAGGGGCCATAGTTCCACGCCTCTGCTCTAGAACATAGTTATTAAATATTATGGTGTGCATAATATTACATTATATCATAGGTTACATGCCGTTCCTTCTTTTATTCTGGCCATCATAAAGTAATCAGATTAAAATATTATTAAGGCTTATAGCAGTGGTTCTCAACCTGTGGGTTGGGACCCCATTTGGGGTCGAACGACCATTTCACGGGGGTCGCCAAACAACACAGTCCGCCATTGTTCCCCCTTTTCCTTAGCTGTGCTACTCCCTTTTATTCTATTGGCTTTGAAAGCCAATAGAATAGACTCTCTTGAATAGAGTCTAATTCTATTGGCTTTCAAAAGCCAATAGGAATTGTCCAGGCTGTCTCTGCCCTGCTGAGCCCGCCAAAAGTCCCATTCTGCAAACGGTGCTGCACGTTGTCTGCAGCGAAGGCGAGCTGTCTGGAAGCTTCCACCCCTCCCTGCTGAGCAACTACTAAAAATGTAAGTAAAAGAGGGCCAGGGGTGGGAGGTGGGAGGCCGGCGGGCACAGAGAGGGTTGCTGGTGCACGTGGGGCCCGGCGGGTGCCTTACCTCCCTTGGGCTGGCCCAGCTGGTGGCCCAGCCGGTGGTCGGCCTGTGCCATCTCTGCTGCTTGCCAGCTATGCCTCGGCCGGCGCAGGGGGCAGCACCATGCATGCGTGGCACTCCCAGGCAGGGAAAGTCCTCAATTTACGAACCAGTTGGGTAGTCCTCGACTTACAACCGGTTGGGTAGTCCTTGACTTACGATTGGTTGGGGGTTGCGGCATTAAAAAAGTTGAGAACCACTGGCTTACAGTTCCTAAGAAACTGTAATGTTTACAAGCAAGAGAAAACCACTCAAAAACACAAAGCATTTAATTTTGGCCACATCTACTTTTTGAAAATATACTACTCAGTTCAACACCCAGATGGTAAATCAGCCCTTAGTGTCTCAAAGTTGTATACACTTTCCAAACAGTGTTGGCAGTTCACTGCATCCATGCCCAGGAAAAGGGGTTCTGGCATCATCCCAAAGGTTACTTATTGCTGCAAAAATAAAATATTGCTTCATATAGGGATAGGCAATGGGCAGCCTTTTTGCAATCCTGGGAGCCTGACTCAGACTATTATTGCTGAAAGTTAATATGCAGATTACCCCCTCCCCAGTTTTATTGTAAGCCCTGAAATGGGTTTAACCTACTTTTGAAAGCAAAGCGTTCCCCTCCCCAATTCTGCCTCACACACCCCCGCCAAAAAAAGAGGAAAATAAGATGCAACCTATGCTTATGCTTATGCCCCAATTTTCTCATCCTTGGTCCACCAAATCATGTTAAGTATTACTTGCAGCTATCGAAATTCTGTCCATCCCTGCCCTTGTAGTTTTAAGATTTATGGCAGGAAGAGGAAGTTTAGATCAAAGTATGTGTATCACTTTTTATCTGATTCTTGACAAATGCAAAACAAATGTTGAACCACTTGTTTCTTTTTAGATTAATGGCCATCTGGTAGGCGAAGGGTCTCTATTTGTCTTCTGTCCATGTGTTGTCTGGCTTTTATGATGCTAATTTAGTTTGTTGTTTTTAATGGGGAGAAATCTCCTTTTTTAATTTGCTATTTTAGGATAGTTTTATTTGTCCTTTTAATTTTTTTCCACCCCAATAAATTTACAACTTTTATAAATGCATTTTAATACTGCAATTTTAAACAGGAAGAGACATGTTTGAAAATCAGATTCCTCTAAGAATGAATTTAATTTCCATTTCCATTCAGCAGGTGGTGCTATGTCATTGCTGATTTAAAGGCCGCCCCCCCCCCTTTTTCAGTAGGATTATAAAATGTTAGATTATCTGCTCTAGATCTTTACAAAAACCTACTGAAAAATAGCAAAATTGTATTTTTATCATTTGTAAAAATGTGTTTCTCCCTTATGTTTTAATGTTTAATGTTCTAAACTGCAATGAATTAATTTCTCTGATCTATGCCCCTCTCAAAGGTTGTAGGAAAAGGTCCTGCTGTATTGCAACCAAATCAACCACAATTCGCTGCTCGTATATCATGGCTTAAAATCAAAAAGTTGCAGTTACAAAAATTTCTAAATATAATGTATTTTTGTTTATTGTACTATGCAAAACCAGTAAGAGTGGCAGAAAATATTATTTTACGGTTTAGAAATATTTAATGTTAATATATTTTTCCACTTAAATAACAAGCTTTCTATATCTTGATAACTCCATAAAATATTGTTTGAAAATTAATCTGACAGACAGACTGGTATAGTGTAATCCCAGTGAGAAGACCTGAAAAATTTATTAGCAGAATAATCTTCTTTTCTAACAATTGGACATTCTAGTTCATTTTGCCTAAAAGAACCAGATCAGAAGTTTAGGATGATTCCTGATCAGGCTTTTTTTTTGCAGAATTATTATACTTCATAAATACAATTATGAAGTTGGCAGACATAAACCTCTTCCCGGTGTGTTTTCTTATCAACACACATCAAGAAGGCACTTTGACAAATTTTAGATTATGGACAGAATACCAGATATTATTAAAAACATTAACTGTGGAATTTGTTGCATGGAAATAGCATTTGTAATTTTCTTAAAATCGTTTTAGGGATGCAGAGCTTGAACGTAGCCAGATCAATTGTTGTGTATATGTGAAATAAACAGATATCAGTTTTCTAAGCTGCACATAAGTTGGACAGTGGTTGCTATAATGCAAAGCTGACCTTTTTGTGTTCTACTTCACACTTGTAAATACAGTAGTGAACAGAGAAGTAGGAAACATGGATTATATTATATGGATTGTTTGTTTATTGCAAATACTTCAATCATGCAACTCTGAGCACCTTTATTCATTACATACAGGTTTTACCAAATAAGGTTTGTGGAAATCTACAGTTCCACAAGAAATTGAATGGGTTCTGCAGGACAGATGAAAAATTACACCTGCATGAGATAAAGAGGAAAAAACATCTTTGCAGGTGACTGAAGAAGGAAAAAAATTAAGCATATTCATCCAACTACTCCACTTCAAGTCTGCTTTACAAAGGCTTCCATTGCCATTTTTCTATATAGTGAAAAGATTTATCAGCTAATATTCAGAAGCCCAAACACCTTTTCATGCAAGCTCCAGGATTTTTTTTTTATGAACTTTGCAGCCTGAAAAAGTTTGACAGCAATAATGTTTCTCTAAAATAAATCAAAAATTGTCAATATTATCAAATCAATCAAACAGGAACCATAATTATCATAAATTCAATATAGACTTGTTTTATAAAACCATAACAGCTTATTAATCTCCTTCTTTGGCATCTTATTACTGTTATAACCACATTCCTCCCAACTCAGTTTCTTCCACATTCTTTCCTTAGTCCCAGGTACCACAGTACAATCCACATGTTTAAAAACTTCCTGAAACCTTGGAGTAGGAATGCAATTCTTATGTCTGGTGTCTGGTCTACATCTCCTGAAGAGAATGTTTGCTCCCAAAGATCCTGTCACTGCACTTCTCAAAGCTTTCAGTTGAAATGGTCAGCATTGTGCCTTGGATATGGACATTATAAAGGGAGAACCTGACCTCGAAGATAGACAGGCCTCAAAACACTTAAGATTTTAAAGGCGATATGTTCCCACACATTTTGGCCAAAGGGAAAAAAGGAACCTTTTTTTATCTAATGCCAAATTTTAGATTACATTTATAATTTGCTATTGGTTTTTTTTATCATAAATAAAGCATATTTATTTTTAGGAAGTTACAATGTGCACGGCAACACTGGGAAAAATAGAGAAAGAGTGTTGAATATAAGTTAACATGTTTAAATATATTTCATTACAGATAAGTATTAGGACTGAAATGTTAAATTAACATTCTGGGAAATGTGGCATTAATTTTTGCCACAAAAACTAAATTACTTGGGTAAGATGAACATATTGCCTACTATTCTGACAATGAGAAGGACAAAATTTAGATGGGAGAAAAAAAACAAACTGTCAAAATAAGGTTTATTAATAGAAGATAATGTGGCTGAAGATTGAACTGTGGAGACTTTAGTGATGTCTGAAATACCTAGTTGAGTAATAAAACATTTGCAAGAAAACAACCAAGCTCAGTTTGTTTATTGCTGTGCTTGTTTTGATATAGCTATTTCTGAGAGAATGTAATTTTAATGGCAAATTAGTATTGGATGGATGAAAATGTGGAGAAAGATCTGGAACAAAGATCTTGACAGCAGCATAATTTTGTTTTTTTCAAAATGAAAAGGTGAAGATAACCATTTATCAAATAAAATCACCACAAATTGAAAATAGAAATTGTACGTATTTGTAGGAAAAGCCCTTAAGGAATCAAAACCCAATTTTCTTGCTGGGATAAAATTAATAAATATCAGACATTGAACGAAAAGCCTCTTAGGGAAGAAGAATAATGTGGTGTGTTTTTTAGGAATCACAAAAAGCCAGTTATTCTCAGTAAAGCTGTTTATTAAAGTCCTAATGAAAAGCTCAATTCTTGTTATTTGTTGTAGTAACTTGGACTCCATACAATGACAGATGGTCACAAGAGCAACCTATAAAAGCTGACTTTGGCTTCTGATAAAGCTGTATAGTAGCTGGTTATTAGAATGTGTAAAACAATATCAAAAGGAGTGCAAAGAATCTATCTAGTCTTATTAATCCTGCAATCCAGACTGTTTCAGATTGCAGCCAATCATATTTACATTTTAAAATACTGAATATAGACATCATGATTTCACCTATTTCCTATTTGCAGATTAGAATATTTACACCAACATTTATTATAATTTACACACATTAATTCTATCTCTCTCTGACTATAGGGATTCCTCTATTGAGAGGGTATTTCTGATCTTATTTCTTTCCTTTCTGTTCCTTTTTATTGTTTCCTTTTCCATCATGTAACCGAACCATTTCTTGTTCTTCCACATCTAAATTCAGCATAATCAAGGAACAAGTATGAAAATAGCTGTGGCAGATGAAACCACCTTACTTTAATAAGTACATAGCATTTCCATAAATCAACTAGCACATTTGTAGATAAATGTGTGCTATTAAGTGTTTTCCTTAAAAAGGCATTAGACTGGAATCTGATAGTACTTTGCACTAATACAGAAGAAAAATTTCTATTAAGCATGTGGTGTGTTTTGCTCATTATTTTCTTCTTTCTTCTGGTAGACCAAACAATGACTTCATCCAAGTCCAAAGGATATCATTAGAGAAAGATGCTTTTCTGCTATTCTGTTTGCTTCCCATGCATTTAGTCCATATATACAGAAGACCTGGAGTAAAATAATAAAAATCTAACTACAAGTGGTTAAAGAAAGCTCTCTGTATCCTAATCTCTTTGACAAGCTAGACTTTCCTTAGCTGCCTTTGTCTAACCAGAAGCAGGTTAGATAGAAGCATCTATCCATGTGGAAGAAAGTGCAGTGCAAATATGGCAAGGTATATGGGCAGCAAATAAATTTAATAAATAAAATGAACATTCTAAACTTGCAAGATCTAGATGGTACAAGAGGCTGTGGTAGCAGTAACATTGAGTGATAATGGAGACATTAATGTGAACACAATGAAATCCAAACCTGTAACAAAGCACAGTGCACATTTATAACAGACCATAAAGATAGTACAGCAGTCACAATAGGAACAACAGATTGTCTGAATATTTTTGCAAAGATATGCTGTTGAGGTATGCTTTTTAGCTTATTGATTCCTAAAGTTGGATGTTAATCTAAAAGCAGCATGTATCTCTGCTTTAAAACCTAGAAACCCCAAATCCTGAGTATTTTGAGCATATGGAAAACCTGGAAAAGCCCAAATTGTCTCAGTGGTTGCATTCCTACTCAAGGAAGGAAAACATCTATGAATACTGTTCTAGTTCTCACTCTTGTTTCCAACTATACAATGCATATGTTTAATCAGCAT
Organism: Crotalus tigris; assembly: GCF_016545835.1. Lineage (NCBI taxonomy): Eukaryota > Metazoa > Chordata > Lepidosauria > Squamata > Viperidae > Crotalus > Crotalus tigris. The sequence goes on from NW_024096968.1 coordinate 2,877,443, forward strand.
AACACTAATAATATTCTGAAGGCAATGGACAGGTTAAATATGCAGTCAAACACTGAAAGTTTCTGGTTTTATGTACATCACATCATGCTATTCCTGTTTAGATGTGAATCTAGCCAAGCAGTACTCATTCTGGATCTATGAACAATCTGATCAAATTACTGAAGGATCAAAAGGCAAACACTCTATTTTTATGGTGCCTCTCTTAAAATTAATTTTAAAAGCAGATTTTCATACATGAATTTGTTACGTCTGAGGATGAGGTTAACTCCAAAAAGAAATATTCATTGTTTACAACTGATAGAGAAGTATAGATTTTTAAATTTAAGAAATATCTTCTTTTTAACCTCACTCTTCATTTATCATTTTTTGTAAAATTACAAAATTATTTTTATTACTGCATGTTTTGGGTAAACAAAAATGTTAGGGAAAGCCCTGTGTTTTCAGATACACACTTTTTTGTATACTATAAAGATGTTTATTTGAAACTTTTTGACATATATGCTTGAAGCACAGCATTCATATCCATGCTATATTAGCAAAGGTTACTACTCTGAATTTGGACTAAAAAACAATTTGACAGTACAGTTCATATGATAAGGGACTCCAATAAGAAAATGAATTCTGTCCTTCAAGTGACTAAGTTTCTTAACAACTTTAATAACAACATTTAGCTTAACAAATTCAGCAGAAATTATTTTAAATGCCTCATTTGCTCACTTTTTTTAAAAAAAGAAAGAAGTGATAGGGAAACAAATTATCCCAAGAAGCAAATGAATTTCTCAAACCTTCTCATGACCCAAATAACCTCATGAATCAAAAGTATGGGGAAAGGAATTTCAACTTACTTCCATTTTTTTTCTTTAATGTTAATAGCAATTGTTCACATAGCAAAAATTCAAAACTTATCAATAACATGAAATGTATTTAACTCACTATAGTTATTACCTTTTTCATAATTTACATTCAACAGAATTTTTTTAGTCAAAAAAAGCTCTACTTATTTTAGCCCATCTGACTATAAATCACTGAAACGTGAAGATGTACAATTTCAAATATTTCATTTCTATTATTTAAATTGTTTGGAAACAAATGTATTTCAGATGAACAAGATATGGAATACAATTCCTAACAGAACTGCAAGACAATCATATTACTGCTCCTGAAAGACAAGAAACAAGTCAAACAAAGGAACAGTTATTTTAAGTAACCATAAGCAACACTCTTGTGCCAACAAACGGAGATAGGATATGAACAGATAAAGATTAGCAAACAGCAATACATTTGCTTTATATAATGTAATCCGGCTTATTGCTGTAACTATTTATGAAACAAATGTGAAAGATAAAGGTACAGAATTAATAACCAAGGATGCACAAATGCTTTTCATGTATATATTATGGTAAAAATAGTTTTGTTTTTTCATTTAAAAATGCTGCCTTAGAAGAGCACACATAAACTTTATTTACTTAAGGAGCAAATATTCTGAAACACAGGCTGCCAGGGATTAAAGAAAGCATTCTTCTTCTTCTTCTTGTGCTATATCCATTATCGGACGTTGGCGATCATGTTGGCGATCCTGTTTTTATCAGCAGCTGCACGAAAAAGTGCTGCTCAGTTTTGTCCAAACCAGTCCTTTAGATTTTGAAGCCACGATGTTCTTCTTCTGCCTGGACCTCGTTTGCCTTCAATCTTTCCCTGGAGGATTAAATGGAGTATGCCGTATTTTTCTGGGTGTCGCATCACATGTCTGAAATATTCTAATTTTTATTTTTTAATAAAAATTTTTTAATTGTTTTGATGATTTCCCTTGGCTTTCCCGGGCAGCTTATCACCTCCTCATTTCTGATCTTGTCAACCCAGCTTATACAGCCGCCTGTAAATCCACATTTCAAATGCTTCTAGTCTCTTCAGATGGCCTTCTGTCTCAGAGTCCAACTCTCTACTCCATTGAGCAGGATAAAAAAAATATAGCATCTGACAAGCCTGATTTTCAGTCTTAGGCTTATGTTGTGACTGCAGAAGACCTTTTTCATTTTGGAGAATGCTATTCAAGCTTTCTCTATCCTTGTCTTTACTTCAGTGGTCATGTCCAGATTTCATGTAATTAGAACCGAGTTGCGTGATCCTTTCAACTTTTTCTAGTGGTATTTCTTCTGAATTTATTGGTGGTAAATTAATGGGTTGTTTGCTGACGACCATGATCTTGGTTTTTGAGGTGTTAAGCTTCAAGCTGTATTTATCAGATATTTCTGTGACTCTGTTGATGAGGAGCTGAAGGTCTTCATGCTTACTGGCAAGCAGAACTGTATCATCAGCAAATCTTAAGTTGTTGAGCCAAACACCATTTACTTTGATGCCAGGATCGATGTTCTCCAGTGCCTCGTAGAAGATTGACTCAGAGTAGATATTGAACAACAGTGGAGACAGAATACATCCCTGTCTGACCCCTCTTCTTATTTCTGCATCAGCTGAGTATTTTTGGCCTAGTCTCACATTGATGATGCCTGATGTCAATACAGATTCTTTATGATTTAGATGTCTTTGTCATCTAGTCCCCCTTGTTTCAGGATTTCTAATAGTTTGCTGTATCTTATTTTTTCAAAAGCTTTTTCAAAATCAATGAAGCACATGTAAACACTGTGAATGACATCTCTACAACGCTGTACAAGAACTTGAATAATGAATAGTGCATCTCATGTACCAAGATTGTTTCTGAAACCAAATTGTGTGTTACCTAGACACTCTTCAATTTTGTTGTATATTCTTATGTGAATTATTCTCAGGAATATTTTCAGGGCATGACTCATTAAGCTTATTGTTCTGTATTCAGTACACTTCTTTGCATTATAGAAGAATTGTTATAAAAGATATTAGACATAACTGTGATGTTAACTTTCATTTCAAATAATTTCAAAGGGGTTCTAAAGAATAATCTGCAAAGACACATCTGGAATAAGTTTAGTTAAAATCAAGAAGACATAAATAAGTATATGATGCCACAAAACTGATCATAAATAGTACTGATACAAGTGTGCTACTGTCATATGAAGATACATCTTTTTTTTCTGTACGCCATTAGATTGACCCAGACACAAAAGACACAAAAGCCCTTGACCCAGACAGGTGGTTTTTTTGTATCTCCTATAAGGATTGAGGAGATATTTTATTTTGTAAGAAAACAAAACAAAACAAAAAAAACAGAACTGAATATGGAATTGAAATCCATGCATCTTAAAGTTGCTGAGGTTGAGAAACATTGCTCTGTTACTTTTTTTTCTGTTGAATCTTATTCAGTTTTCGGCTTTTGTTAATCTTCGTGCACCACCTACACCACTTACCCATTTCTATGAGATGGGTAACTATATAAATGCTATATAAATGAAATGAAAAATATCAATATTAATAGCTATTATGGCTTTTCCAAAATAGATAATAAAATCATATCTTAACTGTGTTCCTTAAACTCAGAAGAATATGTTTCTTTTCAGTTTTGTAGAATCATTCTCTTTACTGTGACTCAGATTCAATAGAACCAAAGCTCTTTTCATGAGACATCAATATCCATGTTTTAAGAAAGTAGTTCAAACATCCACCTCTTGAATTGGATCCAGAAACAAACTGGTAACTAATGCAGCTCACACAACAGAGGTGTAACATATGCACTATCAGAGACAAACTTATTTGCTCTCATCAATGCATTTTGAAACCACAGAAGTTTCTGAATATTGTTCAAGGGCAGCCTCATATTGAGCACATTGCAATAGTCCTATTGGGAAGTGGCCAGGGCATGACCTACTTATGTAGGGCCCCTTGATCCAGGAATAGGTGTAACTGCCACACAACATGAGGTTATGCAAAGGTCCTCCTAGCCACAATTGCCACGTGCTCTTTGAGCAGGAATTGTGAGTCCACAACAACCCTCAGATTATGCAAAGGGCCTGTTTGGGCAGTGCAACCCCAGTATCTCAAAACCCAAAGCTGCTCAATCTTGCCAGGGTTCAGTTGAAGCCTGTTGTTCTCCATTCAGACCCTCACAGCCCATAATATTGGAATAAAATGTACACAGCATCGCTTAATTCACCAGGGATAGTGGTGATACACATACTGATGATACCTCAAACCTTGGTGACAGATATGCAGCACCCCACATAGCAGAGCGTCAATGGCAAGATCTATCCTCCCCAACTGGTCCCATAGAAAAAAGGTGAACCAGCCCAAAATGATGCCACCTATCCCCAATCCTTTGTCAGTCCAGAAGGATACCATGGTTGATGGTATTGAAAGCCACTTAGAGGTCATGTAAGGCAGGAGTCCCCAACCTGTGGGCCATAGCCCATTACTGGGCCTTCCAACCATAATGGGCAGGTTTCATTATGAGGATTACCTGTATCTAGTTTTAGGACTTGTGTAAAGAAGAACTTGTGTGATTACCTGTATCTAGTTTTAGGACTTGTGTGTGAAGAATTAGATCCTATTAATGCAGAAGTACTGAAAATTCAAAAGGCTTCACAAACTCTTAAGCACAATTGTATCTCATTAAAACTTCAACATAAATCTGCCAACTTATTTTTCTAAAAAAAAAAAAGTCATTTGAATTAACCTGTCTCATCAGTCTAGCTGCAGCTTGTTTTATTAGTAATACACTTTTACTGTCAAAAGCTAATCGTGTTTTCTTTCTCAGCAATTGGTAAAGTTCAAATGTCTATAATAAATTATATGAAATGAGTTACATCTCTGAGCATCTGTGACTTAAAATGCCTTAATTAAAAAATCCCAACAGGGCATGGTGGGGGGGCAGCAAAACAGGTCAAGATAGCAGCTGTGACTGCTGAACAAAGCCAACTTTTTTGTTTTAATTTGGGGGCTTTGTAAAAAGCAGAGCGCTGATCACACAATCATAGCCACAAAAATCTGTTATTTTAAAAACACACACAAACCCTGCTGACACCTTTGAATCTCAGTCCTTTTCAAAGCTAGTGTAATTATATTGATCTGTAACAGATTTTCAGTCTGTAGAAAATGTTAGGCTCCTCCCACACTAATAGGTCTTTACACTGTTATCCAACATACTGATGTTCTTCTGTCTCTCTTAAGACTTCTTATGGTGAAAAACTGTATCATAATTGGAAAACAACTGCTCTGCATAACATTATTGAGATGAAGAACGAATGCACACCACTGTAACAGCTTTGTCTAGAAGTGCCCCAATTACACCACATTAAAAGACGGTTTCCAATACTGCTCATAGGTTAGTAGCTGATATTGCTTCAAACTGAATAGTTTTTTTATTATTTGAAAGGTATACGGAAGAACCTTCTTCAGGATCATTGCTGGACAGCCTCGGGTTGTAAGTGATTATTCAATCGTTAAGCAGGACAACGCTGGTAGTTATAACCTGCCTGTCAGAAGGAAGGGGAGGAGTTGTTTTATTAAATAGATCATTTAAAATGCTGGAATCCATTCTATTCTACAGACTAATTTTAGATGAAAACAAGTTGCCCTGGAAGACACTGCTCAACAAACTTCGAGAGGGCTGTCGAACCAGACGTTAAGAAGCAAGAGTCTATCGCTCACCCTCACTCAATGGAAATAAGGATTTACAACTCCGCGTAAGGCGAAGCTGCTCGGGTGGACTAACACAGGCAGCATTTTGCGCATGAAAAGTTTTAACACTGCTGCTATTAGGAACAAAACTTGCACTAGAAACTTCCCGGAATCCCGGTTTCTCTCAGAATCGCCGGCTTCCTTCCCTGCACTCTCCTTTTAAAGCAATTCCAAGTTCCCTTCTCAGCCCGCCGGTCCTGACCTCCACCCACCCCTGGCAGCGGGAGGTCAGGGCTGACGGCTCCCAGAGGAAGGGGGCGCTGTTGGTCGTTGGCGAGATCCGCCAAACTGAAGCTACGAAAGTAGGAGCTGCCTCCGCTGCGCCGGGAGAGTCGGAGTTGCTTCTCAGCAACAGCTGCTGCCGCCACGACCGCCTCCCGCTCGTCTCTCTCTCTCTCTCTCCCCCCTCTCCTCTCCTCGGGTCTCCGGCGGCCGCCATGTTAGGTCGGAATGATGAACTGGGGCTGCATTGAAGGGGACCCAACGCCTCGTCGCCCGCCTCCTGGTGCGTGTGGAAAGGCGAGCATCCCGGCTCCTCCCTCTCCTCTCGGCCTGGGCTTGCGGTACGGCCTCTGGAAGCGACGGTTGGGCTCGCCGTTTCCCTGGGAGTCCCTGGCCGGAGGCTATGGGGCGGTTGTGGCAGGGCTGAGCACGTCGGACTGTACCTGAGCGGAGGAGGAGTAGCAGCGACGCGGGTCTCCCCAGCAGCGAGACTGCCGCCGGACCAGCTTCTCTCGTCCTGAAGCGGAAGCGAGAGCGCCCTCTCCCCTGCAAAGAGGAGGCAGGGGGGCTTGGCGGTTTCCCCCGGAGTGGCCCACGGGCAGCAGGTGAGGAGAGTTTCGTGTTCTTCCTCTTCCTCCTCCTCCCCTTATCCACTCTTGTGGCGCGGAGGCGGTGGCGCCTGGAGAGCGCTAGGCCCCGCAAGATCCTGCCACTTCCAGGAGCGGGGGAAGCTTCTTGGTCCGCTTCGTAGCAGCCCCGCGCCTGCAAATAGCAGGTTTGGGAGGCTATTTCTCCCGTCCGTTCCCCAAAAAAGTTTTTACTGGAAGTTCCTCCTCCTTGATACTCGGTAGGGTGCTTTTCGAGACGCGATTGCGTGTGCCGGCCTCGCGCGGTGTGAAAAGACTTCAAAGGGTCCCTTTCAGTGGTTCGTCCTAAAAAGCCCTGGAATCCTCTTTCTTCCCCCTTTCCCTTCCGGCAGCCCGTTTGTTTTCTGTTTGCTTAGCTTGTTCCTGCCAGTCTGATGCCAACTGGAAAGGAGGGGGGGGGGGTCGTTATGATCGATTTCCACAGCAAGTTGTTGCACTCGGGTTCCCCTCCCCCCCTTTTTTGTTTTCTTTGTAAAGGAAGAGGAGGAAATGGGATACGGGGAACTTCAGGTATCCATTTCAAACTGTTCATTGCTCTCCTTCATTTTCAGTTTCCTTAATACAGGAAAAGTTCATACCCGCAAGTGTACATAGAGAGTCTCAAATGTGTCTTTGCTGCTGAGAATACAAAGGTCGTTCCTTGTAGCATAAATCGTTTTAAGTAGAGTATGGCTGCAACAAAAGTAGCAAAGTAGTGTTGCAATCGAGATAACTGAGCATTGATTTCTTAATTTCGATGCCAATGTAGATGTAGCTTATTTGCCAACCTATTAAGTGAGAAATTTGAGCCAGGTTTTAAGAATCATTAAATTTTCATATGATTTAAAAAAAAAAAAGTTTGGTCCTTCAAGTCCTGGCCTTTTTTCTTCTGTTGTGGTAAAATGGTTTATATTGTATGATAATACAAAGAAAATAGTAAAATAGACAATTAGGAAAATACTGTACTTTAAGTTGGAAAGACAATCTACAATACAACATATACAGGATTTTCATAGATTTCTGTTAATTTCTAAGTATTTCTAATTGTACATTTTAATCAATTTCACCTAATTACAATTAAATCAATTTTGACAAACTTTATATTTTATTTAGAAAAAAGTAATAAACATTTGTCTACCTAGGAAAGTGAATGAACATCCCATTCCATATCATATGTATATTTAGATTTTAATTTATGGGATTTGGCTTTAGCCTCATTACAGTTAATATATGTATTGGGAATTCATGTATATTTTGTAAGAGAATCCCATTGCATATCTTAAAAGGCAGAACTTTTTGTTGGCATTACTTCCAAGTTATATCAAATAAGGCATACTATCTAATAAAATATTACAAGTTAAATTATTAGTTAAAGTAACTTGGAATGAATAGAATCAAAACACATTACGCTTTGTAAAGCAGTAGAGAAAATGATTCATTAATGTGATATAGAGCAGTCCTAAAATAAATTCAAGGAGGAGAGTTCTTTGTGCCTAACAAAACCATCAGTATTTTAGAAGCTCAAATTTGTTTAGAATATATGTATTCCTAAGACAGTGTTTTGCTACCTTGCTAGAGTTCACATTTGCATACACACAAAGTCCAGACCCTGGAGATGTTTCTGCTTGGTGTAGGAAATACTGAAATATAGAGGGTCCTTTTCTCTGACTTGATGTAAGGGGATTTCAAATTAAACCTGTAAACCTTTAACATTGTAAAGACATGTTAAAATATGTCTTTTAGTCCCACAGTTAACACAATAATCTGAAAAATCACTATTTAATATGCATTTGCATGTTTCTAAATGTTTCTAAAGAAAAAAAAGTCTAATCTACTGCCAAAATGCAACACAGGATCCTTTTTAAAATAGGTATGTATAAAAAAGATAGAATTGTTTACCAAGTGCTATAAATCATGCCATTTTTATAAATTCTTTCACAATTTAAAACTTTCTAATCAATTGTGAAGTTGGGTGTGATATTTTAAGCTGATTAAGCACTATACACATACTTCTGATTATAATAATCTTGTGAAATATCTAGTTAAAATTTCTTCAGTTAATGCATTGATTTGGACATACAGTATGAATTATTGAGAATTTCAGCCTGTTGAAGAACAAGAAAATCTTACACCTGCATTGCTACCAATGATAGCAGCTAACAAGCAAAATTTCCACTCTTAGCTTGTTTTGTGTTAAGGTTTGAATCAGAACTTCTGATTCTCCTTGAAAATCAGAATCATAAGCCAAGAATATGATTACTTGTTGTTGCTAAACCAGAATATAACTTACTGCAACAACCAATCCAGACCAGTTCTGTTATATAAATAAACTGAAAGTCAGAGAATCTACAAAGTATGTATTACGCCGCTTAGCATGATGTCAGGAAAACATGATCTAAAGGCAGGAGCAATTTGGCCTAAAACTAGTTCTGTTTTGGGCCACATTGAATTCCATTAAGATTCATTGTTTGGGATGCTAACCACTTTTCCAGTTCATGTGACCTGCTTACCTCCAGTGTGTGTCATGTGAACAAGGCCAGTGTGTTCCCAGTTGTTATAATAATTACAATTTTATATTGATAAAAGAACATCGTAATAAGAACAATGAATTTTAAGTATTCATTTCTTGCATAAATTCCAAACTTTTAGACATTTTGGGAAGTTTTCATTTTTTTATGTTCTATAATGACATAACACTTTAACAAAGTATGTTCATTTAAAAGCAAGGCAGAAGAAACAAACAGTACTTATGAAATTTGGTAAGCATCCTAGGCTGAGTTATTGCTTAAGAATCACTGACACAGCAGAATAATTTTAATACTGTTATAGATTGGAGAATCTATACTGACTAAGTGCATGTATTTAAAAGCATTTCCATTTATTTTAATGCAATATCTAATAAACTTCCCACCATAAAAAGATTAAATATCAGATTTTGTCTATTCATTTCTTTCATTTGTGCCTAAATCCATGCAAAATTTAACAATTTCATTGTTTTGTTTTAATGTAGGGGGTCTTTCGTTTAATCTGAGAAATATACTGTATTGACTAAAGTGCTTCAACCTTGCTGCATATTTCTGGCAATATGTTGTCTTGGAAACACAGCTCCTACCTACTCTCACTTTATCTGAGAATTTAGATGATTTGATACTTGCATTGATAATTCTAGATATGCAGTGACAAATATGCTCTGTTATGTTCCAAGCTAGCAACATTTAGTTAGCTACATTTAAATAATCTATATTTGAATCATCTACATATAAATCATCTATTGTCACCTGTAATTCATTCTCCATCCAATATTTGCCTTGGAGAATTATATTTTCCTTCTTCCTTTGGGCATTCCTATAGATTCTGAGATAGGACTACCACAATTTCTCCTACAGGTGAATCCATAATCAGAAATAGGTATCCTAGAAATATGCCTAATTTGTCAGTGTCTTAATAGTGTCAGTAGCCTGTTCTACTGTCAGGTTGCTTTTCAGCTTCTGGTTTATAACCGTAAAATACGTCTTGTAATGGGTGATTAATGGGTGATTAATTGATACGACAAAACAGAGTGTTTACTCATCTCAGTACTGGTGATAACTATGATATATTCATTTGATAAATAACTTGAAATTGCTCCATCATTATGATAGAATCTGCTACATTCTAATAATTTGCATGGCAGGAGTCCAGTTAAATACAAAGAATTTGTTCTTATTTCCTTTTTTCACTTGGAGGATCTTAGTTTGGTAGAGGAATTGGGCTCAGAGAAGACCATCTTTTCTTCAGCTAATTCTAAATAGTTAAAGAGCAATTCCCTTTCCCTTAAAAAATACTTTGTGAGAGAAATCAGCTTTGGAGTATGGATGATAGCATAATTTTTAGGCTTCGTTTTCTCTTTCTCAGAAGCTATGCTGACTTCCAAATCCAATCACGAAAACTTCACAGCTGTGCACTCTTCTTTGCTGCCAGTGTCCAAACAATGTAACAGTATCATTTAAGTCCAAGACAAGGAAATGGAAAAACCAAAGAACAGAACACTTCCGAAAAGCTAGAAATCTCCCAATAAGTATGGATTAGTCTTCTATGCTTCTGTCCGTATTTGGGAGCCCAACATGTCCCCATGTTTACATATAGAATTATATAATATATTTTTAATGGAGTTATTTATTTGTTTTTAATTACAGAATAAATTGTTTTATTGTATTACTTACCAAAATCAACTTTAAGAGCAATGAAATATTATTTCTTATCTAAAATAAATCACTTTAAGAAAATTACTTATTCTTGCATCATTCCAAAGACAAGCAGAAGGAGCATATTCCAAACCCCTTCTGACCCTGTACCAAGTGTTGTACAATATCTATTATCCTCTGCCAGCATAAGCTTCAATACACCTGGAGAATACGAGATTGTGAATGGTAGTACAGGTAATGCCCGACTTATAACCATTCAGTGACTGTTCGAAGTTACAACGCTGCTGAATGAAGTGACAATTGGTCCCCTAACTTAATTGCTCTTCCAGCACCCCTTTTTATGCTCGACTGAAGCTCAAGTGCTTCTTGCAGTTCCAGAATCCAAATATGCCAAGAAGCCTATTTGTGTTTCCTGCAGTCTGGCAGCTTTGCATCATATTGCACTGACGGGCAGCTGAGATTTCCAGGGGCACTGCATTACAGCTCAGAGGTTTCTTGAAGTCTTGGGGCTGTGGCACACCCTGAAGCCCTTGAGCCACAGCATATTCTTTTCCTGGCCTGAGCTTACACACATGCATGCACATACTTCACACCTTCTTTCTCTAGCCTCCCTGAGGTCGCACCAAATTGCAGCACCCTCAGAAATCAGGCACATCTTGTGCCAAGTTTCCCAGGGTCTCCCCCATTCCCCACAGCACACTTGCACTTCTTATCTGGGATTCCCTCCACTGCCCACTTAAGAACCCATGTGTCTGGAGTTAAGAGTGGCAACCAGAATTGCATCAATTATGTGGTTATGTGATACCATACTATACAACTACATCACTTAGTAATGAAAATTCTGGTTCCAATTGTGCTAATAAACCAAGAACTACCTGTTATCTTGATAGATGAAATTTCTGAAGATAGAATTATTTCACCTGAATTAAAAATACATAATCACTCCCCAATTAACAGGTCAAAGCAATAGACTAATAAATCTAATTAGTAATCCAATATGTCTGCCATACTGTGAGTCATAGCCAACATAAAAGCTGTTGCATAATTAAGTTTTAAGAAGAAAGTATAGCACAAGGTATAGAAGGCAATATTTATAATAGATAGAGCCATGGCAACAGTGCTGATCCTCTTAAGTCATAGTATGGCAAGTTAATAACACCCATGTCAGTTAAACATAGATTAAATCCATTGTGTGTAGTGGCAGGAAAAGATCTCATTCAGTTTTTTGCTTCACTGATGCATACAATAGTATCCTCTCTTGTATAGTATATCTTTTCATGGTACATAATAAAATCATCAAAGGGGGCAGTAATTTTTGCGCACAAATTTAAATCCTCTTATATTACTACACCCTACAACTTCTCATTTTATTTTATTTTTTACCTACACAGTGTAAAAGGGACAGGTACTCAGAGAACAGATAGGCTCCATCAGGAAATTAGTTGAGGAGAATAGGAACCTTCTGCTAACCAGTAACTCAGCAACTAGAGGAAACAATAAAGAAATAATAACTGCCCTTGCAGTTAGGTGGTAACTCCTATTAGCTCATAATACAAGTTTAGTGATCATGGAACAAGTCCCAAATCATTTTTGCATACCTGGCCAACTACAATTATGGCAGAATCAAAAGAGAGGGAATTGTTGGCAAAAGTCAAGCCTGTAGTATGGGGAGGCTCCCTATCTATTCACCCAAGTGGAAAAATGTCACTGGGCTTTTACTGTCCTTCTCATCATCACTGAAAATTCCCCACAATTTAATAGCAGGACCATTATTATACCTGTTAATTAAGATGCCCTGTCCTATGCAACAAAAGAGGACTTACATGCAGAAAAATATTATGCCAATTAGAGAGGTGAATCAACCACACAAACTCTCTAAAGAGATGATGTTCCAATCAACCAATAAGATGTTTATGGGATAACCTGTTTCCATAAAACTTAATGTAATTCCATCTCTGTGTTCTCTGACCATACCAGTGGTTTGAGAATTCAGAGTCCTGATAACAGAAGAGTTCATCAGAATTAAATTTAAGCCATCTAAAACCCAAATAGATTTTACTAAACTATATTACTGTGTTTCCCCGAAAATAAGACAGTGGGAAAATAAGCCCTAGCATAATTTTTCAGGACACTTGTAATATAAGCTCTACCAGCAAAATAAGCCCCAGTTAAGGTCATCAGCCAGACGGACACAATTAGTACCATATTTCCCTGAATATAAGCCCTAACCAGAAAATAAGCCCTAATGCGTCTTTTGGAGGAAAAATTAGTATAAAACCTGGTCTTATTTTGAGGGAAACACGGTAGAAATAGAAAATAAAAGCAGTATGCTCTTTGCCTGCACATTACTGTCATGAAATATCAAATGAAATACAGTGCCCCGTAGTTTGATGCTCCTATGTCATTGATTATTACAATTAACTCTGATGGAAAATATACATTGAAAGCCTCGTTGAAGAAACAGTTAAAAATGTTCTGGTTACTATTGCTGGTTATACAATGGACTTTGTGATTTACATGAAAAAAAAATTTGAGGAAAGTTGTAAGGACAGGATTAAGAGTGGTTTTGCTTAGTGCTCTTTTATACCTTAGGCCTTATGCAGCGATTGCCTCTTTTCCTCCAAAAAGTTGTCGTTTTTATGTGTATACATAGTGCAATGTTCTCAAATTGTGCCCATGCAAGAGAGATTAGATAATAATTATTCAGCCAGCTATAGAACAGATGGACTGAATTTCTTGGCATTTTCCTTTATTTTTCTGTTCCACATGACGCCCAGAATAACATTGTCAAGTAGCCATTCAAATGTTCATCTGGTCGTTTCACCTTCAGATCAGAAAGGTCTCACCCTTTTCCATCTCTATATAGAAGCATTTAAAATGCCAATCTCTTTTCAGGATTTTGCCAGTATAGGATTTTGAACTGATGAATATTCTAGAATCTAGGTACAATATGGCCTCTCACCTGGGTCAATTTGTTGAGTGCGTGTCTCAGAAATTATAAGCAGGACATTATTCTGGATCAGGAATAGGATGTGCATTCATTAGCTCCTGCTGAACAGAGATGATCCACCATGTCCTTGTTAAAAATGTTGCTCATGCGGTTACATTTTTTAAATATTTGCCAAATGTTTCTGTGAACCAATCCAGTGAATTTGCCCCACATGATCCACATTTCTTATCAATTAATAGCAACTTAGCCTTTCTTGAGCTTCAGTTTATTGGCACTACATATTCTAGAATATTTGTAATATCTCTCAATTTATTGAGAAGATTGGATGTCAATCTGTAGATTCATTATTAAATGTAAACTAACTAATGTTTTTGTATAATCTTAAAAGGTTTTTAGAATGTAGTAGTCATGTTAGCTGCAGCAAAAATAAAGAAATAAAACCCCACAAGAATTCTGGGGGAGTTTCAAAGTTTTATACATTTACTATTATATATGAATTTTGGTTTTCTGACTCTTTCATCAAAGATAACCTCAATGATAGAATGTAGTATCCTTCTCCTCTCATCATGATGTATAAATAGATATTCATGGTAATTCTTCATACAGTTAAAAAAAAGTTGCAGATCATACAAGAAATGTGATTAAGTTTAACTATCCCAGAAATGTATCTGTGGGCAAAACAGCAAATCTATTCCACTACAGGAAAAACTACAAGGCTGTTGTTTGGTGTTTAAAGCAGTACAAGACTATGTTGATTGAGCAACGTATGTTGTCTGAACCCTTTAGAAACTCAAATTAGTGATATAAGACATAAAAATGTCTAATATTGCTGTTTTCTTGAATCAGTGTATCAGTAAAAAGGCAAGCAAACAACCAAAGTTTAATTTACATGGTGCTACTGCTGCTGATATTATACATTCCGTTGGTCCGACACTTAGTGATTCTATGGGACAAGTCTCTCCGCATCTTCTCATCTTGCACTATTTCTTTGAGTTTTTCTATGCTCTATCTGTTTTCAGCTTTGATAGTGTCCAGCCACCTTGTTCTTTCGTGGCCTGGTTTCCTTTTACCACAAATTCTTCTAAACATAATTGTTTTCTTCAGTTGAATTCCCCTGCATGACATGGCCAAATTAAGTGAGATACAATTTCATGATTTTGCCTTCTGATGTTATGCGCTCCAGTACTTGCTAGTTAGTCACCTTTGCTATCCAATTTGGTAGGGATTATTAATACAAAAGATGCTACTTATTTAGTCATTACATTTATATCTCACTTTTTCTTTGGGAGCTCAAAGCAGTTTATGTGAGGATTGTTTTTCAATTTTTTATCATTGCAACAATCCAGTGAGTTATGTTTGGCTGAGAAAAAATATCAAAAATACCTGTGTTATGATATTTAAAATTGTTAGGGCAATTAAAATTCATTATGTTAGTCACTTTCCGTTCTAAAATTTGATTGAAAACCACATTAAAATGACTTAGTTCAGTGCAAGAGCATGTAATCATCTACACGTGTACTTGGCTTTTGAGTAAGTTATCAGGGATTACACTCTAATAACTAGGAATAGGACAAAAATTAAATTATTTAATTCAGTGTAGATTTATAATTAAAATTAATTCAAATAAAGCACTTAATAGGTTATTCCATGGAATAGTTTTCTATCACACTATATATAATTTGTCAGCAATTGTACAACTCAGGTCTCAATAAAATCAGTTTAATTCAGGGTTGACTGCAATGTAGAGTAACTTCTGTTAAACTCGTTATTCAGTAGGGGCAATACATTCTTACTCAATAATCACCAAGTTCTTTTGGATTGAAGATGTCTTTCCCAGAAATGGATATGCAAATAGTTCTTTCAATATATTAGATATATTTGCATAGTGCATATGGTGCCTGTGTGAAATGAAATGATTAATAAAGAGCTATCTAATTTGCCTGTATCTTATATAATACCTTGTGTGTGTTTATTTAATGTTGCATATTTCTGCAACACTGCACATGGTGATTAAATCATAAATTCTATAGGAATTAATCTATTTACATTGTGAGTAGCCCCATTTAATTCTGTGGGATTTATTTCTGAGTTGATGGGCATTGCACTATTGCTGAAGTATTTGAATCTTAACAATCCAAAAGTTTGTTTGTAAAGAGTTCTTTATAATTGGTAATATACAAAATATGTTTCATTTTTTTAAAAAAACAGGCAAAAGGGTAAGTGAAAATACAGTATTTAATTAGTATATACCTTTTTAATGAAATATACACACGTTTGGTTTTGCTTTCAAATATGGCTTAAGCCATAAGGCCACCGAACCTTTAATCTCTTCCGGAAACATTCTTTATTTGTATCTTATTCAGTTAGCTTCATTTAAATAGAGCCCAACTGTGTTTTTTAGAAAATCTTGCTGCAACTTCTTTGTGACTGAAGCACATTGTCAGTCGACTCAGTATTCCCCATGCCAACTAACAGTCCTTAATAGAGCAATTCAGTTCAGTGAATAGTTCTTAGACTTTATGGACACAATTGGTTAGCAGAAAGAGTGCCAAATTGATTTAACTTTGCATGAGTGTGAAAGAAGTTGTAAAAAGACACTGTCAGCTAGTGTTGGCATAATTTTGGGTTGTTCTAAATTGATAAATACCGCTATTCAACCAAATATGACTAGAATAATTTCATTATATTATGTTTACATCTTTTAAAATAGTGTTTTTTCTGTTTTTTTTTTAAAAATGTAATTTAATCCATTCTCCTTCAGAAACCATTTCTGCATTTAAGCCACTACATGCGTCTCACCAGTTGTTCATATGCAGAAAATGAATAGTACTGGGATGTGATTAGACATGGTAAATGAGCTAAACATTGAAGCTCTCCTGTCTTGCCTGCCCTTGCTTTGTCAAAAAGTAGTGCTGCTTTTTAATAGCATTAAAATAACAGACCATTACTAGAATTTTTTTTTATTACACCAAGCCAAGTGTAGCAGAGAAAGGATAATGTTTTATTAGACTGATGTAATTGTCTATACTGAACCCTAATTGTCTATACTGAACCCAGAATGGAAGGGAAAAAAACCACAAATCCAAGTCTGCATGTAATTGTCAATCAAAGATGAAAACATGATGTTTTGCTTTTCTTAATATGCATGAAGGAGTTTCTTTTACCTGCTTTTTAGCTGGGAAAGGGAAGTACAAACCATTAAAGGAAACTGCCTGTGTTCCTGTATATAAGTTACTGTGGTTTTTATTTGCTTTCCCACTACATGGGAGATAATGAAACAAGAGAAAAGGTCGAAATGCTGACATGCAGAAGGGAAGAATGAATGTACAGGATAGGAAGTGGGAATGTTATAAATGGAAGCATCCTTTTTTCTTTTTATGTTTCCTGTTCACATTCTTTGTAAATTCCCATTGCTTGTATTCTAATACTAATCCTTAAAATTAGTGAGCTTATTGTATTGTTTTCAGAAAAGTCATTTTCAAGGACAAAAGCAAAAAACAGTTCATTTTATACAATTTGGGCAAAAGTAAGCATTTGTGATTGAAAGCTTTTGCATTCACAGTATATTAATTCCCATTTAATTCAGTAGAATTTGCCTCCAAGGAAAAGTGCAGAAGGGTTACTTTATATTTCCATGAACTTTTAGTGAGAGGATTAAGCATGTGCTTTGTAACAAACAGTTCTTATACTAATATGATTCATGTCACTAACCTGTATCTACTTTCCAAATTGTTACTATGTACATTTTCAAAATGATTGCTGAAGGTTTATAGGGAGAAGTAACACTTGTGGTAGAAATGTTTAAACTATGGACTGAACTATGATTCAGAACAATTTTACATGTTTTAAAATAGTTGTGATTCACGATTTTTTTTCTTATTCGCATTCTTCCTAGTCAATTTTAAGTTTTAAAACATATTCTAAAAATAAATATGAATAAAATATTTTATGTGCCATGCAATTATGTACCTTTTCAATATTTAAAGACATCTTCATCTTTGTCTTGCTATTGCACTTATTGTCAAATAAAGTATTACATTATAACATGTCAATTTCTTCCAGAGAAAGAATAAGAATGTTGCCCAAAAAGTGTTGCCCAAAAAGATTTGGAAAAACTTAAAACAGAAAATAGCTAAACGTTCAAATCAATGTAATGTTGTGCAAATGTGGCTGAAATATTTGTTTGTACAGTTTTGATGATATCATAGATTAAATCCTTCTGCCAAATTCTAAAGTTCCTCAGGCTGACCAGTTCTGATTACAGAATTGTGTTGTATCTCTTGATAATTGTATTTATACTGCATAGCAACAGGCTATTATAAACAAAGGAGATACTTAACAATGTAATTGATACAGTTCTCTTTTGGGCTAAATAATTGTACTTGGATATCATAGATTGCTCATAATTAGATCAGAAAAAATTGAATGTCATGGCTGTTTTTAACAGAGGCCGCCTTTTGGATGGCCAAATAATCTGCTGAGTGGCTGACATTTATCGAGGCGTAAACAGGGTTATGTGGATATCTGAATTGTGTAGTGATTTAAAAGTGAAATGGCAGAGCTGAAGCACATGGTAATGGGGTACCACATTTGGTTGAGGAATATCTGGTAGCACTGCAGTGGTGATGGCTACAGAGCTGGTTGTGATGCTCACTCAGGTCTAATTTTCAATCTCCACTTGAACAGTGATGGTGATGGTGACCCAGGAGACAGTGCTTAGTGGGAGCAGGAGTGAATTGGCTGGAGGAGGGCTGGCTGCATTTAGCAGCTGTCATGAGACTTGCACCCTACAGTTAGATTCAGAGGAATCGCAGTGTGTGCTGTTGGTGTAAAATGAAATTAGAGATGACCTTGGGAAAGGTCTGAAAGAACAGTTAAGGAGTGATTTACAGCAATATTACACAGAGATTGAAGCAAATTTGAGAAAGAAACTCAAAATAACTCTGCCTTAATTTTATTTGATATAAGAGGGGACAGAGAGAAATGGGCAGGATTTCAGGGCAGTGTTTAATGCATCCTTGAGGGAATGGCGGTTTCTGTGGCTTTTTCAAGCAATGATCTATCCCCTCAAGAAATCATCCCTCAATTCAATAATGCTGGATTATGTTCATACAGCCCCCAACTTTTCTTTTAGGGAAAGCGATTGAGAAGATGGTTGCTTTGCTGATCCAGAAGATTCTGGAGAAAACATTAACTGGACCCTAGTACATGGATGGCATTGGTTATACTTGTAGATTGCATTTGTTGCAACTGGAAGGGAGTGATGCATCCATTCTGATCTTTCTTAATTGCTCAATAGGTTTTAATACCATCAATCATGGTATCATTTTTGATTGGCTTCTGAGTTAGGTGTGAAATATTTCTCTATCCTTTTGTGTTGGTTCCAGTTAGTGTAGAGGGGGAGAGAGGTGTCAAGCCATAGATCCCTCCTTCATGAATCTCCTTAAGAGTCCTACATCCTCTCCTTTTATGTTTAACATCTACACGAAGCCACTAGGTTAGGTCATTACCTTGGGATTAAAAATCATTAATTCACTGTTGATACTTAGAAATGCATCTCTATCCTGGGCCAACCAAGCTGTTAAGACAATTTCTCGGTGTCTGGAGGCTATAGTGGTTTGGATAGAGAGAAAAAACTTTTGGTTTAACCCTGTCAAGACTGAGTGGCTGAGGGATTTGGAGGTTCCTTGATCTGAAGATGTCCATCTTGACTTCTGCATTGGTTGCACTCCCCAGATAGAACTGGTATGCAGTTTGAGAAGTCCTCTTAAACTCTGTGCTGTTTAAAACCAGGTGGCAGTGGCGGCCAAGAGAGTTTGTACAAATCCATAGTGTGTACCAGTTGTGAATATTCTTGGATCAGGAAGACCTGTTCACACCCACTAATTTCTTGTAATATCCTGCTTGGACTATAGGTAGTTCTTGACTTATAACTATTCATTTAGAGACTTTTTAAAGTTACAACGGAGAAAAAATTTAGTTATGACCAGTTTTCACACTTACAATTATTGCAGAATCCTCATGGTCATGTGATCAAAATTCAAGCATTTGGCAACAGGCATATATTTACAACAGTTGCATTGTGCCAGAGTCATGGGATCACCATTTGCAATCTTCCCATTGCCTTCCAACAAGCATACAAGGCCAGGGAGGCTACAGTTATACACATGATAGACGTTTTGGCAGCCGACAGTCGCTAGTCCATTTGTTGCACCCCTGCACTACAAGAAGGCGAAGTAGCTTCATACCAATTGGCCTGCAGATTTCTCAGAGGAACGTGACTTATCCGGGGCTTTTCTCTACCACTCCTCGCTAATCGCATCTGGACAGATCCAGCGCCAAGTTGTAAGAATGCAGCCAGCAGTTTCTCACCATTGAAATGGCGTATCTATCTATCTATCTATCTATCTATCTATCTATCTATCTATCTATCTATCTATCTATCTGCAAATAAGGATTTTGAATTGCTAGGTGGGCAAGAGCTAAGGACAAGTGATGGGAGCTTACCTACCTCAGGGAGCTGGACTCAAACCACCAGAGTTCTGGCAATTGCTCAGCACATCCAGCATCATTAAGCCTCTGTACTGTGTCCCTTTGTACAAGCAAAGTCAATAGGGGAAGCCAGATTCACCTAATGACCACACGATTCATTAACAACTGCAGTGTGGTTGCCACTTAACTGTTGTAAAATAATATCATAAAATGGGCAAAACTCACTTAACAACTGTTTTACTTAGCAGTGGCAATTTTGGTCGCAATTGTGGTTGTAAGTAAGGACTACCTGTATTGCAATGGCCCTATATGAGTTGCCCTCGAAGACTACTTGAAGTTACACTTAGTCCAGATGCAGTATTATGTACCGTTATGAGTATACTACACTATCAACACCATTACTCTGCAAGCTGCACTGGCTCATTATAGGCCTTCGGGTACAATTCGGGGTGCTGATTACCATTGTATAGCTCTTCATTACATTAAGCAGAGTTATTTGCAGGACTACTCATTTCTTATCGTTCCTGCCTGTTTCTCGAGATACAACAGAGTGGTCATATGTCAAGTCTACTCTATGAATCAGGGTCATTGAGTGATGTACAGGAGACCTATCATTTTGATTTCAGCACCTACCCTTTGGAACAGTATGCCTCCTGTGGTTTAGTTTTATTCAATATTGTGGTTTTGTGGTTTTTATGTTCTTCAAAGGGTTTTTCAATGTTTTTAATCTTACGTTAGCTATCAGTCACAATTTATAAGTTGATGATCATGCAAATTGCACAAATGTACATACATCTGTATATATAAATTGTCCATATAGTTTGGGAGGGTTGAAGGCAACATTTCTTCTACTAAAAACTTTCAGTCTTTGATAGAATTCTAATGTGTATGTATCCCTTTGTTTTCTAAGAAAACTTACTTCTGATATATTCTTGTATTGAAAAGAAACATGTGTGGGAGTAAGAAACTTCCCCTTCTAAGGATTTGCATAGTGTATAAATTGTATTTGTTTTTAAAATTTTAAAATAATGAGAAAAATTCATAGGTGCTTAACAGAGTTCTAGCTGCTAAATAAAGATAACTCTTATAGGTTATCTTCTTGGAAATGCAGTGCTTTTAAAATATTATGTGTCTATTTATCTGTTGTATGTCAGTATACATATTGGTGATAATCCACAAAGGTATCCTTTTGTCAGTTTTTCTGCAAGCTATTTTTTTTTTAATTTTTATATATGAAATGTTTCGCCCATTGAAAAAAAAAACTATCGAATTATAAGAACTTGACTCAGAAATGCTAATTGGATTATAAGCATATAATTCTAATTTAGCATATAATTCATATGCTAAATTAGAATTAGCATATGAATTCAGTTTAATTACCATCAGGCATGTCATTTTCAGCATTAGTCTAGTGGGCCTGTGGCATTATCAAACCATATATCATTTCGTTGTTTAGAGAGCAAAAAGAAAAAAGAGGTCACCAAAAGTATTCTGATTTCAATTGATTAAAATATCAAATGGACTTTTGCAGCAAGGACAAAGTACAAGGATGTAATATACAGTAGAGAGAATTCCATTAAACAGGTTCATACCTTTAAATTCTTGGGGGTGGTTTTCAGTCCCAAGGGAATCTGGAGGGCCTACTAGGATCAAAATCTTCAACAGCTATAAAGCAGTTATTATTTATTATTATTAAAGGAACCATCTAGTATTGGAAGACTTATTTTTCCCCCAAACTGAAACCTTGCCCCAAGTATTGTGCAGAATTAAGGTGGGTCTCTATGTTGGGAAGAATTTTTTGAAATAGTGCAGACCAAATTTCTAAGATCCTTACTCGTTAGACCCAGAGTAACAGCTAATGCTTTTCTTTGATTAGAAGCATGAATGCCTAAAATTGAAAGTAAGGCATGGAGGCTGATGTTAAACTAAAAAAGCTTCAGTTTTTTTCTCTCAGGTTTACTTCTAATAATAATGGATGATGATTTTCCATTAGACTGGAATAATATTACTGTGTAGAACAAACTCTAATGGCATGTGGATTATCTAATTGTAGACAGAGATGTTTAAAATCTTTGTTTTAAAGAGTAAATATCTCTCAATCTAATATGTCTCCAAATTATTCTAAATATTTAGTGAACAGTTTCAATAATAATGAAATATTCACATGCAATACCATCCTTTGTTTTCTCTACAGAAAATACCATGGGGTGCATTAAGAGCAAGGAAGATAAAAGTCCTAGCATGAAATATAGAACTGAGAATACTCCGGAGACAATTACCTCCCCTGCCAGCAATTATGGATCTGATTCAACCCAAGCTAATCAGTCACCTGCAGTAAAAGGACCATCAGTTAATTTTAATAGCCATTCCATGACTCCTTTTGGTGGGTCATCTGGTATGACACCTTTCGGAGGAGCATCTTCTTCATTTTCTCCAGTGCCATGTCCATATCCTAGTAGTCTAACAGGTAAGCATAGTCTTAAAATTACCACTAGATCACAAAAAAAAAACCTTCAGTAGTACTGAAACAAGAGTTGTATGTGATTTAGTCTAAAATGTGTTATGTTATTAAAAAAAAACTATTGTAAGTTTGTACAAAAGTCAAGCAGTATTAGAGAAAAGCTTGATTTTGCTGCAAACAGGAATGAGTATCCTGTGCTCCAAGCAATGTGCAAATGATGATTAAAAAATAAATATATAAATTGTACAAAACAACTTTCTGCACCAACAGTAGTACTAATGGTTGACTTCTCTTTAGTACATTTATCAGCTACCCAGGTTTTATGTAAGACTGATGCTGATTAGTTACTTACATGAAACAGATTCTTCAGAATCATCCATGAATTCATACATACAGGTTTTACATTGGTGCAAACTTGAAAAGTCATAGAATTTTTTCAGTAGAACCATGTCCTTTGTGAATATCATGCATGTCTGGGTGTAGATTCCATTAATGATAATCTCCACTAAGATGAAACCAATGATTCCTTTAATCATAAGGAAAAAACAAGGTCACTTGACCATCTAAAGAACCTCAGTTATGAATAATTTTTATGATGTTCTATGTGATTCAAAGTGACGGTTGGCTAGCATCACTTGTTACGTTGTTATCTTGAGCAGGGGATGATATTCATGCAGTGACATAAGAAAGGATCACTCTACTACACGGGTGTCAAACTCACCACGTCATGTGACATGTTGCGACATATCGCAACTCTTTTTACATTGCCGGCAATGGGGTGGGTACAGCTTCAGTATGATGAAACCGGCCCATGGGCCGGCAGTTTGACACCCCTGCTCTACTAAATGTTGCAGCTTTCCGAGCCCAAAGGTAAAGGATAGCATTGAATAAAATATGTAGTGTTGGGCAATTTTTCAACAAACCTTTGGCATAGAAGGATTGTGATGAGAGACTGCCAATTTTGCCATCACTCACTGTTATATCCAGTAGGTATTGCATTTTTAATCAGTTTTTTTTTTTTACAAAATGCTATAGGAATCGACTTTATTCACAGAAGTTCCACACGTTTGGATGGAAAAGTCAAAAACAAGTGTTCAGACCTTTAAAATACCTCAGGTTTTTCTTTGTAAATAAAAGCCTAGTGTATTTTATCATTTTATTTTGTCAACAACATAATTTTCAGTAATATAGATACTGAAATTCATTTATTTCATCTTAAAATCATCAAAAGTCATTTAAAAAATATTAACAATAATCTTAAAATTTCCCTATTTTGAGTTGCATTCTTTCATTTAGTCTGCTGCTAATTTATTTTATACAAATGTATGTAAGAAATAATTTTTTTCTGAAAATGTATGAATACTGATAGACTTGACTATTTCTAGATCAGAGGCCCCCAACCTTTTGGGCACCAGGGACCGGTTCTGTGGAGAAAGATTTTTCCACGGACCAGAGGGGGAGTGGTTTCGTGTGCTGCCTGTATCCAGCGGATGGGGCTTCACTTGTTTGTGCGGCCCAGTAGCTGCTATGCCACGGCCTGATTGTACAAAAAAAAAAAAAAAATGCGTGGATTAAACATGCTAGTTACTGAGGAAAAAAATCTGAAAATGAAACATTTTGGTACCTAATAATCATGATTTATGTCATAATGAAGCTAGCATGCAGTAAACTAATCTCAAGCATGGAACAGAATGCAGGGAGCTCAGTGTTCTAGATCTCTTCAGACTTGAATTTGTAACAGCCTGAATATGCATTTGTGCTCAAGGAATTTCCTCATAATTTGAGAAACCTCTATCAGCCTCTAATTAATCTTTTTACTAAACTGCAAAGCTTCCAAAAGCTTTTCTGTAGCAAACTTCCCAACATCACAACTATTCTGCACACACACCAAACAACACACACACATACTCTCACACATTATATTTGGACCCTACGTTAGCTGGTTTGGAATTGTGCTATGGTAGCAGTAATAAGAAGTCCGTTTACAGAAATGATCATCTATAATCGACGTAAGTGTTTAGAAAAAAATACATATGGTGAAATGTTTTGTTTTTTGCAAACCCAAGCACTAAAAAATGCTTTAAGGAAAAGTCAGATTAGATAATTAACTCTTTCCATATGAATGTCTTGGTCTAAGTGCAGCCAAAAAGATTCCTAAATGGGAATGTTTGTAGTGTACATTGAATTTATAATAATTCAGAATCCAGTTTTCCATCAGGCCTTAGGGATGGAAATGCTATGAGCTATTCCATCTCTTTCAATTAGTGGAAGTACACTCCCTCAGGTCCTGCTTTGCTGCATAGGAAGTTCCTGGGTGGGGTGAATGAAGGATGCCATGCTTGTACACCAAGCATAAATTCTCCTAGCAAGGTCATCCTCAGCATGAAGATCATCCCAGCAACCTAACTAAAGCAAACAGGCACCTATATTGGACAGCAGCAATACAGTATAGGAAAATGCCTGAGGTAGATGATCATTTTAGTATCAAGAGCAAAAGCATCAATTCATATTATATTGAGGAAGCAGTAGTAAGCTGTTCCTTTTATTTTTCCAAGTAAGTCAGAAGGGTGGACAAGATAAAGTGATTATTGATTATAGTACCAGAAGATGGGTCTCTCAAGCATGCTACTGAGGAAGAATTGAGAATTTTTCATAGTACTAATGTCTAAAATATGCCAAATTCTTTAGGACATCTAGTTGCTAAGACCCAGTGTGGTGGAGTGGTTAACATGCTGACCTAGAAACCAAGAGACTTTAAATTCTAGTCCTGCATTAGGCTGGGTGACTTTGGGCCAGTTACACATTCTCAGCCCAACCCACCTCACAGAGTTGTTGTGGTGAAATTAAGAGGAAGAAGGAGCATTATGTATGTTCACTGCTTTGAGTTTATAAAGTAATTCAAAGTGATTTCCAACGTTCATCACAAGTATAAACACATGTTCTATTCTCTTCAAGGCAACAGCTAATTATCTCTTCATTCCCGTATCCCTTCCTTTATCTGTAAGCAAATCCATAAAACATCTTTTTAGTCCTGGTGTTAGCAGAAATCCACAAAGGATTGCCAGAAGTAACAACAGGCCTTTTTTAACATTGATAAAATAAACCAACTTAGATTCCTTAGTTTTACCAACAATTTTAATCTTCATTCACGTATTGTCATAGGATTTGATTTCTCTTCCATTTCTTCTTCATCCTTTCACACAGAGTTCTTCTTTAGCCAATATTTTTTTCTAAATTCAATCAGCAAAAATACCTAGGTGACTTTCCAAAAGATTCTAATAGCTTAAAAGTAGTTAATAAGCAATTTCCAAAAGTCACTAGAAAGGAAGAGGCTGAACATGGTTGCAAGCAAAATGGCTATTCCTGCCATTTCCAATACCCACACCTGCAGGAGACCATTGCCCTTTGATCTTCTAGCAAGGAACAGCATATGTGGGCAATCTCCTGTCCTCTCCTTATCTGGAGAGATTCCATGGAACCAGTCTACTTGTTCCTTGTGGTCAGGTCCACTTTTTCAGAGACAACCTCAGTCAAACCTGGACACTGAAGTTATTGAGTTTATACAATACAAATGTTGGGTATACTTTATAAATCAATAAAATCCAAGTTTATAAATTAGTTAATTTAAACATTTGTAGACTTTCTTTACTTTGAAAAATGCTTACACAATCAATAGTGTAAAATGTGTGCGAGGAATTAATGAACAGTAATGTATATTAATATATTATACATAGTATAGTAATACATTAGCATGTTGTTAGAAGCACATAATACTGTAATTATTTATTGTCTGCACAGTTTGCAAATTATATGGTTTTTTACAATGTTTTCTTCATGAAAGTATATGAGTTCAGTTGACATGTTAATAATCCATGAACAGGTTAAATCCTGTAGGAACTTCAGATGTGACGTTTACTCTGTTTTGGGTCTAGAATAAAGTCCATATCATATCACATGTATTCTCATGTTGGGTTAATATTCCTATTTGTATTGTTATAGAATAGAATATCTGTATTGCCATTGTGTAACTCACAATGAAATTAAGTTATTAAAAATTAAAATTATGTGAGGTTTTGTGTGTGTGTGTGTGTGCATGCGTTAATCTAAATAATAAATAGCAGTTGCAGCAGAAATATTTATTAATAAAAGATTTGTTAGTAGAAAGAGTACTATTGACCCCAAAATATATTTCAAATGCTTCAGGCTAGTTCATCTTCTCCAATTTATGTTTAGAGCCTCTATTGGCAAAAAACAGAATTAACATTGCAAAATATATCAAAGATGATTACTGCATTCTCCAGTACAGGAGATGGATAATCCACGGATGGGTTTTCTCTGTCTGCCTGCTCTTGAGACCAAGTAGCCAAAGTTTGACACGCCCCCACTTCCTGTGGAGTCCATTCTTAACTTGGTCTCTGCTCGAGAAGACTTGTTTTGGCGTAGCTCTCAGCTTATCAGGTTAGACAAGAAATCCATTGATTGATTATCCCTTGATAATTGGCTTCCCCTTCCCAAAAAATTGCCACCTATAGGAATTTAACCACAAAATTTTCTGGGGATCAGTCCTGATCTCAAACCTAAAATTAAAAAGGGATTGGTGGGGAGGGAAACTTCCCCACAGATATCAGCCAGCCCCAGGGCTCTGGGGGGTGGAAAGGGGGGGAAGAAGGCATCAGCAGAGACTACTTGCTGAACCTTTTCCCCAACCACTAAGTTTTCCTTGGGATCATCCCTGATCCTATATTAAAATTGAAAAAGGGGGTGTGGGGGGGGGAACTCCCCACGGATCCCAGCCAGCCCCAGGGCTCTGGAGGTGGAAAAGGGGGGGGGGAAGGCATCAGCAGAGACCACTTGCTGAGCTTTTCTCCCCAACCTTCCAAGGGATTTTTTCCTCAAATTGGGGGAAAAAATAACAATCTCCAGGTCCGGATTCAAACTTGAATTCGGATCATCGGAGATTCCCTAGCAGCCCAGGGCAACCGCGGGTGCCATTTTAGTTGCCGTTTTCAGGCAACAAAGGCAATCCCTGACTGGGATTCCCTTAAAACGTCACCAGCGCGCCAAATTTAAATCCCCGGGCACAAGCAGCTTCTAGGAGGCTGCGGAGCTTATTTTCAGAGGGAAACGAGCCGCGGCCACCCTCCTTTTTAAAAAGCCGAAGCACAGGAAGGGAGTAAGCCCCAACCAAGAAACGGAGGCTAGAGAACCCTCCTGGGATCCGCAAAGCCCGTTTTCAGGGAAAAACGAGCTGCGGCTGCCATCTCTTGCCAGAGGAAGGCAAACCGAGCTTAAGGAAGCTCCACATCATATCTGGAAGTACGGATAGAGGCGGAATAGGAGCGCACAGCCAGCGCTCCACCCCCGATACACACATATAATAATAGGACAAAATATAATGTAATAAACATAAATAAATAAATTTTAATAATAATAATAATAATAATTAAAAAAAAATTTTTTTTGAAGCTAAAAATTAAGCGACTGCAGGGCCAACAGGCCTAAAGGCAGAACACACAATATTATCATCATCACCATTATTGTTGTTGTTGTTATTATTATTATTATTTTATTATTATTGTTGTTCCTATTATTAGTATAATAGTAATAATATTAATAAGAATAAATTCCGCTCTAGGTGACCACCATTTGATACCTTGTTGTGTATTAAGTCAGGCCTACAGACCCTTTTGAGGTCGCCACTGATATTTTTTGCCTCCCTTTTCCTTTTTCTACTGGTGCACGTTGCCTGGTCACCTAAGGCCTCCGGGCGGAACCCAAAGAGTGGTTCCAAACGTGCCTTCGGTACCTCCCTCAGCTACCGTGACCTTAGCCCAGAGAGAATATTTTTGTTGTGGTCGGGTGATCAGGGGAACAGTCCTGGTACTTGTTCCAATTTCGCTCCCGCCAATACTTGCCTGCCTGAGCGTCTTCTCAGTTTTTCTGGGACTGCTCAAGCGGAATGGAGGGACCCTCGTTGCCTCAATCCATGAGCACGACCCCTCCATCTCCCAATTACGGCTGCAACACACCTTCTGACCAGAAGGCGGCAGGCAAGTGCAAAGCGAAGACAAAACACTCGCTCAAGAGGCCCTCCAAGTTGGCGGAAAAGCAAGCCAGCCGTAGGCACCAGGCCCTGGAGAAGGAGTTCTCCAGAGCGCAGAGGCAGGCCCAATTGGAATTGGTTCAAATAGCGGCCACCGAGATGGAATTACCATTGGGTCCATCCACATCAACCCAGAGCGCGTGGTCCATTCCAGGAACACCGCAACCACTGGATCCGCCATCTACATCAGCCCAACAAACAACCACGGCGGCAGGCACAACCACTGAGTCCACCTCTCCACCTGCGGTCACCACACCCAAAGGTAATGACATAGGGGACATCTGGGCAGATGGACGGCTAGAGGCCCTATTAACCAAAGTGGTGGACCGAGCCCTAGCACAGCGCTCCGCCCACCACGACCAGGGGCCCTCCATCTCAGCCATGCCACACTCGGAACTCCCCTCAGAGTCCTCAGGCATTCAGGAACCCGTCTCCCCGGCCCAGTCCTCCATGAGTGGTTATTCTTCACCACAAGAGGAGGATCAACCTGGGATCTCTATGTCAGAGGATGAGGAACTTCCCCCTGAGCCCCCCTCAGGGGGATTATTTAATCACAACCGCTTCCTCACGATACTACGCAAGGCCACAGCCATTGCGGACATGGGGACGGATCAGTTTTCTCAGCCGCAAGCGACACCGGCCACCACATCCAGACCCGTATTCGTAGAAAAGGTGACAACGCAACACCATATACCTTGCCCCGCCATTTTCCTGAAAGGGATCAAGAAGCCATGGGACTCTCCCGCTTCCTTCCCATCAGTGAGTGGTACGGACAAAAAATTATACAGCACTGCCACAGACCTCAATGAGGCCTTAGAAATTCCTAAAGTAGATGAAGCCTGGACCCCCTTGGTCTCCCAGACAGCCATGGCTGGGGACCTAGTGGAGGCCCTTAAGGCAGATGACAAAAAGTGGGAACAAACCTTTCGCAAAACCCACCAGACAGCGGCATGGGCCATCAAAGCAGCCACCTCGGCCTCCTTTTTTGTCCGGGCCACCCTCATCTGGTTGCAACAACTACAAACCATAGTTCCTATGGAGGACATACGAACACACCAGGACCTGGCTAAGATGGTAGCAGCCACGGAATACGCTGCAGACGCAACGTTCCAATCGGCCATTTTTTCATCCAGATCCATAGCATCCAACATAATTGCCAGGAGAATGCTATGGCTAAAACACTGGCAAGCTGACACCAAGGCTAAGTGGCGGCTAGCGACCGCCCCTTACTCAAGCAACGGTCTGTTTGGGGAGGCCTTGGACCCCTATCTTGTAGAGAACAAAGACAAGCGGAAGGTCATGGCACACTTGAACAAAAGGTCAGACAAACGTACCACACCTTACTTTCGTAGGCAGTCCTTTCGTCAACCGACAACCACGCCTATCAGTCAGGCACCCAAGCCATTCACTCCCAGGCAGAACAAACCGTACGGCCGCCCCTACGACAGACCGGGGTTCCAGCCCAGACAACAAAACCAGTCGAGACGACCCTTTCGTGGAAAGGGTCGTCCGTACCGGAAGACAAAATGACTCCTACATAGACCTACCCATTGGAGGAAGACTAGCTCACTTCTTCCACCAGTGGGAGCAGACCTCCACGGACAACTGGGTACTACAAACCATCCAGTCCGGGCTGTCCCTGGAGTTCCTGGTCACACCCCCAGACCGACTCATCAACTGCTCGGTCTCCAGGAACCCCACCAAACGCAAACTCATGCAGGAGGCCATCCAACACCTGTTGGACATTCAAGCCATAGAACCGGTCCCAGCGGAATACAGAGGCAGAGGATTTTACTCCATCCTCTTCGTGGTTCCAAAGACTTCAGGAGGATGGAGGGCAATCCTGGACCTAAAAAACCTCAACCGCTACATCACATACAAAAAATTCAAGATGCAATCCCTTCAGTCCATCCTGGGAAGCATCAGAGAAGGAGACTTCCTGGCATCGATAGACCTCACGGAAGCCTACCTTCACATCCCCATCCACCCAAACCACCGCCGGTTCCTACGTTTCTGTTACGGGGGAAAACACTTCCAATACAGAGCTCTCCCCTTCGGTCTATCTTCGGCACCCAGGGTATTTACCAAGATACTAGCAGCGGTAGCCGCCAAACTGAAAAATCCCAATACGCGTCCAATGTTACCTAGACGACATACTAATCCAAGCAACATCCCTACAGACAGCTCAGGCGGACGTAAGGACCGTCATTCGCGTCCTCCAATTACACGGATTCTCAGTAAACTTTCAGAAGAGCCAGACAGTTCCCTCGTCCAGGCTGCTGCATCTGGGGGCCACGATAGACACAACCAACTGTATGGTCTATCTCTCCCAAGACCGGGTGGCCGGCATCAGGGAACTGGCTCGCTGGGTTCACAGGCAACGCTCAGTTCTGATACTAACACTTTCCCAATTCTTGGGCAAGATGGTATCGGCCATAGCCATTGTACCCTGGGCCAGGCTCCACCTACGGGAACTACAGTGGTTTCTGCTCCCTTACCAACGGCAGAACACCAGCGCATCCAACCACCTAGTCAGGGTCACGGCACAAATCCGCAGGGCGCTACGCTGGTGGTGCTCTCGGGCCGTGACCAAGGGGTCACCCTTCAAGGAACCAGTCAGAGTTACCATCACTACAGACGCCAGTCTGTATGGTTGGGGAGCCCATCTGGACTCCCAGTTTGTACAGGGACGTTGGTCCGCCACGGATCTGAGAAACAACATCAACTGGCTAGAACTCAGGGCTATCCACCTAGCCTTGCAACAATTCAAAGACAGAATCAGAGGCCACCACGTTCTAGTCCTAACAGACAACGTAGCAGCCAAGGCGCACATCAATCGGCAGGGGGGGACCAGATCAAAAACCCTGATGACAGAGTCACGACTCCTATTCAGCTGGGTAGAGCCCAATCTGAAGTCACTAAAAGCGGAACACATATCGGGGGTCAACAACCAGCAAGCGGACTTCCTAAGCCGCACCACAGTGGACCCTTCGGAGTGGGGGCTACACCCGAACTTGTTCCTAGACATCTCCCGCAAGTTCGGGTACCCGATCCTCGATCTGTTCGCATCATCAGACAATGCCCAGCTCCCCAGATTTTACTCTCGTTACTTCAACCCGTGAGCAGAGGGGACGGACGCTCTGAGAACTCAGTGGCCTCAGGGTCTGCTTTATGCCTTTCCCCCACTATCACTCATACTGGCGGTCATCCACAAGCTGATTAAGGAGCGGGCAGAAGTGATCCTAGTAGCACCATATTGGCCACAGAGACCATGGTTCGCCGACCTGATGAACCTGTCTCAGTCGCCCCCATGGAACATTCCCCCTCATCAAGTGTCCCTACACCAGGGAACCATCAGTCACCCGGAACCCCAATGGTTACAACTGACCGCCTGGCACTTGAGCGCCAGATAATGGCACAGGAACTATTCTCTCCCGGGGCCATTACCATAATTCAAGCTTCACGCCGTCCGGCAACAAACCGCATTTATGACTCCACTTGGAAAAATTTTTGCCTTTGGTGCAGGGAACGGCAGTTTGACTTACACAAACTCTACATCCCTCAGATAGTAGATTACCTCTTGGAGGGACTAGACAGAGGCCTCGCCCCCGCGACCATCCGCAGGCAAGTGGCGGCCTTGTCCACCCTCCTCACCTGCACGGATTCGGTTCCCTTAGCTCACCACCCCAGGATCCGCGCCTTTATCAAGGGCGCCTATAACACCAGACCTCCAGTAATTCACAGGTACCCGTCCTGGGAACTACCGCGAGTCCTTCACGCACTCACTCGGTCACCATTTGAACCATTGGCGACCTTTTCCTTGCGACACCTGTCGCTAAAGGTGGCGTTCCTGATTGCCATCACATCGGCCAGACGAATTTCGGAACTGGCCGCACTGTCAGTCAGAAACGACCTATGCATTTTCCACAAGGACCGGGTGGTCCTTAGGTTAGATCCTGCCTTCATACCGAAGGTGAATTCACTCTTTCACAGGACACAGGAAGTAATTCTCCCAAACTTCTGTCCAAATCCAACACATGACCGGGAGTGGCAGTGGCATACATTGGACGTCCGCAGAGCCTTGCGGCGTTATATAAAGCTTACAGAACCCTTCCGCAAATCGGAGGCCCTATTTGTGTCCTTCCAAGCGGGCACCTTGGGGCGGAAAGTTTCCGCGGGCACCATTGGAAGGTGGATCCAAAGCTGTATCGCAGAAGCTTACAATTTATCATCCCTGCCGCCCCCAAGTCATCTCACGGCCCATTCCACCCGAAGCGCTGCAACTTCGGCGGCATGGGCTACCCAGGCGTCAATCGAGGAAGTTTGCAGGGCCGCGACATGGTCCTCGCCTTCCCCGTTTATACGACACTACAAGATAGACCGCTTTGCATCGGCGGACGCCTCCTTTGGTAGGAGGGTCCTCCAGCAAGTTGTCTCAGAGATCAATCTACCGGCCTTATCTGTTTCCCACCCCTTGGGACAGTGAGGCTTTGGTACGTCCCATCCGTGGATTATCCATCTCCTGTACTGGAGAAGGGGCTTTGGTCTTACCTGAACGCCTTTTCTCAGTACGGAGATGGATAATCCACACCCACCCCAAGGCCAGCAGGCCGCTAGTAGGGAGCTGAGAGCCAATACCTCGTCAATCATCAGCCACTTCGCCCTCGTTAAGAATGGACTCCACAGGAAGTGGGGGCGTGTCAAGCTTTGGCTACTTGGTCTCAAGAGCAGGCAGACAGAGAAAACCCATCTGTGGATTATCCATCTCCGTACTGAGAAAAGGCGTTCAGGTAAGACCAATGCCCCTTCCTACAAGTTTATGTTGCTATTTTCTCCCAGATGCTTGAAAGGCATTTTAGTATTTGAATATAAAATATTATTTTTAATAGAGATTTGTTTATTAGATTTTTAGACATAAAATCTATCAACATATAATTGTCATGGGCTAGCTTTGAAAAATAATCCATTATACAAATATCAATATTTATGGAAAAAGTACTGAAAAGGTGTACATGGAGATAAAATAGAAACCATGGATTTTATACTGGCTTTGATCCTCCATTCTTAACCACAACAAGAAAGATTTGCAGAATTTGATGGCAACTTTATGCATTGGTATTGAAGCACAATAAACTAGAATTTGCAGTCCCATTGAGGATTGTAGCTATGTTTAATACAGTGGTTCTCAACCTGTGGGTCGGGACCCCATTTGGGGTCAAACAACCATTTCATGGGGGTCACCAAACAATGCAGTCCGCCATTTTTTCCCCCTTTTCCTTAGCTGTGCTATTCCCTTTTATTCTATTGGCTTTTGAAAGCCAATAGAATAGACTCTCTTGAATAGAGTCTAATTCTATTGGCTTTCAAAAGCCAATAGGAATTGTCCAGGCTGTCTCTGCCCTGCTGAGCACGCCAAAAGTCCCATTCTGACCGGTTGGGTAATCCTTGATTTACGACCGGTTGGGGGTCGCGGCATTAAAAAGGTTGAGAACCACTGGTTTAATACCTGATATACCTTCACTTCAGACCAGTGTTTTTTCAAACTTTGGCAATTTTTGTATGTGTAGATTTCAACTCCCAGAATACTGGCTGGAGAATTTTGGAAATTGAAGTCCGCACATCTTAAAATTATTAAATTTGAAAAACACTGCTATACATCTTTCTGGTTAGCGTATAGTAGTTGGGGAGGGTCTATGATAAGAATGTGAACATATCCCAATATCTTATTCATATGTTTTCTACAAACTTACAGAGAAAGGCAGTCTGAAAACTTTAACATGAAAAGCAACTTTTGTAGTTTGAAATTGTTTTAACCATGAAAATATTAAATAAGTTTTTGTAGTAATATTAATGTATTTAATCAAATGAATAAATTGCCTTGACTGCTGTTGCAGACTTAGGCCATTATGAAATCAATGAATGAGTTCAGGTAATGTTTTTACTTATAACTATAAACATTGCTCATTTTTTATTAAGAATATCTATTTTCTTCAAAATAAAATTGGTGAAATGCTTTTGTATAGTACATGTGTAATCTGATTTGTATGTATTTCCTTTGTCTAGGAAAAAGTATTAATGCCATATTTTTGGGTTTTCCTAAGGGGGTGTTACTGTTTTTGTGGCTTTGTACGATTATGAAGCAAGAACTAGAGATGATCTTTCATTCAAGAAGGGGGAACGCTTTCAGATAATCAATAATACGTAAGTATTTAGTCAACTTATGGACTTAATTACACACTGTTAGCCATTCATATTCCTCTACCTATGTTAATAGTATTATTGCTGATAGGGAAAAGACTTCAGTCGTAAGAAAATAAAAGAGTAAGAAAAATGAACCCATAAGGAGGAAGAGGAGAAGGAAGAGATACAACACGATTGGACTTGCAAGATTCTATTATTATAGCCAATCTCAATAAAATAGTTCTAGCCTTTCAGTGGAGGTTTTTTTTTAAATCTCATATACCTAGTATGGCTGATATCAATCTTACAAGTCTTATTGTGTTGTATCTGTTCTATCTTCTTATAATTCAGTGAATTAGAGAAGTGTCTATATGAGCTACTGTCTCGACATTCTGGTCTTTAAAAATGTTTTACTCTTGTTGCTTTTGCTTTAGCAAGAATTTGAATATCTCTATCAAAGTCATCTTTATTTTCTACAGAACAGATCAGTATAGAAGCTATAATGATAAGTTGGATTATACTACATGCTTTTAATGTAATGTTTTTATCTTTATTTCTAAGACAAGTATATACAGGTTGATCTGGACTTATGATCATAATTGACCCCAAAATTGACAGCTGTTAAGTGAATTTTGCCCCATTTTATAACCTTTCTTGCCACAATTGTTAAGTGAATTGCTGCAGTTGTTACGTTAATAACAGAGCTGTTAAGTGAATTTGGCTTTCTCATTGACTTTGCTTGCCAGAAGATTGCAAAAAAAGGTGATCACATGATCCCGGGATGTCATCATAAATACATGACAGTTGTCAAATGTCCAAATTTTGATCACATGACCATGGGGATGTTGCAATGATCATATGTGAAAAACTGTTGTAAGTCCCTTTTTTCAGTGCTGTTGTAACTTCAAACTAAACAAATGACATGCAACCAAATACATGCAATCATAAATGTACTTTTTATATGGCAATTTGCAATAAGGCACTTTCAGAAGTAGATTTAATTAATTAATACCAATTAATTCTAATTTTAGTAGCAGAGATTCCAGTATATTAAAGATGGAACTGTATTCTCTGAATATGATCATTTTCATCTCCTCATTAAGAGAATGTTATTTTTTCAGTTATTCTTCTGTAAAATGTACATTTTTACTGACAATAGTGAGATTTGAAGAAGATTAGAAGTTTTGAGGTTTTTTTTTAAATCCCTGTTTATTTTGGTCACCATGGTATAAAAAACATGTTGAAACTCTAGAAAGAGTGCAAAGAAGAGCAACAAAAATGATTAGGGTACTGGAGGCTAAAACAAATGAAGAACAGTTGCAGGAATTGGATATGTCTAGTCTAGTGAAAAGAAGGACTAGAGGTGACATAATAGCAATGTTCCAATATTTGGGGGGCTGCCACAAAGAAGAGGGGGTAAATTATTCTCCAAAGCACTTTTAGGCAGAACTAGAAGCAACGGATGGAAACTAATCGAGGAGAAAACCAACCTAGAACTAAGGAGAAATCTCCTGACAGTTAGAACAATTAATGATTGGAACGACTTGCCTCCAGAAGTTGTAGGATCTCCAAGATCCCTTCCAACTCTGTCATTCTGTTTTTTATTTATCACATATTTATTAGAGGAAAAAACAAATGTTTCTTCCTACTGCATAGTATTTCCCTATATAGGAAAAAACATCATTTATAGTAAGGTCTAGCTGGTGTGCTATTTCATAGATGTAAATAGACATCTCAGCTAAGATGATGATGTATCCGTTCACAGTATTTCATAATTGAAAATGATTTTATTATTGTTGTTCATATATATTCACTTTAATTACATTTTTCCCTGTCCTCCCTAGGGAAGGAGATTGGTGGGAAGCAAGATCTATTGCAACAGGAAAGAGTGGCTACATTCCTAGCAATTATGTGGCTCCTGCAGATTCCATACAAGCAGAAGAGTAAGACTTTATAATGTCCTTAATCATTTTTATCTGTAATAATTCAGTGGCATTCAGTAGAATTTAATCACTCAGAAAACTTATTAGATACAAGTGGTCTTCCATTACAGCATTTGCATGAATTAAAATTAATCTCTTAAATATGTTTTGTATAGAGGAGACTGACTTTCTTAAAAAGTATTTTTAGATTATTTTTAGAATAAATGGTTCAATTTCACATGTGTTAATATGAGTTGATACAGGTACAATTATTGACACTTCACAATCTTTTCTTTTTTTAAAAAAATATGTTACATTTTATCAATGGGAATAAAATACAAAACATAAAAAATTAGGAAAAAAACATAGTACATCCAACAGTGACAATAACAAAAAAAAGTGTGTACAAAAAAGAAAAAAAAACATCCAACATTAAACATAAAAGAATTCCACCCTAGCTGAATGCTGAAAAAAAAAAACCTGATAAATTCTCCTCCCCTTACATAATAGGTCTGCAAATAGTTATCAACTTTCTCATTCTTATTTAACAAGAAAAAGATATAGATCCATATTTCAGATGATGAGGTCTCACCTCCTCATCATAGAGACTTCACAGTCTATTCTGATGGAACCGATTTCTGTTGAAAACATTCCAAATCTGTATTGTGTGTGTATGGTGTGTGTAAGATGGACAACCATCTTGGTTGGTATACTTTTTGCAAAGATGTAAGTATAATCTATGAACATCAGCATACTGGCTAGTTAAGTCCTTATGTTGAAACAAGCTCATCTGCTTCCTTAAATCTTCTGGCTAGTTTCTGAGCTTAGAAATACATGGAATTTCTAAGCATATTGTTAAAGTTCCCTTGACCCAGAATTGCTGATAAACTTTGCAAGTTTCTTTCTCCCTTGTCCTGGCATGCAGGAAAACCTAAAGTGGGAGTATTATCCTCGTGGGAATAATGGTTATAGTTATTTTTGGAATCCAGATGTCACCCACCTAGGATCCCTCAGAGCTTCAGCTCCAATGCATTATTAGCCAATACAATAGGAAACAAAAGAAAGTGGGGGAGGGATACACTTCTATTTTCTCTGCAGAGGAAGAAAAAGAATCACTTAACACCTAAGCCTGTTTTAAGTTTGTTTATAGTTCCATATAACAACAACAGAGAGAGAGAGGAGGAGGAAAGAGAAAAGAGTCACTTTGGTCTAGTGCAGAAGTCCCCAACATTTTGGGCACCAGGAACCGGTTCCGTGGAGTAAGGTTTTTCTGCAGACTGGAGAGTGCGTGGTTTCGTGTGCTGCCTGCATTCCCTGGCATGCCACAGCCCAGTACCGATCCACAGATCAGGAATTGGGGACCCCTAGTCTAGTGGTTGTGGTACCAATCTAGAAAGCAAGAGATCATGAGTTCAAATCCTTCCTTAGCTATGAAAGCTAGCTCGGCAACCTTGGGATAATCACTCTTTCTCAGCTCAACCCACACCACAGGGTTGTTGTTGTGGGGAAAATAGGAGGAGGAAGGTATATTTGTTGCCTTGAATTATTTGTAAAAATAATAAAGGCAGGAACTAGATAGACAGACAGATAAACCTCCTTTGTAAATCAGCAGGTTCGGCTATGCAGCTTTTTTTTATTGCTTGCTTATATGGGATTATTGTCACTGAAAAGTGATTTAGTACCTCCCTCTGAAACAATGCTTAACATGTTTGGTAATTTAAAAAAATTAACAAAACCACATTTAAAACAGAAAGCATACAGGAACAACAAAGTGACAAACAGTATTTTCTGGTTTCACCTGTACTGGTAATTGCTTTAGTCCAACTGACTTGTCTTGTTTTTTTTTTTCAAAAGTTTAAACTAGTATTCTGGAATATTTGCTTTTGAAACTCTCCATGTATTTAAAATTAGTTTGTTACTGAATATTGAATGGAAGAGATGAAACGTGGTTTTGTTTTGTTTTTTTGGATAAAAGTTCTAGATCATATTCTTGGCTTATATATTTGTGATCATATCACATTTAGAAACAACTTTGATTTCTAATCAGAGATGAAATTATACGGAAAGCCCCTGTTATAATGAATATTTTGCAGTCTCATCTTTGTAATGTAACATTGTTCCATTGCTATGTTAATCCAATATTACAACTAAATCTTTACTTGAACATATTTCTCTTTGAACTTTTTAGATGGTATTTTGGTAAAATGGGCAGGAAAGATGCAGAAAGATTACTTTTAAATCCTGGGAATCAGCGTGGTATCTTTTTAGTCAGAGAGAGTGAAACTACAAAAGGTATCTGTCTTTAACTTTATAACTGAATAAAATTAAATTATAATGAATTTGTAATTGTTTATAAGTGTGTTTACAGAAGCAAATATTAAATTGTTTTTTCTAGGTGCTTATTCCCTTTCTATACGTGACTGGGATGAGATTAGAGGTGATAATGTGAAACACTATAAAATTAGAAAACTTGACAATGGTGGATATTATATAACAACAAGAGCACAATTTGAATCTTTACAAAAGCTGGTCAAACACTATACAGGTAGGTTCTAAATGCTACAGCTGATTCTAGAAGTAAATCATAGCCTTATCAATATATTTCTGAAATATATGACTGCATACATGACTGCATAAGAAATATTTCTCTGATTGCTAGATCATGCTGATGGCCTGTGCCATAAATTAACAACTGTGTGTCCAACTGTGAAACCTCAGACACAGGGTTTAGCAAAGGACGCCTGGGAAATCCCTAGAGAATCCTTGCGGCTAGAAGTTAAGTTGGGCCAAGGATGCTTTGGTGAAGTTTGGATGGGTAAGTGTTACATGAGGAGAACCATAACTCTTATCATTAAATCTAAGGGTTATGTGCATAATAGGTTAGTTCCAGAACTTATTATCTCCCAATTTTAAAAAAGGATCTTAGATTGTTGAAATGGAAAACATCTTTATAATACTTAGAGAATCACTTTAAATCATTATATACAATACTGGACTTTTCAGACTTATTTCATAGACTAAAGGCACTGAAAAATTGTTTTTAACTTCTGTTCAACATTTTTTAAAATTGGTTATTTTACACATACCTGATCCTGCTGCAATATTTATATTACACTGAAAATCTTTGTATTGTAACTGATAGTATATTGCATTTATTACACAGGTACATGGAACGGAACAACAAAAGTTGCAATCAAAACTCTAAAACCTGGTACAATGATGCCAGAAGCTTTCTTACAAGAAGCTCAGATCATGAAGAAATTAAGGCATGATAAACTTGTTCCACTTTATGCTGTAGTGTCTGAGGAGCCTATCTACATTGTCACTGAATTCATGACAAAAGGTACATTTTACCTCTATATTGAAATCAAATAGGAAAGCAAGAGTATTATATGAATTTTGTTGTTGTTAATTGCGAAGTCGTGTCCGACCCATCGCGACCCCATGGACAATGTTCCTCCAGGTCTTCCTGTCCTCTACCATCTTCTGGAGTCCATTTAAGTTCACACCTACTGCTTCAGTGACTCCATCCAGCCATCTCATTCTCTGTCGTCCCCTTCTTCTATTGCCCTCAATCTTTCCCAGCATGAGGCCCTTCTCCAGTGAGTCCTTCCTTCTCATTAGGTGGCCAAAGTATTTGAGTTTCAACTTCAGGATCTGGCCTTCTAAAGAGTAGTCGGGGTTGATCTCTTCTAGGACTGACCGGTTTGAACGCCTTGCAGTCCAAGGGATTCGCAGGAGTCTTCTCCAGCACCATAGTTCAAAGCCTCAATTCTTTGGCGCTCAGCCTTTCTTATGGTCCAACTTTCACAGCCATACATTGCAACTGGGAAAACCATGGCCTGGACTATACGCACTTTTGTTGGCAGGGTGATGTCTCTGCTTTTTAGTATGCTGTCTAGATTTGCCATAGCTTTCCTCCCCAGGAGCAAGCGTCTTTAATTTCTTGGCTGCAGTCCCCATCTGAGGTGATCTTGGAGCCCAGGAAAATAAAATCTGTCACTACCTCCATTTCTTCCCCATCTATTTGCCAGGAATTGAGAGGCCGGATGCCATGATTTTGGTTTTCTTAATGTTGAGTTTCAAGCCAACTTTTGCACTCTCCTTCTTCATCCACATCAAGAGGCTCTTTAGTTCCTCTTCACTTTCTGCCATTAGCGTAGTATCATCTGCATATCTTAGGTTGTTGATATTTCTCCCGGCAATCTTAATTCCAACTTTTGATTCATCTAGCCCTGTCTTTCTCATGATGTGCTCTGCATATAAGTTAAATAGGCAGGGCGACAGTATACAGCCTTGCCGGACTCCTTTTCCAATTTTGAACCAATCAGTGGTTCCGTGTCCAGTTCTCACTGTTGCTTCTTGACCGCATATAGGTTTCTCAAGAGACAAATGAGATGGTCTGGTACTCCCATCTCCTTAAGAACTTGCCACAATTTGTTGTGATCCACACAATCAAAGGCTTTTGCATAGTCAATGAAGCAGAAGTAGGTGTTTTTCTGGAACTCCCTAGCTTTCTGCATGATCCAGCGTATGTTGGCAATTTGATCTCTAGGTCCTCTGCCTCTTCGAAATCCTGCCTGTACTTCTGGTAGTTCTCGATCCCCATACTGCTGGAGTCTAGCTTGTAGGATTTTAAGCATAACTTTACTAGCATGTGAAATGAGTGCAATGGTGCGATAGTTTGAACATTCTTTGGCATTGCCTTTCTTTGGAATTGGAATGTAAACTGACCTTTTCCAATCCTGTGGCCACTGTTGAGTTTTCCAAATTTGCTTGCAAATTGAGTGTAGCACTTTTACTGCATCGTCTTTTAAGATTTTGAATAGCTCAGCTGGAATACTGTCACCTCCACTAGCTTTGTTGTTGCTCAGATTTTCTAAGGCCCAGTTCACTTCACATTCTAGGATGTCTGGTTCGAGGTCAATGACCATCTCATTGTGGTTATCTGGGATGTTAAGCTCATTCTTGTATATTTCTTCTGTGTAGTTTTGCCATCTCTTCTTAATCTCTTCTGCCTCTGTTAGGTCTCTGCCATTTTGGTCCTTTATCATGCCCATCTTTGCATGAAACGTTCCCTTAATATCTCCAATTTTCTTGAAGAGATCTCTGGTCCTCCCTATTCTGTTGTTTTCTTCTATTTCTTTGCACTGTTCATTTAAGAAGGCATTTTTATATCTTCTAGCTATTCTCTGGAATTCTGCATTCAATTGGGTGCATCTTTCTCTTTCTCCTTTGCCTTTCGCTTCCCTTCTTTCTTCAGCTATTTGCAAAGCTTCCTCAGACAGTCATTTTGCTTTCTTGCATTTCTTTTTCTTTGGGATGGTTTTAGTTGCTATCTCTTGTACAATGTTGCGAACTTCCATCCATAGTTCTTCAGGCACTCTGTCTATCAGATCTAATTCCTTAAATCTACTTGTCACCTCTACTGTATATTCATTAGGAATATGATTTAGTTCATACCTGAGTGGCCTAGTGCTTTTCCCTACTTTTTTCAATTTAAGCCTAAATTTTGCAACGAGAATTTACTATGAATTTACTATGGAATTATTAGGGCAGAATAGACAGAAAAGTATTTTATCATGATAGATTCCTAGAAGTGTCTGCCAGGGCTTTCATTGCAGATTTTGGTTCTTCCCCACTGAAACAGGTAAGTTAGAGTTAGAAAACTGTGTGTGGACTGCATCAAGGAAGTTTAGTTATGGCACCAGGTTTCTTTCTTACTGTTTTTATTGGGGAGGGGGTTGTTTCATTTTTGTATAATATTGGTTTTATATAATTGTTGTGAGACACCCAGAATTATGGTTCTAAGATGGGTGGCAATCAGATTTTTTAATTAAATAAGTAAATAAATAAATTTGCCCCCTTAAAAAAAAGACAAAACTATCATTTCATATTATTTTTTTCTTAATAACGTTGCTGGCAGTCAGCAAGAAACATATTCAGGAAGCACTTGCCTGGTGTCAAGCACTCCAGGCTCGACATGAATAGGTGGGGGGGAGGATGAGGACGGCGCACAGGGAATCCAACCATTTCCGCAACCAAAGATGGCAGCAATCCAATCATTTCCAGCCAGCCAGAGCCTCAGCTGTGAACCAGCTGGCATGTGGGCACATGCCTGTCGTCCCCAGCGGCGTTTCCCAGCCCACAGAACAGCTGATGGGTTGCTGGGACGCCAGGCGGCCGGAGAACCAATTCTGGAGTCGCGCCAGCTCGCCGACGACCCACAGGACATCCGATAGTCGTGGACTCACCGGGGAAGCAGTCAAGGTGGTAGTGAGGAGTTTGTGGCTGGCTGGGACGAAGTGAACTGGGACGCGGCTGGGGCGTGGTCACAGACAACTGAGGCAAGAGGTTGATGGGTATTGCTGTCGGCCATTTAACACCTTCCGGCTGGATGCTGATTATTTGGGTGGGGGGTGGGGTTTGATGTGAGAGAGTGTAAATATAACACTGGGAGGTTACACCTGGTGTATATAAAAGACATTAATATTTGCAAGAATCAGATAGTTACATGAATTAATTATTAAATTAAAATTATGTGAAATAAAAATATTTGCTTAATTTTATTTTTTCTTAGTATTATTCTCATATTAAGAGTAATATAAGAATATTATTTCTCAGTATTTCTAATGAAGATCAGAATGTTTTGTGTGAGATTGTAGGATTTCTTATATGAATAAAAGGATATATAGCTCTGTGGATAAGGATTTTGCTTCTATAAAGAAAGGAGCTGTTTGTGGAAACAGCCATATGAAAGATTATTTCCTCTGTCCCAAAAAGAAAACTGATGTTTTTTTAAAGTATCTCAGATCAGATACCTAAATTATGCCCATGAACAAATGTAACACTATACTGTATTCTGAGCACTTCAGCAGTCACAATGGGAAACTGGAAATGTTTGCTTTTTGTTTTCAACTACCTGGAGTTTGTTATTGTCCAGGTAATAAACTATAGATGTTATGAAGCATTATTTAAGCAATTGCTGCATTATAACCTGTTTGAACAAAGTTCAATATAGTTAATATTACTTATAGTTCTCAGTTGTATTTTTATTATGTGAAAATGAAAGCAAATGCTTTTAGTCATCTTTTGTGGTAAACAAAAGAGAAGAGGAAAGAAACCACAAAAGCTCAAT
Organism: Crotalus tigris; assembly: GCF_016545835.1. NCBI lineage: Eukaryota > Metazoa > Chordata > Lepidosauria > Squamata > Viperidae > Crotalus > Crotalus tigris. The sequence goes on from NW_024096968.1 coordinate 2,921,325, forward strand.
GATTCTGTGAGTCATTGGTTTTCAACCAGTGATACACATAGCACAAATATAATTCAGAAGTTACCTAGATGGCACTCAGAGTAAGTCATTGGAATTTTATTTATCATATCTTCAAAATTTATTCTAAACAAGAACTGTAAGAAATGAATGTCTGTTGACATATAAATGAAAAAGAGGGGTTTTTTGCCACGATAAGATCTAGGGTCTTTGACAGATTAATTGATGGGACTTAAGGTATGAAAGACTAAAAACACAGGTAATCCTCAATTTACAACAGTTTGTTTAGTGACTGTTCAAATCTATAATGGCACTGAAAAAAGTGACTTATTACCATTTTTCATACTTAATGATGGTTACAGCATCCCCTCGGCCACATTATCAAAATCCAGACACTTGGCAACTGATCGTGTTTATGACAGCTGCAGTGTCCCAGAGTCATGTGATACCCTTTTGTGACCTTCTAAGAAGTAAAATCAGTGGGGAAGCCAAGATTCGCTTAACAACCGTGACACTAATTTAACCACTATAGTTATTCACTTAACACCTGTAGATTGTAAAATGGAACAAAACTCAGTTAACACATGTCTCATTTAACAATAAACATTTTTGGCTGTAATTCAGGTTGTAAGTCAAGGACAACCCGCATTATTAAAAGCAATGCTGTAGTTGATATTTTGTAGATGTGAGCATATCCAATATTATTTAACTTTATGGAGCTTTTTACATTTGAATTATAAAGAAGTCAGTTTTATTGTATTTGGGAGAATGAAATTCCAGCTAGGAACATACATCATACCAAGTCATTTTGATTTAAGTTCACAATCATTGTGGTTTGCAAACTATGGTTTATAATTAGGTATATATGATTGCAGAGCCCTTTTATATAATTCCTAGACCCATTCAGTTAACAAATTAGAGGCACACTTTCCTGATACTTTGAAACAGCAAATATGTAAAACCATAGTGTAACCTCCAAAATATATTCCATAATATTTGTTCTTCTCCAAATCCAGGAAAATCAATCTAGTTGACATGACATTATCTAGTTCTTCATCATTCTAACTTTTCGAATCCTACACCAGTTAGAGAGGGCACTGTGAAGCAGTATATAAGTCTAAGTGCTATTGCTATCTTTTAAAAAATGTTAAGTGAAGCTTCTGGGCACCAAAAGTTTGCCTATTTTGATATTAACTGTGATAAAAATGCCATTGGTCTGTCTTTGCTCCAGTTCTTGCAGCATTAAGTGCTCTTACATATACAACAGATAACAAAGAATTATTGCCATTTTTTGCAGTTTCAGGAAATTGGTAGACATATATTTTAGTAAATCCAGACATCTTTTGCATTTGCTTATCCTTTCAAAGTTCTGACCTACAATGTTTCATGACTGGGGGAAAAACACTCAGAGGTAAAGCAGCAACACCTTCTAACTTCAGGCTTCCTTGAAGAGTCATTTAATTGAAATAATTAGGCAAGAAGCTAGAAAACAGCAAAGTCGGTCTCTAATGTTACCTTTGTTTACAAGGATGCTTCTGAGCTTTATATAGGCCCCAAAATTCTTAATAAAATAAAACAATGGGTATCTGCTGCCAGAAATAAAAAGAAAAGTGGGGCTGAAAACAGTATCCTGTCAGTGAGAAAGTAAAACAGAGACCATTCTCATCAGTTTTTTGTCACTGGCTAATTCCTTCCACTGCAGACTTATTGTGAATAGGCGATGCTCCTATGGCAGCCTTGTTGTGAAGACTGCTTACACATTCAGACAAATCTTAATATCCCCCTCCCAAGCCCTGAATAGATGTTTATCTCTAATCCAGGTACTATTTTATATGTCTTGAAGCAACATTACTTGACTTCTGCCCATGACATAGAAAATAAATCCAATATTGAATTCATATTTATTTGCATAGGTCACTTTTGAATAAATAAATGTGGGGTATAAATCAATAAATACAAACAAATAAACCATACAAATTATAATAAACTCCTAGCTCACAAAACTGCATATTTGCTTTTGGGGGATGGGGGGGCTCACGTATACAGCCATTAATATTTAAATTGTTGCAAATGTCTGTTAAAACTATGATATATCCAAAGGATTTGATTAAATATGTTTTATTTTATACATGCCCAAAATTACTACTCATTCCAAAATACTACATAGTAAGCTTTATCTGTTAGTTTTATATTGATATTAATAGAATTTTATTTTTAACTATGCCTGAAGTATATATAGAGTTTGAGACTAAAATGTAACTAAAGTATTGTAATACCATTACTACAATTGGATTAAAGGAAACTGCTGTTTTTGTATCTTTCTGTAGGAAGCTTACTAGATTTTCTCAAGGAAGGAGAAGGGAAATATTTAAAGCTTCCCCAACTGGTGGATATGGCTGCCCAGGTACTTATTAAAATATATTGTTTGATTATTAAAACATTCCAATATTACAGCCATTGAATATTATAGAAAACGCTAAAAGTAGTTGCCCATTCTGTCAACAGTCTGATAATAAATATAGATCTTCAGGCAGTCTCTGCATAGGTTTGTGCCTATATAGTAAGGCATTCTGGAACATTCTCAAGTTCAGTTTTTTGGGTGAGAAGATTCTCTAAAGCAGGAATTTCTAAACTTTTTGTCATTACACTTCCCCTTTAATATAAGTTTAACGTACACAACTTCCCTAAAAATCCAAACAGCAACATAAATACAAATGAAAAACTACAATGGAACTTTGGGAAAGGATAATTTATTCTAACAATATAACTAGAAAGTTCTTCACACCTCACCTGGACTTAGTCTGCACCTCCCCAAGAGAGCTACACCTTGGAAAAGCCTTTTCTAAAGTATCTGCCCACTGAACCTCTCAGACTGCTAGTATACTCAAAGAAAGTATCCTGCAGAGGGTAACATGGTGAATCAACATGACAGGTGACATGTAAGCAATCTTTTGTTATAATTTGTGGGTTTTTATGGATTATATCTGTTGGGCCTTTTTCAGAAACACTTATAAGTAGTGGCATAAGCAGAGAGCATTCAAGAATGTAGGTTTCCAATTAGTGTCTACTGCAAACCTAATAACGCCAATATGAACGAATTCCAGTGTCTACTATGTGTCAAATGCAAACCCTATTTATAGTGAAATCAACATTCAAAGTTTTGTGTCTTGTGTCCACATGTGCACAGTGCAATGGCCCTAAAATTCTCTCTTTTGGGCAAATAACATAGTTTCTAGTTATTCCTTATTATGATAATATAATAATCGCATTCATTTCATGCTATTTACTTCTAAACTTGTCAGAACTTACTATGAACAAAATATATGGGAGAAAAGCTATCTTATCACATCAAAATGGGGGAAATAATAGCAGGTTCAAAACTGATATCTGCTATAATTTAGGCTTCGCAAATGCAGATGGTATAGACATAACTGAGGTCCTAAATATGTGATTCAGACATTGCAGTAACTGCCCTGGGGGAATTGCCCACAAACAACAGATGGCACAGGCAGATGTTGTAGTTTGTCAAACAAAATCATTTCAATAGTGGGAAAATTTTTGTTAGGTAGCAAATGAAGAAAGTTTGAATCAAATGAAATGATTTCATGCTGTCAAGGTAAAAGACAAAACTCCTTTTCATATCGAAATGGTTATTTCAGTGTGGTTGGTAGGATAAGGGAAGAAAGTTGAAAAAAAATGATCGTTCCTAAACCATGAAAAATTCAGTCAAAGAAACAGGATAGCAATTTGAAGTCCTGTGCCACAGTCCAAATATAGCTGAGAATATCTGCTACAATAATTCATTTTTATTATTTATTAAATTATTAAATGTGAATTATTAAAAATGTGATTTGAAATATACCAGTGCTAGGGTAGGATGCACTCACGGAGTTTCTCTGGGCTAGGTTGGAATGCAACAGTAGATCCTTTGTGTTTATAGATCTGTGAAGGTTATAAATGTGAAGAATGATCATAAAGTTGCTTTTACCATCACTTTCATAACTGCAAAAGTCTCCAAATGAGGCAGTTGTTAAACAAAGACTACCTGTATATTTCTTATTCTATTCCTTTTAATTACAAACTGCCCAGAGTTGCTGAGGGATTCAGCTGTTTCAAAATCAAATAAATGAAATACAATATTCAAGTTTGACTAGTCAATAAGAAACATGGCAAGTTCCATGAATTAATGCACTTGATTGAATGCAAATAACCTCCAACTTGATTGAACCCAGGCTCACCCATCTATACCACACTATTTGCATCAGACAAAGGCAAGATTTTCCCTCAAAGACAAAAAGATTTAGATAGGTTGAAGTGGTGTGTGAGGTCACTTTACAAAGAATTGGCCAAGTAGAATTGAGCTCTATGTGCTATTCAGGCAGAAGGCTCAACATCTCTCTAAATAATTACTACAGGTAGTCCTCATTCAATGAGTATTCATTTCAGATTGAAGTAACATCTGGAAGAATATATTGCACTCTCCCAATCTCTAAAGAAGAAATGCAGATAAATAAGTTTCATATTCTGAGATGGAAGCCAGTGATGCAACATACATACACTTTTTAAAAGAGAATGAAGCTGAAGCATATGGATGACATCTACTTAAATGCCAAAGAAAGTTCCGGTTATCCAATAGGAGACTGTGGAGACCGAAATAAAAAGTAGAGCAGCAGAAGATGGGATAAATTTAGGGTGCAATTCTCTTTCACTTTGTTGTCTTCCCAAGTTTACTTCACTTTCTTATCTTCACCAAGATCAAGTGGCCTGGTGTCAAAATACATAGCTCTTAATTTCAAAATAGACATAGGAAAATCTGGTCTTAGAACTCAGAGAATCAAAGCCAGAGCAGGTATTAAAAAACAGTAGAGACTGACTGTAAATTTTGTCCTATGCACAGACTTTCATAGAAGGCAGATATTTACTCTCTGCATTTGGTTCATTTACAACACCTAGTCTCGGGAAAATCATCAAATAAGATGCATCTGTAGAATAAAACAGTGATGGCATATGGCAAGTAGTCCCTCGAACTAAAAACAAACATTTGGAATTAACTGCTAGTATTAGAATTTTATTTCTGAAACCAATGGTTTTCTTTAAGAAGGCCAAGGGACCATACATTAAGAAGTCAAGTCTTGGTAAAAAAAAACACTAAGCAAAAAGACCAAAAATAGAAAAGACAAAAGAAAAAATTAAAAGGGAAAATGTGAAAAATAGTGTAGGGAAAGTCTTAAACAGAAATTTTGGGTGGTTGCCTCTTTGATAGCCAGAAATAGAATTCTGGGCAATTCATTGTGAGCAGACACTTTAAGCATGAGCCTCCACCCAAAAAAGTCAGCTAGAGAATGTTCTAGAAAATTGCTTTGCACAAGTACAATGTCTTATGTAATACTCAGAGTACAAAAAGAATATAGACTTTTCTAATTTAAGATTATTTAATTCTGTTGCAAAATAATATTGCTACATATTATGGAATCTAAACATTGTAAATCTGCTATTGTGTTTGTAACATGTACCCGGTGAATCATTTTCATGATTTGTGTTAAGTATTTCATTGATTGAATACTGCTTGATAATAGGATACATTTTTTTTTATAAGATTGCTGATGGCATGGCATACATTGAAAGAATGAATTACATTCATAGAGATCTTCGAGCAGCTAATATCCTTGTAGGGGATAATCTGGTGTGCAAAATTGCTGATTTTGGATTAGCAAGATTAATAGAAGACAATGAGTACACTGCTAGACAAGGTATTTACAATATTCTTTATGTACTGTCTAATATGGTAAATATTGTTTTATTAATATGTATAATGTGTTATTGAATTCTTGATCAGTTCAAGTTAGTTTATGTCTGAAATATAGGGGTCTCCTGCTTAAGCAGGGGATTAGACTAGAACAGAGGTCCCCAACCTTTTGGGCACCAGGGACCGGTTCCGTGGAGAGAGGTTTTTCTGCGGATCATAGGGTGCATGGTTTTCTGCGCTGCATCTCGCGGATGGGTCTTTGCTTGTTTGTGCAGACCGATTACTGGCATGCCGCAGCCCGGTACTGGTCCACAGATCGGGGGTTGGGGACCCCTGGACTAGAAGACCTCAAGGTCTCCTCCAACCCTATGATTATATCTTCTGTGTTCTAGTTTGACTAAGTGCTTTACTAATATTTTAATACTTTCTGAGATAGAATGCATATTCTTTATTTTTTTCCCATTTACTATAGTCATTAGCAATAGAAACTGGACATTCTCTAAAGTGGATTGTTCAATATACTTCTATCTTTTCTAAAACAGTTTTCTGAATTTGTTGAATTATTTATCAACAATATAAATTGCCAAAATAAATCCTTATCTCTCCAAAAGTAAAATTGTTCTTGAATAGGGATTTGTTTTATTATTAAACTTTGCAACATACCATGATTCATATTCAAGGTTATTTGCCAAACAGTTTATAAAGGAACAGTACCATCTGAACTTCAGATTATAGTCAGGTTCTGAAAGCTGCAGTTGTTATGTACATGTTATGTATACCATGCAAGTCATTTGTATAATAGAAAGAATAATTATGTGCTAGTTTTCCACATACACAGATTTGGCAACTTTTTTACAGTAGTTACCAAACTGCATTCTAAAATGCATAGATTTTCTCCATTATCTGTGTAGAACAACCTCAGCCTTGACAGGAGTACCATTAACCATATGTTAATTTGACAGTATTACTCACTTTGTTGTCACCCACGTTCTACTCCCACATGTATTCTCAATTAGACTTTTCTCTTTGAGTACAAGAAAGATACCTTTGCAGTTCTTTTCCAGCAGAAAGAGATCCAATCTCTAGATTAGTTCTTATGTTTAATAGAATGGATGCTATTATAACAATAGAAGACATTATCAAATTATCCTTTCCCATAAGAATCATATATGTATATTGTACCACCAAAATAATTTTTAAAATAATTATAAATTATAATATTAAAAGGCATTATTTTCTATGTTTAGGGGCCAAATTCCCAATTAAATGGACAGCACCTGAGGCTGCACTATATGGTCGGTTTACAATTAAATCTGATGTCTGGTCATTTGGAATTTTGTTGACAGAGCTTGTAACAAAGGGACGTGTGCCATATCCAGGTAAAAGAAGAAATTATCATTACTAATGTGTTATATCATTGCATCATCTGTTATTTATGTTAGGGGTTTTTTTTATAATCAGCTATTCTAATGAAATAAATTGTGTTAGCTAGTACCATACTTGAGAAAATACTACAGTAAATGCAAACTAGCTATGATACGGAAGCTGCAATTCAATGTTTAAAAAATGTAGAGCCACACTATTTTAGAACATCAAATTCACTGTGTTCATAAATAACATACAGTATAGTATGCCAGATCATTTTTACCATAGGTTTTTAAAGAAGCCAAAGCTAACCTTTGATGAGCAAAATAATTGTGTTATTTATACAACCAGTTTCTTCCTAGTTTTTTTCTTTTCTTTTTTTTCTTTTTCTTTTTTTCTACTGTTCTCTTACATCTCTTTGGAGTGTCCCAGAGGCAGAAAAATACATTGGGGATAAACTGGGAAACAACATATGGACATATTACATTAAGCCACTATTGTGTTCAATAATCCAAATATAAACTCTAGTTTCAGGCCAGAGTTGGACTTTCCCCAAACAAGCTATAGTTTGGAATAGTTCAAAATTTAAAAAGTATTTAATGGTGTGAATACGATCTATAAATACCCATTCCAAGTAAACAGTGACAGATTTTTGAAACCCTCTTCCGACTTGATAAAATATAAATATTAAAACTATTCTTTTAATTTTAGGAATGGTCAATCGGGAAGTTTTAGAACAAGTGGAACGTGGATATAGAATGCCTTGTCCTCAGGGATGCCCAGAATCTCTTCATGAATTAATGAAACTCTGTTGGAAGAAAGATCCCGATGAAAGGCCAACATTTGAATATATTCAGTCTTTCTTAGAAGATTATTTTACTGCTACGGAACCACAGTACCAGCCTGGAGACAATTTATAAATTGATGGCTTACATCCCATGCACAAATATGCCAAATGTAGAGTACTTTTTTTTTAAAATTTCTTGCTAATTGGAAGAACTCAAAAGAAAGCAAATTGCAATTTGCATGCTCTTTTTAGCTGGCAAACTGGAATTCTGAAATATGGTTGCACAAAACCACTTTTTAAAGTGTTATACCTGTATATAAATGTATCAATGACACATTTTTCTCCCATATTATATCAGGGTCCAAAAAAAAAAATACACTGAAAAAATGGGTGGTAAAATTAGCATTGCTATAACAGTGGAGCTGCTGTTTCTTTTTCTTCTAACTTTTAGGTCATTATTAAAGGCAACATCAGCTATTTAAATAAACCTGTAAATGAAAATGGTCAAAGGATAACAAAATAGTTTATGGGACCAACAATTCTATGTTAGTATTAAGAGGGCTTTAAATACAAGGTTTTCTTCTAGGCGCAGGGGTCCTCAACCTTGGCGACTTTACAAGTCCACAAGCCTTAAAGTCGCCAAGGTTGAGGACCCCTGCGTCTAGAGGCTCATTTCCTATTGATCTAGCTAGGGTAGCTCTCAGCAGATGGTAGCACTTGACCAACCTTCTCTGAATTCAGAAGGTAGACGTGGTTAGTTCTTGGAAAAGTTTCAGGAACACTGTAGCTATAGACTAGGTTGGAAAACGGGAAAAATATGGATGAAGGAAATGGAAAGGAAAAAAAATTAACTCTGTATTGTTCCCCAAAAAACTACATGTATGCGAAGTCACCAGGAGTCAACTTCAAAGAAAATTTAATTTTAAAGCAAGTAATTTATGATACACTTGATTAAATACTAGACCTCAATAATGGAACTGAAAAGCATGTTGCACTGTGCTGAAACTTTATATTAATAAATCATAACTGGAAAGTAGCATATTTTATTTCCTACATAGTACAATTAAGAATGAAGTTAACTTCATAAACCATTAACTCATTTTGTAATTAAGTTACTAGAGTACAATGTTAAACCTGAAACTGCAGAATGCAATAGAGGTTAAAGATAACATCTTAACCTTCAAGATGTAGTGTTTCAAAGTTCCAATTTCCAGTGAAACATATCCCAGTTTTTTATATATATTTAGAAGACACATCTGAAAAAGGAAGTAAAGTGGCAAATGCTTATGAAGACTCATCAATTAAAATGTTCAGGGATTCACTAGATTGCACAGCTTCTCTGTCAAAGCATTTATGAAAAACACTGTTTAAGATCTGAGAGCCCATCAATGGATCAGATCTAGATATGAACCTCAATGAATGAAATGAACTTCTATGTGGGGAGACATAGCCCCTCATACTATTCTGGAACATCTTCCAACCCCCACAGCATACTTTGACAGAGGTAAAGAATGGAGGGATTGATGTGAATTGTTTTCCCATTTCTGCAGTTCACAGAGTTGTCAGAATTCTGGATTTAGCCCAACATTGTAAGTGTTGGGATAATGATACTGGACAGTAGCCCAACTTTCTAATAATACAGAGTGATTCCCAGTCAACTAGACAATAAATGGTTGCATAACGATTCCTAAAACTCTTTACAAAACCATCAGATCAAAAATAAGAGTGGGCTGAATCCATCTTCTTGTGAAGAGTTAGATTTTTCGTAACCATTATGTATAGCTTTAAGCTATACCAATAGACTGAGCACCTAAGCCAAATTCAACTAATGATATTAAAACTGCACATATACACTACTTGCAAGTATACTGGGGAGTAGGAGCTATCATAACCTCTTATCATATCAAGCAATAAAATCCTCTTGGCATTTTAGAATTTTCCACTCGAAACAAATGTTGCACTTCAAAGCTTTTCTGTGAAAATGATAATTACTGCTATCAAAAAAACCGCCCAGATTTTATATAAACTTATAAAATTGTGCAATCAAGTGGCATTTTCTTTTCTCGTTTATACATCCCAAAACTATGAAATTTTGAAAGGGCTATGTAGCAAATAATACAGGATTGTAATTTCTTTTATATTCTGAAATGGGTAGTGCAGTTGTGTTTATTTAATAATGCATATGCCAGAAAACTAGTCTGGTGTTATTTGGATTTTAATTAAAATGCAACAAATCATTGTAACAAATGTATAATACTGAAATTAAAAAACAGAAATTTAATGAGTTTATTGAAGAAAAATATGTATTTTAAGCGTTATACCTTCCATGTTTGTTTTTCCTTATTTTATAGTGTATTACCTCAAGATTTTAATGTGAGCAAATAATTCAACAAACACTTTTCTATATATAGTAATACATGTAAAAGTGTGATTATTTTTATAAAATATGATGTTGAATTTGTTTCACAAGATTGCTTTTAAAGTTCTAATTACAAAATTATTTTTTAAGAAAATAACCTGATAAGTTCCAAGTTGCTTTGAAATGAAACAATCCTATCTATACTACGTTTAATTGACTAAATGTAATTAATTCAGTGAGGCTTACAAGTTGACATGCATAGCACTGCTCTATTTCTTTTTATATTTCTTGATCTTTATAGAATAATCTGAAGTATGTTATTTTATTTGTATTTGTTAGTAGATTTCAACAGAATACATCATCTTGAAGAGCCATGATTCACTTATAAGATTTTTTTTCTTGCCCTAAAAATATTAGAATTTTTTTTAGTCCTTTCTCTGGATAGGTTTGCATATCAAAATAAGCCAAAGCAAGCATACATTATTATTAAATGATACTTATGCTTCTTCTGTGAGTATAAGCTAAGCAAATCAAGAAACTTCTATTATTGATACAAGCGCGGGATCCCAAATCAAGAAATTGAACTCAGACATTATTCCTGATTTGCATTTTTAAATTTTAATTTTTCTTGATTTGTTTAACTGGTATCTAATAGCAGAAGGAGCTAAGCCAGACAGTGTGCACGAGCACACTTGTTCTTTCACAGGAAGTCTCTTTCCACTGTATGAAACTGGAATGCTACTTCTTTAAAATGCACTGTCATCTTCCATTAAATATTGGAAAACACTAACCATTACATGTGCATAAGGCACTTTCTTATATTTGCTAACATTGTAAATGTGTGCATAAGGCACTTTGTTACTTTATAAACACAATAGATATGCATACATCTCATGGTCTCTGGGATGAAGTATCTCTGTTTAGAAATTTTGGTGGATACTGTACGATGGGCCCTCATAAAAAAAATCATGAAGTATGTTTCCACAATCTTGAAGACAAGTGAAGGCTAGGGATGGGAAGGAGCTACTTATAACAATGTAAAGATCTTGGAATTTCTTCTTCCTGCGCTATGTGATTTGGTGGTTAACTGTTAAGAAAGTACTGTATCCCCTTTTGTCTAAGTGGTAACTTTCCTACTAAATTAATTGTCCTTCGTTGGACAGGGAGCAATAAGCACAATTTCTACACATTTTCAGTTAGAAACAAAGGGTGCCACGATTTTCTGATAGGGCTCCTAGTTTCATTGGATCTTTCAATGGGAAAGTCCAGTATAACCTCAAACTATTTTTTGTGAATTTTATTCCATGCCTCCTGCACAATCTTATTCTTTTGTCAATACTGTACAGCATGACCCAGCATCTCCAGTAACACTATTTTTAAAAAAGTAGAATTACTAGAACAATTTTCAGAATAACAAATGCAAATTTATTACATTTTCAATTCCTATGTTTATTGCATTTTCAGCACTTCCTGTACTGTAATCATTGTTAATCAGTTAAGAATGATTTTTATATTGTATTGAAAACTATTGTATAACATTTCTGATAGAAACTGTATTGCAAGCCTTGTGTATCAGTTTTGTTGAAGCTACCTTGTGTGGTAACCTTTTATTTTGTTTGGTTTTCCTATCATACTATATTGACAAGCTTAAATATTTTTAATATTTTATTACTTTTGCATAATTAAACTTCCCAAAGCTTAATTAGTGCATCTTCTGTTACTAAAGTAGAAAAATGGATTAATATTGTATGGAAATTTAAACAGATTAACTTTTCTTAAGCGACTCTTTTTGTGTAAGTGCATCCCCAACATTGTTTTTAGCATGATACATGTTAAAATTCTAACATTCCTCTAAATTTGTTATGGAGCACAAAATAGTATTTATCGCAGTGGTTCTCAACCTTTTTAATGTTGCGACCCCCAACCAGTTGTAAGTCGAGGACTACTCAACCGGTCGTAAGTCGAGGACTACTCAACTGGTGCAGCACCGTTTGCAGAATGGGACTTTTGGCGGCTCAGCAGGGCAGAGACAGCCTGGACAATTCCTATTGGCTTTTGAAAGCCAATAGAATTAGACTCTATTCAAGAGAGTCTATTCTATTGGCTTTCAAAAGCCAATAGAATAAAAGGGAGTAGCACAGCTAAGGAAAAGGAAGAAAAAAAATGGCAGACTGCATTGTTTGGCGAACCCCGTGAAATGGTCGTTCGACCCCAAATGGGGTCCCGACCCACAGGTTGAGAACCACTGATTTATCGGCTGTGGAATAGAAACTGGTATTGGGGACACTTGCCTTTCTACAAGTTTCAAAATTTAAAATTCTAAAATATAATTTACAACATTAATTGATAGAGTGATTATGCTAGCATGTATACTATTATTATGCAATAAAATTAAGCCTAAATTTGACCTAACTGAATAGACCAGGGGTGTCAAACTACCGGCCCACAGGCCGGTTTCATCACCCCGAAGCAGCGCCCAAACCATTGCCGGCAATGGAAAAAGAGTCGCGATACGTCACACGAGGTGGCAAGTTTGACATCCGTGGCATAGACAAAGTTAAGTCATATATAACTTATGAATTGAACCAGTTCTACAGTAACATTTTTAATTGACAAGAGTGGTCGTATGCCACTATGCATACTATTGTTATGCAATAAAATTAAACCAAAAACTAACTTAGAGTTAACATCCTGTAAGTTTGTATCAGCAAAATCCTCAGAAAAAGGATTAATAACAGTAAGAACCTCTTTGGCGATGCCCTTTCTAATAAACCCATGATGGATCTTATAAGGAGGGGAGGGGAAAGGAGAGGGGGTTGGGAATGGTTTGACGTTCTGGACGTCACTTTAAAGCTTTTTTTAGATGCGTGGATGGCGAACTACATCTAGGATCTGTATTCTTAACGACGTTATCTAAACTTGAAAAAGCTAAGCAGGATTGGATGTGGCTAGGGCAGGGGTAGGCAACCTTGGCTCTTTTATGACTCGTGGACTTCAACTCCCAGAATTCCTGAGCCAGCTTGGCTCAGGAATTCTGGGAGTTGAAGTCCACGAGTCATAAAAGAGCCAAGGTTGCCTACCCCTGAGCTAGGGCTTGGATGACACGCCATCCGGAAATCCGGAAATTGAAAAATAATCTGGAAAATACTTTTTTTAAAAAACCAACCCACTTTTGAATTGCTGCCAAACGCCTCCCCTTCCCCAAAACACCGGACGTATTTACTCGGCTACTGAAAGACGTAAGCAGCTCTACACCTCTTTAAAGGATTAGGGTTGCCCATTTATAAAGTTTTCCTAGACCACATACACACACACACGCTTTTGACCTGACAACCAACTGCAGAGGTTGGGAACAAAAGCTCAACTTCTGTTTGACAGAGAAGGGGAAGAACACGACGCGCAGTAAACAAGCCGGTTGCCCCTTCCTCCAGCTCCCTCCCCTCTCCAGGGCCGCCACGCCCTTCCTGCACGCCAATCGGCGTCTAAGAGGAATTCTCAAGCGCGAGAGTCGCTGTCTTGCTTCCTTGAGTGGCGAGCGCTGCTTGCGGGATGGGGAGAGGGAGGATCAGGGGTCTGGCTGTGAGCGATGTCCGCTTCCCCACGTCTCTGGCTCACCACGGCTCAGATGCCATGGTAAGCGCAGCGGTGCTCGGCAGAGCGAGGGCGGGGACGGCGGGAGGGCAAGCAGCACCGGCCTCAGGTGCGAGGGTGCCGAAAAGTTCTTTGACCCAGTTCTACCGCAACTTGCAAGAGCGTTACTCCGCGCTGTTCCTTCTCGTCCAGGGAGGCTTTTGCAGGGGTTCTTAACCTTGGCAACTTTAAGACTTGTGGACTTCAACTCCCAGAAAGAAAAAAAAAAGCTGGCTGAGGAATTCTGGGAATTGAAGTCCACAAGTCTTAAAGTTGCCAAGGTTGAGAACCCCTGCTTTAGGGGCTCTTTCTCCAAGTTAAACAGAGCTCCGTCTGCCTTTTCTCAAGATTGAGGCCTGCTTGCCTGGAACTTAATGTGAGGCAAGTTCCGTTTGTTGGACTCCCGCGATCTCGATTTAAGGCAATTTGGATTATAGACGCCACGCCAATTTTCGGTTGTGTCCCGTGTAAGTCAGCATTGTTCGTGTGGCGCTGCTTTCCCAGGTTTCTTTATTTTTCTATTTAGCATCCAGATCCAGACTATTCCGCAGCCTACGTTGTAATAGAAACGGATGCTCCCGATGGCTTGAAAGGTTGTGGCTTTACATTTACGCTGGGAAAAGGCACAGAAGTGGGTAAGTTCTTGTGCTATTCCCAGGGTTGGCTTCCCAAACCACAAGAATTTTTCAATAAATAACACCTTGCTTCCTTTTGGAAAATATCCTCTTCAGGACAGACTTTTCTTACATGTTGCTATTTCAACTTCAAAGACTGGTTTAATCACAACACATGTCACAATTTATTTAAGGAACCTAAATTAACAGTACGATAATCCCATTTTGGTTTGTCAATAAATATCATAACTCATGTTCTGACTTGTGTAAGTGATCAATATTTGTAGATGTGTGCTTTAAAAATGTAATAGTTGAGTTTACCTTGCTCTGCTTGTTGCTTACCTTCTCTCCATTACAACATACCTACAAGCTGCCTCCTTTTTTTTGTCGACATCTGAAGTTTATTGGAATTGAATTGTGTGTGCCTAGAAAAACATTCCTAGACCTCACTATGTCAGTACTGGAATTTCTATTTTTATAGAAAGAGAGACAGATTCTGGGACCTATCTTGTGTGTCTACGTGTGTTACTTTAATATACCCAATAACAAAAGTTTCTTAGATAACAATTACAATTAGATTGTTTTTTTCTATATTTAGGGGGTTTTTTCCACTGTTCACCATATTCTAAATGAATAGATATGGTAATACTGTATTTGTAGTAACCTCTAGATGGTGATTATTTTTTTCAGTTATCAGTGCAGTCCATGCACTGTCAATTCACATAATTAATAAAGATTTGGATGACATAATCAGTGATTTTCGAGGATTCTACAGGCAGCTCACCAGTGATGGGCAGCTTCGATGGGTAAGATAACTTACAGTATTTTCAACAAGGCTAATATATGGGTGTAAGTGTTCTTTAAGAACATAATAAAAGAAAATAATTTGATTTTATATAGTTGCTTTATTCAAAATGCTACATAAAATAGGACTTTCAAAGAAAATGGTGCATTACTATGACCTAAAATAGAAATATTATTTGAATTCTTGTATTTTTGTCACCTGACCTTTTACTTATTCATTTACATTTTTAAGTCATAGAATTTTGTGACTTTCCTTACCTCCAGCTTTGGCAGTTTTGAATTCCCTTCCTATTTTCCTATCTGCTTCTGAGCATATATGAAAAATATTAACATCAAGGTCAAAATTCAAAGAAAATCCCATTAATCTGAAAGGGATTGGTCTGCATATTGTAATGAAAACCTAAATTTGATCAGTAATCCTTTATTCTTGAGACATTCCTACTCCTAAAATCCCAATATGGCACCATTTCTTCCTAAAAGCCTAAAAGAAGGCATTGATAACATGGTAGGTGTTTGAAAAGAAGAGGAATTACTAGAAACAAATGTTTATAAGGACTCTCCATCCCCATCACCCCAATTTTCATACGTGATAATTCCAATGAATTCTATAAGAGTAAAATTCCCATTATGTGGAAATGGAGTACATATATAGCATCCTATTGAAATATTGATTGGATAACACATAAACAGTGCTGATCACCTTGAACATTTGAGGAAAGGCTAAACATTTTGTAAATTTGCCTTGGATTAGGGGATAAATTAGGAGTTCCTCTGAGTAATCCTCATTGGGCAAACATAGTATTAAACACTGATATATTTTGGCCAAACCAGAAAGAGAATGGGGACCAAAGCTCATTTTAAGCTTCATTTTTCCATTAGTAGCAGGAGTCCCTCAATGGAAATAGTGAAGTTGAGCAGTCAGTTCTGAACTGTCCTCTCCTTGCAAACTTTTGTTTAAGAGAATCTTCTTTGAGGTATCTGAGGTTGGGTGCCCTTAACAGGCTTCAGATCAGTAGCATGATCTTGCTATGGGCATAGGCCTGCTAAGATATTGTGTTGTAGTTACTGCTCTGCAGTGGCTGTGATACTTTTTAGGACCTGAGCTTTGCTTTTCCAGGACTCTGCCTTAGACATTCTTGCATCCATGAACTACATCTGTTGAGTTAGCTTTCAGAACCTGGAAGACTCAATAGCCATGTCACCTGGGTGAAGATCAAACACAGGAGCTAAATATACCAATGCCACTGTCTGAACTGGTTTGAATACCCAGCTCCAGAAGAAACTTGGCTTTTGGAAGACAAAGAATGCACTGAGATCACCCAGACAACAGGCATTGGTAAATAGCTGTTGATGCAGACTTCCATCTTTTTTCCGTTCCTTCTGTGAACTTCTGAAGAATTAGAACCAGTTCTTGAGAACCAAGAACAAACAGCCTAAAGTTACAGTTGGTCATCCATGCCATTTCCCTTTCTTTCTGGTTCTTTTTCCAACCCAATGTATTTATTACATATAAACTGGCTTTTCAGTCACTCTTTCCCTCCTTCTATTCAATTCCTTACTCCCAAAACAAAGGTGCATATAGGAAGAACCTCCTTATCCAAAACTCACTCACTCTAAGACGCATCAGTTTGTGCAGACACATTTTGGGCTTGTTCACTTTTGCAAAAAATACACTGTACATGATGTCCATTGTCAGAAAACTTCAGAGTCTAGACCAGATAGTCATCAAAAGTCAATATTGACTCAAAGGCACCAAAACAAAAATTCTGTACAGTTATAGACTACCACTGTGAATAGTATAGTATTTAATTTATTTAAATCTCACTGAGCACTTTCTTAATGAATAAACGTTTGCAACATGTCTCCTAAACAAGGATGACAGACTTACAGAGCTGTGAGTAATCTTTTAATTATGTAAAGCTAGATCTTGTGTAGCTAATGTGTGCCTAGCAGTTTTAAAATCAAACTTTTTCTTGAAAGTGTCCAGTTCAGTAATCCACAAATGATAGCAAAGATAGAAACCTTACATATACTTGTGCTTGGCTGTCATAATAATTTAATAACATAGGTTTCTTTTTTTTCTTTTTTCTTTCTTTTTCTTTTTTCTTTTTCTTTTTGCTAATAGATTGGTCCTGAGAAAGGAGCTGTACATTTGGCCACAGCTGCCATTTTGAATGCTATCTGGGACCTCTGGGCCAAACAAGAAGGAAAGGTAAAGATTTAGAACAAGTAAACAAAAATATCACTCTTTATCCCTGAACAAACACTGTTCTCTTCCATCCTCTCCTGCAGTGTCTCTGTTTTTCATGGATAAACATGAAAAAGTGTTTTAAGTATTTTGTATGTTGGGGATTTAAATTGTTTATATATTCTGCTTTTCTGTGGTTTTGAACCAATATTTTCGTAAATTGTAAAAATTACATATTGCTCAATTATTACAAATAGTGTAGGAATGTAGTCTGAGTCATTCAGGTCTTCTCTTCACAATCCTATTTTTACATTGTCACCTCTGTATCAAACTTCAAGGTTTTAGAATTTTTGTATATTGTTTTGCTTCTATCTTGGTGCTTCAAATCATAGAAGGCAAGAATGCCTTGGAACATATACTCAACCTGGAATAAAAATCCAACTCTTCCTCCCTTCTAAACTATCTTTCATTTATCATTTAGTTTTGCTGTTTTAAGTTTTTTTTTTTTAAATAGATTATAAAAAACTCTCTTTCATTTATCAGCCTAGTAAAAATGTGATGGCTGGTTGAATAGATAGAACTCCTATAATTTCCAGAACATTGTGAAGATCTAGAAGCCTCCTCACAATATCACTGTAGAACATTATCATATTTTGTAGGTTACTTAATTGATTAGACCAGGGACAAGGAACAGAGCACTCTTAAGAGACTCTCTTTGAATTGCAAGTCCTGGCATTTGTCTCTTGACTTGTGGAGGCAGAAATAATAGTTCAGCAATTTTTGGCAAGCCACAAGTTGCCCTCCTCCCATATATTGGGCAGGATTTCATCATATGCTAATATGATGAAGTAAAAACAAACAAAATAGAATTCCAAGTAGCAACCCTCAAACAATATGCTAAATGAGTGGATCACACCATACTTACTCATCACCCCAAATTTATAAACATGTGTGCCAAGTCTATAGAAGTAAAACGTTTCTTCCAGAAATGAAATGGTGTCAGAGGGATAGCTCTTTCTACCTGCCAAATATTTGCAGGCAAGGAAACATGTACAGGAATGTTACAGGATAAACTTAAAATAAATGTATATGAAGCAGATACTCTTGATTTCAAAGCATTTGTCCTTTGTAGTTCAAAGCTGGCGCCTTGTATGATGTAGTGGATGCTTTATCAGGCACAGTTTACTATGCAAGCCCTAGAGATTGGATCAACAATGTATCCATAGCTGGCTTGTGGATTGGCCTGCTTTATGTCTAATAAGGTGAATATCTTCCCTTGAAGTCCAATATTGAAGAAATATTGGCTGGAGAATTTTGCTCTTTGTTTGTTGACTCTAAAAGGAACAAATACATTCCAGATTATGGGCTTAAATATTCCAGGACTCAAAAAATAATGAGAACCCAGACTTCTAGATGTAATAATTAATCAGACAGTGCATTAGAATTTTGATTTTATTTTGGTTGTGTTTGCTTGATTTCTTTCAAAGCTGCTTTCTTGTCAGGATTAGTTCCTATTTTGGATAAGCCTCTCCATTTCTTTTACATTTGCTTTTGAATCCTAATAGTTTTTTCCTCGAACCCTAATACTCGTTGTTTCCTTTGGAGTGTTCCAAGTGAATAAAACAATATTTTAAACAGACATGTTAGATGACATCTTGTGATTTTTATAATCTAGTTACATGTCTCAGAAAATCTCCCCATATTGGGTCCCAGATAGTGGCTTACAGTATCCTGGTATTTTTCAAGTAAAAGAAATGGAAGCCTTTTTCATTTTCCATTCTTGCTGCTATAATCCTGACTAGATAAAAAAAAGTAGTAGGAGCAAGTCCCAGTGAAAGATGATAACTGCTTACCCTCAGCTTTCCTGGTTGGATAGACAGCCTAGTGATAGAAAGAGCCTTACAGGATCTAGAGACGCTCCTTGGAATCTACTGAGATATTGCCCATGTAATGTATGGCAGCTGCCTAGCCAGTGGTTTGAAAATTCTGACAGAAATTCAGAGACACTGCTACATAATGTGCCTAAGACAATGGTGGCGAACCTATGGCACGGGTGCCAGAGGTGGCACTCAGAGCCCTCTCTGTGGCCACGCACGCTGTAACCCCAGTCCTAGGCCTTCAGCTGAGTTTTATAAAACCTTTCTGCTTTAGGCCTCCGCTGCCGTGTGCAAAAAAAAAAAAAGGTTCAGTCAGTCAATTTCAACTTCTTGCGGGGGAAAAAAAAAGATCTTGCAAAGTTGGAATTGATTGATTGATTGAACTTTTTAATCCCACCAAGTCTGCCGTTATCACTGCAGCCATGCCCACCCAATGGGCCACACCCCCAATTGGCCACACCCAGCCAATGGGCCACACCACCCAGTACCCGTCGATTTATAAGTGGGTTTTGGGTTGCAGTTTGGACACTCGGTCTCTAAAAGGTTTGCCATCACTGGCCTAAGAGGTTGCTGGGTATTTCCAGATCATGAATAATTGTGACTAGACTAACCTACACTCACAAAGAGTCAGTACTGGCTTTCCCACATTTAGTTTTTGGGAACGCAGGAAGTGCATAGTCTTTTATTACTGTGATCATCTTTGAAGTAGTTCATAAATCCCAACATGTGCATTTAACAGTCTGGATCGTTGCAGGGAGGATACTGTAATCTGCAGCAATGTGTGTGTGTGTGTGTAATGATTTTTGTGTTCTAAAATGTTATTTCTATGTTTAAGAATTTCAGAATGTTTCTTTCTCTCTCCCCTGCCCTCTTTTTTTAAAAGCCTCTCTGGAAACTGCTGGTTGACATGGTAAGAAAAAAAAATAAAAAATCAAGCCATTATTTATATTTATATTTATATCTATATCTATCTATCTATCTATCTATCTATCTATCTATCTATCTATCTATCTATCTATATATATATATATGTTTTCTGAGGTTTTCGCGGGTGTTTGTATGTAGGTCTTTGGTTGTTCGGGTTTTCTCCCACGTAAAATTGGAAGTGTCTTGGCGACGTTTTGATGAAGTCCCATTCGTCATCTTCAGGCTGGTGCTTTCAGCTTCGTGCTTTGAGGAGCAATGTGCGGTCTTAGCTGTTTCTTCCTTTTAACTTCCAGTGGGGGTATGAACTGATTGGGTGGGAGCTTGGCTGTGTTCTGATTGGGTGGAGGTGTGTTCTGATTGCTTAGGGGCTTGGCTGTGATCTGATTGGCTGGGGGGTTGGCTGTGCTCTGATTGGCTGGGGGAGTGTTCTGTTTGGTTGTGCTCAGGTTAGTCTGAGTTGCAGGGGGGTTTAAGATTTTGGGCTGTCTTGCTATTTTTTGGCTTCGCGTTCGTGGTCGTGCCTCATCTTCATGAAGGGTGTCAGTTTGCTTCATGTATGGATTGGAGGGGTTTAAAGTGGCTAATGATGCAGCTGTGGTCTGGCTTCTGGTTTGTGGTCGTGCCTCATCATCGGTGTGGCTTTGGGTTTGCTTTTTGCGTGGATGTGGGGGGGTGACATCCTGTGTGGTTTTTGTGAGTGTGGGTCTGGTATCATTTTTTTGTGTTAGGGAGTCGTTTGTCAATAAGGGCGGGTTTCCAAATGGCTGATAGGCGGGAGGTATCATCTCGCTTGTTCATGCTGTGTGGGCGTTTTTCTATCTCGATGGCTTTTCTGATTATTCTGTTATTAAATCTTCACTTTTGGCAATGGTTCTGATATTTTTAAAGTCAATTTCATGTCCTGTGGCTTTAAGGTGTTGGACCAGAGAGGATGTTGGTTGCTCTTTTTTGACTGAGTTCTTATCTTCTTCAACAGAAGAATAAGTGCACGCATTGAAGAACATAAGAACTCAGTCAAAAAAGAGGAACCAACATCTTCCCTGGTCCAAAAAATAGCAAGGCAGCCCAAAATCTTAAACCCCCCTGCAACTCAGACTAACCTGAGCACAACCAAACAGAACACTCCCCCAGCCAATCAGAGCACAGCCAACCCCCCAGCCAATCAGAGCACAGCCAACCCCCAGCCAATCAGAGCACAGCCAAGCCCCTAACCAATCAGAACACACCTCCACCCAATCAGAACACAGCCAAGCTCCCACCTAATCAGTTCATACCCCCACTGGCAGTTAAAAGGAAGAAACAGCTAAGACCACACATTGCTGCTCAAAGCACGAAGCTGAAAGCACCAGCCTGAAGATGACGAATGGGACTTCGTCGAAACGTCGCCAAGACACTTCCAATTTTACGTGGGAGAAACCCGAACAACCAAAGACCTACACACACACACACACACACACACACACACACACACACACATATATATATACTGACTTAGTATGTTTAAATATATTGAGAACACTCAGACTAGACATCATAACTAACTAAACTGTTAATATTGTAGATTTTAAAAAAATGTTTAAATTTAGATTTGAAGGTAGATAATCTTGTGCACTCATTTATTTTTGGGTTTATCTTCAAAACTTTTTTCTGCCTGAAACAATCATCCATGAAATTTTATATTTCTGACTTATTTATTTATTTTCTGATCTTGGAATCTCAAAGTGATTAATTTAATGCTTTTGGGATGCAATTTTGAAAATAATTGTAACTAGATAACTCATGACCTGTTGGGTCTTTGTTTCAGTTGTGTCACCATTTCAGAGATATTTATTTACCTAAACAAATTAACAGAATGACTTTTGGCAAATAAAAAAGCATGAGAGTAGGAGCGATTTCTGACTTGCTGCCAGCTTCGCCATTGATTTTGCTTGTGGGAAGTTACAGGGAGAAAGTCAATGGGCAAGCTGGCAGGGAAGGTACAAGTTGCTCAGGTAAGTCTCCCCCATCTACATACCTTTCCCTATTCCCTCTGTGCTCATGCCATGTCAGATACCTGTGAACCCTTGCACACTGTCTTCAACCTGCACTCTCCATGACCTGCACTTCATATTTGCGCATCCTCCCTGACCCTCCTTGTACCACTCAGGCAGCCTCATACACCTTCCATGTTCTGTACCATGTCAATCGCACATCCCCAACTCTCAGCACTTTCTTAGTCATTCACTTACTACCTCCTTCACCTGGCAACAGCCACCTACCTTCCTACTGGCCTTCAATTTGCAGCTGCTTGATAGCTTTCCCACTGATTTTACTTGTGGAAAGCTGGCAGGGGCCATCAGCAGTCATGACTGAGTTTAAATTTCATGCCAGTTCCCCCATCAACTTCTGGAAAGCTGGCAGGGAATCTTGGAAATGAAGATGACTTGATTCTAACTGACCATGGTAACGTGGCAGCACTTGAAGCAGCCGCAACTTTGTGAAATTTCAATCCCACAGAAGTGATGGTTCTTAGATTTTGGATGTATTCTGTTTATTAGCCCATTTGAGATGCCTTGGCTCAAACATTTTGTCTTGTTGTTATAAAATGAATGAGTCAAACTCACTCAAGATAAAGTTTAATAATAGTTCTTTTATTCTTGTGTTATTCGAACAGAAAACAAGGCAGGTGCTCAATCACAGTTGACTAATACATGTTACTTGTTCGTTATCTTATACAGTTTGTCACAATAGCATAGTTACCCAGCTAGGTTAAACAATATTACTTTTTGCCTGATTAGGCTAAACCAAGACTCAATAAGCAACTGCCCAGCTAGGCTACCCAAGTTTCTGTCAAAGATTCTGCCCAACTAGGCTAATCAAATAACTGCACCCAACAAATAACTGTGCCCAACAAGGCTATTCAAATAACTGTGCCCAAAAAGGCTACTCAGGTTGCTGTAAGTATTGCTGCCCAACAAGGCTACTCATTCACACATTCAATACTTACAAACACTTAACAGCATTTGGCCAGGCTGTGTTAGAGTGGGTTGGGAATTAGACTTCAGGGCATCCCCATGGAGATCTCACGCTTCCGAAGTCTATTGCATTTTATTTCTCCTTTTATATCCAACTTGTTTATTCCAAGTCTAAATTCATGACACGTCAGAAATGTTACAGATGATTTGTGTACATCCACTCCTTGTTTTGTTACTTCTTGAAAAGTGCAGCATAAGCGTGTTACATTCTGTACACCACTTGATGTGCCAGCTGTTATCTGTTGCTCACACGCACACACATACATACCCATCCACTCTATACCTTGTCATACCATGCATTCCAGCAATGTGAGTTTTCTGATGGGTTCATGAATAGGATAAACATGGCTGTTCTTTAGTTATATTATAGACATGACTTTATATATTTAATAAGTATGCTTTTGTATACTAAATACTATATTCTAGAAAGTATTTATCTAGAGATGGATAGGTAGGTAGGTAGATATTGAGAGGGAGAGAGAGAGAGAGAGAGAGAGAGAGAGAGAGAGAGAGAGAGAGAGAATTCATTATTATGATGCATCATTTCACCCAATTGAACATTACAAGCATAGGGTTAGGGTTAGGTCTCCATGAATTCAGACTGCATAATGGACATCGCCAATGAACCCGGGTCGTAGGGGTATACTTAGGAGGGCACTGACCTTTTCTCCCTGCTTTATCTATATTTCCTTGTAAAATACGTGGGAAAATCCCCTTGAGGAAAAACCCCAATAGGGTTATGGTTAGGTCTACATGAATTCAGACTGCATAATGGACATCGCCAATGAATTCGGGGCTCAGGGGTATGGTTAGGAGGGCACTGACCTTTTCTCCCTGCGTTATCTATATTTCCTTATAAAATACGTGGGATAATCCCCTTGGGGAAAAACCCACATAGCGTTAGGGTTAGGTCTCCGTGAACTCAGACTGCATAATGGACATCGCCAATGAATTCGGGGCGTAGGGATATGCTTAGTAGGGCACTGACCTTTTCTCCCTGCGTTATCTATATTTCCTTGTAAAATACGTGGGAAAATCCCATTGTGGAAAAACCCACATAGGGTTAGGGTTAGCTCTACATGAATTCAGACTGCATAATGGACATCGCCAATGAATTCGGGGCACAGGGGTATGCTTAGGAGGGCACTGACCTTTTCTCCCTGCGTTATCTTTAATTCCTTATAAAATACGTGGGAAAATCACCTTGGGGAAAAACCCACATAGGGTTAGGGTTAGGTCTCCATGAATTCAGACTGCAAAATGGACATCGCCAATGAATCTGGGGCACATGGGTATGCTTAAGAGGGCACTGACCTTTCCTCCCTGTGTTATCTATATTTCCTTGTAAAATACGTGGGAAAATCACCTTGGGGAAAAACCCACATAGGGTTAGGGTTAGCTCTACATGAATTCAGACTGCATAATGGACATCGCCAATGAATTCGGGGCACAGGGGTATGCTTAGGAGGGCACTGACCTTTTCTCCCTGCGTTATCTTTAATTCCTTATAAAATACGTGGGATAATCCCCTTGGGGAAAAACCCACATAGCGTTATGGTCTCCATGAATTCAGACTGCATAATGGACATCGCCAATGAATTCGGGGCGCAGGGGTATGCTTAGGAGGGCACTGACCTTTTCTCCCTGTGTTATCTATATTTTCTGGTAAAATACATTGTAAAATCCCATTGGAGAAACAACCACTTAGGGTTAGGTCTCCATGAATTCAGATTGCAAAATGGACATCGCCAATGAATTCGGGGAGCAGGGGTATGCTTAGGAGGGCACTGACCTTTTCGCCCTGCGTTATCTATATTTTCTGGTAAAATACATTGGTAAATCCCATTGGGGAAGAACCCACTTAGGGTTAGGGTTAGGTCTCCGTGCATTCGGACTACAAAATGGACATCACCAATGAACCCGGGGCGTAGGGGTATGCTTAGGAGGGAACAGACGTTTTCTGCCTGCGTTATCTATATTGCCTTGTAAAATACATGGGAAATCCCATTGGGGAAAAATCCACTTAGGGTTAGGGTTAGGTCTCCGTGAATTCGGACAGCAAAATGGACATCACCAATGAATTCGGGGCGCAGGGGTATGGTTAGGAGGGCACTGACTTTTTCTCCCTGCTTTATCTATGTTTCTTTGTAAAATACATGGGAAAATCCCCTTGGGGAAAAACCACGTAGGGTTAGGGTTAGTTCCCCATGATTTCAGATTGCATAATGAACATCGACAATGAATTCGGGGTGCAGCGGTATGGTTAGGAGGGCACTGACTTTTTCTCCCCGCGTTATCTATATTTCCTTGTAAACTACATGGGAAAATCCCCTTGGGGAAAAACCACTTAGGGTTAGGGTTAGGTCTCCATGAATTCAGACTGCATAATGGACATCGCCAATGAATTCGGGGTGCAGGGGTATACTTAGGAAGGTGCAGACTTTTTCTCCCTGCGTTATCTATATTTCCTTATAAAATAGGTGGGATAATCCCCTTGGGGAAAAACCCACATAGGGTTAGGGTTAGGTCTCCATGAATTCAGACTGCATAATGGACATCGCCAATGAACCCGGGTCGTAGGGGTATACTTAGGAGGGCACTGACCTTTTCTCCCTGCTTTATCTATATTTCCTTGTAAAATACGTGGGAAAATCCCCTTGAGGAAAAACCCCAATAGGGTTATGGTTAGGTCTCCATGAATTCAGACTGCATAATGGACATCGCCAATGAATTCGGGGCGCAGGGGTATGCTTAGGAGGGCACTGACCTTTTCTCCCTGCATTATCTATATTTTCTGGTAAAATACATTGAAAAATTACATTGGGGAAAAAACCACTTAGGGTTAGGGTTAGGTCTCCGTTTATTCGGACTGCAAAATGGACATCGTCAATGAACCCGGGGCGCAGGGGTATGCTTAGGAGGGCACTGACCTTTCCTCCCTGCGTTATCTATATTTCCTTATAAAATACATGGGATAATCCCCTTGGGGAAAAACCCACATAGGGTTAGGGTTAGGTCTGCATGAATTCAGACTGCATAATGGACATTGCCAATGAATTCGGGTCGCAGGGGTATGGTTAGGACGGCACTAACCTTTTCTCCTTGCGTTATCTATATTTACTTGTAAAATACGTGGGAAAATCACCTTGGGGAAAAACCCACTTAGGTTGAGGTGTCCGTGAATTCGGACTGCAAAATGGACATCAACAATGAACCCGGCGCGTAGGGGTATGCTTAGGTGGGCACTGACCTTTCCTCCCTGCGTTATCTATATTTCCTTGTAAAATACGTGGGAAAATCCCCTTGGGGAAAAACCACATAGGGTTATGGTTAGGTCTCCATGAATTCAGACTGCAGTATGGACATCGCCAATGAATTCGGGGCGCAGGGGTATGGTTAGGAGGGCACTGACCTTTTCTCCCTACATTATCTATATTTTCTGGTAAAATACATTGGAAAATTCCAGTGGGGAAAAAGCAACTTAGGGTTAGGGTTAGGTCTGCATGAATTCAGACTGCACAATGGACATCACCAATGAACCCAGGGCGCAGGGGTATGCTTAGGAGGGGACAGACCTTTTCTCCCTGCGTTATCTATATTTCCTTGAAAAATACATGGGAAAATCCCCTTGGGAAAAAACCCACATAGGGTTAGGGTTAGGTCTCCATGAATCAGACTGCATAATGGACATCTCCAATGAATTCGGGGAGCAGGGGTATGCTTAGGAGGGCACTGACCTTTTCTCCCTGCGTTATCTATAGTTTCTGGTAAAATACATTGGAACATCCATTTGGGGAAAAAACCACTTAGAGTTAGAGTTAGGTCTCCGAGAATTCAGACAGCAAAATGGACATCACCAATGAACCCGGGGTGTAGGGGTATGCTTAGGAGGGTACCGACTTTTTCTGCCTGCGTTATCTATATTGCCTTGTAAAATACATTGGAAAATCCCATTGGGGAAAAATCCACTTAGGGTTAGGGTTAGGTCTCCGTAAATTCGGACAGCAAAATGGACATCACCAATGAACCCGGGGCATAGGGGTATGCTTAGGAGGGCACTGAACTTTTCTTGCTGCCTTATATATATTTTTTCATAAAATACATTGGAAAAATCCCTTTGGGGGAAAAAACCACTTAGGGTTAGGTCTCCATGAATTCAGACTGCAAAATGGACATTGCCAATGAATTCGGGGAGCAGGGGTATGCTTGGGAAGGTGCAGACTTTTTCTCCCTGCGTTATCTATATTTCCTTATAAAATAGGTGGGATAATCCCCTTGGGGAAAAACCCACATAGGGTTAGGGTTAGGTCTGCATGAATTCAGACTGCATAATGGACATCGCCAATGAATTCGGGGTGCAGTGGTATGGTTAGGAGGGCACTGACTTTTTCTCCCCGCATTATCTATATTTCCTTGTAAACTACATGGGAAAATCCCCTTGGGGAAAAACCACTTAGGGTTAGGGTTAGGTCTCCATGAATTCAGACTGCATAATGGACATCGCCAATGAATTCGGGGTGCAGGGGTATGCTTAGGAAGGTGCAGACTTTTTCTCCCTGCGTTATCTATATTTCCTTATAAAATAGGTGGGATAATCCCCTTGGGGAAAAACCCACATAGGGTTAGGGTTAGGTCTGCATGAATTCAGACTGCATAATGGACATCGCCAATGAACCCAGGGCACAGGAGTATGCTTAGGAGGGTACAGACTTTTTCTCCCTGCGTTATCTTTAATTCCTTATAAAATACGTGGGAAAATCCCCTTGGGGAAAAACCCACATAGGATTAGGGTTAGGTCTACATGAATTCAGACTGCATAATGGACATCTCCAATGAATTCGGGGCGCAGGGGTATGCTGAGGAGGGCACTGACCTTTTCTCCATGCGTTATCTATATTTTCTGGTAAAATACATTGGAAAATTCCATTGGGGAAAAACCCACTTAGGGTTAGGGTTAGGTCTCCGTGAACTCGGACTGCAAAATGGACATCGTCAATGACCCCGGGGCGCAGGGGTATGCTTAGGAGGGCACTGACCTTTCCTCCCTGCGTTATCTATATTTCCTTATAAAATACATGGGATAATCCCCTTGGGGAAAAACCCACATAGGGTTAGGGTTAGGTCTGCATGAATTCAGACTGGGGTATGGTTAGGACGGCACTAACCTTTTCTCCTTGCGTTATCTATATTTCCTTGTAAAATACGTGGGAAAATCACCTTGGGGAAAAACCCACTTAGGTTGAGGTGTCCGTGAATTCGGACTGCAAAATGGACATCAACAATGAACCCGGCGCGTAGGGGTATGCTTAGGTGGGCACTGACCTTTCCTCCCTGCGTTATCTATATTTCCTTGTAAAATACGTGGGAAAATCCCCTTGGGGAAAAACCACATAGGGTTATGGTTAGGTCTCCATGAATTCAGACTGCATTATGGACATCGCCAATGAATTCGGGGCGCAGGGGTATGGTTAGGAGGGCACTGACCTTTTCTCCCTACATTATCTATATTTTCTGGTAAAATACATTGGAAAATTCCATTGGGGAAAAAGCAACTTAGGGTTAGGGTTAGGTCTGCATGAATTCAGACTGCATAATGGACATCACCAATGAACCCAGGGCGCAGGGGTATGCTTAGGAGGGTACAGACCTTTTCTCCCTGCGTTATCTATATTTCCTTGAAAAATACATGGGAAAATCCCCTTGGGAAAAAACCCACATAGGGTTAGGGTTAGGTCTCCATGAATTCAGACTGCATAATGGACATCGCCAATGAATTCGGGGAGCAGGGGTATGCTTAGGAGGGCACTGACCTTTTCTCCCTGCGTTATCTATACTTTCTGGTAAAATACATTGGAACATCCATTTGGGGAAAAAACCACTTAGGGTTAGGGTTAGGTCTCCGAGAATTCAGACAGCACAATGGACATCACCAATGAACCCGGGGCGTAGGGGTATGCTTAGGAGGGTACCGACTTTTTCTGCCTGCGTTATCTATATTGCCTTGTAAAATACATTGGAAAATCCCATTGGGGAAAAATCCACTTAGGGTTAGGGTTAGGTCTCCGTAAATTCGGACAGCAAAATGGACATCACCAATGAACCCGGGGCATAGGGGTATGCTTAGGAGGGCACTGAACTTTTCTTGCTGCCTTATCTATATTTCTTCATAAAATACATTGGAAAATCCCTTTGTGGGAAAAAACCACTTAGGGTTAGGTCTCCATGAATTCAGACTGCAAAATGGACATTGCCAATGAATTCGGGGAGCAGGGGTATGCTTAGGAAGGTGCAGACTTTTTCTCCCTGCGTTATCTTTAATTCCTTATAAAATACGTGGGAAAATCCCCTTGGGGAAAAACCCACATAGGATTAGGGTTAGGTCTACATGAATTCAGACTGCATAATGGACATTGCCAATGAATTCGGGGCGCAGGGGTATGCTGAGGAGGGCACTGACCTTTTCTCCCTGCGTTATCTATATTTTCTGGTAAAATACATTGGAAAATTCCATTGTGGAAAAACCCACTTAGGGTTAGGGTTAGGTCTCCGTGAACTCGGAATGCAAAATGGACATCGTCAATGACCCCGGGGCGCAGGGGTATGCTTAGGAGGGCACTGACCTTTCCTCCCTGCGTTATCTATATTTCCTTATAAAATTCATGGGATAATCCCTTAGGGAAAAACCCACATAGGGTTAGGTTTAGGTCTGCATGAATTCAGACTGGGGTATGGTTAGGACGGCACCAACCTTTTCTCCTTGGTTATCTTATTTCCTTGTAAAATACGTGGGAAAATCACCTTGGGGAAAAACCCACTTAGGTTGAGGTGTCCGTGAATTCGGACTGCAAAATGGACATCAACAATGACCCCGGCGCGTAGGGGTATGCTTAGGTGGGCACTGACCTTTCCTCCCTGCGTTATCTATATTTCCTTGTAAAATACGTGGGAAAATCCCCTTGGGGAAAAACCACATAGGGTTATGGTTAGGTCTCCATGAATTCAGACTGCATATGGACATCGCCAATGAATCGGGGCGCAGGGGTATGGTTAGGAGGGCACTGACCTTTTCTCCCTACATTATCTATATTTTCTGGTAAAATACATTGGAAAATTCCATTGGGGAAAAAGCAACTTAGGGTTAGGGTTAGGTCTGCATGAATTCAGACTGCATAATGGACATCACCAATGAACCCAGGGCGCAGGGGTATGCTTAGGAGGGTACAGACCTTTTCTCCCTGCGTTATCTATATTTCCTTGAAAAATACATGGGAAAATCCCCTTGGGAAAAAACCCACATAGGGTTAGGGTTAGGTCTCCATGAATTCAGACTGCATAATGGACATCGCCAATGAATTCGGGGAGCAGGGGTATGCTTAGGAGGGCACTGACCTTTTCTCCCTGCGTTATCTATACTTTCTGGTAAAATACATTGGAACATCCATTTGGGGAAAAAACCACTTAGGGTTAGGGTTAGGTCTCCGAGAATTCAGACAGCAAAATGGACATCACCAATGAACCCGGGGCGTAGGGGTATGCTTAGGAGGGTACCGACTTTTTCTGCCTGCGTTATCTATATTGCCTTGTAAAATACATTGGAAAATCCCATTGGGGAAAAATCCACTTAGGGTTAGGGTTAGGTCTCCGTAAATTCGGACAGCAAAATGGACATCACCAATGAACCCGGGGCATAGGGGTATGCTTAGGAGGGCACTGAACTTTTCTTGCTGCCTTATCTATATTTCTTCATAAAATACATTGGAAAATCCCTTTGTGGGAAAAAACCACTTAGGGTTAGGTCTCCATGAATTCAGACTGCAAAATGGACATTGCCAATGAATTCGGGGAGCAGGGGTATGCTTAGGAAGGTGCAGACTTTTTCTCCCTGCGTTATCTATATTTCCTTATAAAATAGGTGGGATAATCCCCTTGGGGAAAAACCCACATAGGGTTAGGGTTAGGTCTGCATGAATTCAGACTGCATAATGGACATCGCCAATGAATTCGGGGCGCAGGGGTATGGTTAGGAGGGCACTGACTTTTTCTCCCTGCTTTATCTATGTTTCTTTGTAAAATACATGAGAAAATCCCCTTGGGGAAAAACCACGTAGGGTTACGGTTAGTTCCCCATGATTTCAGATTGCATAATGAACATCGCCAATGAATTCGGGGTGCAGCGGTATGGTTAGGAGGGCACTGACTTTTTCTCCCCGCGTTATCTATATTTCCTTGTAAACTACATGGGAAAATCCCCTTGGGGAAAAACCAGTTAGGGTTAGGGTTAGGTCTCCATAAATTCAGACTGCAAAATGGACATCACCAATGAACCCAGGGCGCAGGGGTATGCTTAGGAGGGTACAGACTTTTTCTCCCTGCGTTATCTATATTTTCTCGTAAAATACATTGGAAAATCCCTTTGGGGAAACAACCACTTAGGGTTAGGGTTAGGTCTCCGTGAATTTGGACTGCAAAATGGATATCACCAATGAACCCGGGGCGTAGGGGTATGCTTAGGAGGGCACTGACCTTTTCTCCCTGCGTTATCTATATTTCCTTGTAAAATACGTGGGAATATCCCATTGGGGAAAAATCCACATAGGGTTAGGGTTAGGTCTCCATGAATTCAGACTGCAAAATGGACATCGCCAATGAACCCAGGGCACAGGAGTATGCTTAGGAGGGTACAGACTTTTTCTCCCTGCGTTATCTTTAATCCCTTATAAAATACGTGGGAAAATCCCCTTGGGGAAAAACCCACATAGGATTAGGGTTAGGTCTACATGAATTCAGACTGCATAATGGACATTGCCAATGAATTCGGGGCGCAGGGGTATGCTGAGGAGGGCACTGACCTTTTCTCCCTGCGTTATCTATATTTTCTGGTAAAATACA
This sequence comes from Crotalus tigris, assembly GCF_016545835.1. Classification (NCBI taxonomy): domain Eukaryota; kingdom Metazoa; phylum Chordata; class Lepidosauria; order Squamata; family Viperidae; genus Crotalus; species Crotalus tigris. Next base: position 2,953,522 of record NW_024096968.1, read on the forward strand.
TTGGAAAATTCCATTGTGGAAAAACCCACTTAGGGTTAGGGTTAGGTCTCCGTGAACTCGGAATGCAAAATGGACATCGTCAATGAACCCGGGGCGCAGGGGTATGCTTAGGAGGGCACTGACCTTTCCTCCCTGCGTTATCTATATTTCCTTATAAAATACATGGGATAATCCCCTTAGGGAAAAACCCACATAGGGTTAGGGTTAGGTCTGCATGAATTCAGACTGGGGTATGGTTAGGACGGCACTAACCTTTTCTCCTTGCGTTATCTATATTTCCTTGTAAAATACGTGGGAAAATCACCTTGGGGAAAAACCCACTTAGGTTGAGGTGTCCGTGAATTCGGACTGCAAAATGGACATCAACAATGAACCCGGCGCGTAGGGGTATGCTTAGGTGGGCACTGACCTTTCCTCCCTGCGTTATCTATATTTCCTTGTAAAATACGTGGGAAAATCCCCTTGGGGAAAAACCACATAGGGTTATGGTTAGGTCTCCATGAATTCAGACTGCATTATGGACATCGCCAATGAATTCGGGGCGCAGGGGTATGGTTAGGAGGGCACTGACCTTTTCTCCCTACATTATCTATATTTTCTGGTAAAATACATTGGAAAATTCCATTGGGGAAAAAGCAACTTAGGGTTAGGGTTAGGTCTCCATGAATTCAGACTGCATAATGGACATCGCCAATGAATTCGGGGAGCAGGGGTATGCTTAGGAGGGCACTGACCTTTTCCCTCGCCCTGCAAAAAAAAAACCTCCACCCCCCTTTCGTGTTCGAACCAATCTAGTGTTCAAAAAGAAAGACCCCTGCGTTATCTATATTTCCTTGTAAAATACATGGGAAAATCCCCTTGGGGAAAAACCCACATAGGGTTAGGGTTAGGTCTCCATGAATTCAGACTGCATAATGGACATCGCCAATGAATTCGGGGAGCAGGGGTATGCTTAGGAGGGCACTGACCTTTTCTCCCTGCGTTATCTATAGTTTCTGGTAAAATACATTGGAACATCCATTTGGGGAAAAAACCACTTAGGGTTAGGGTTAGGTCTCCGAGAATTCAGACAGCAAAATGGACATCACCATTGAACCCGGGGCGTAGGGGTATGCTTAGGAGGGTACCGACTTTTTCTGCCTGCGTTATCTATATTTCCTTCTAAAATACATTGGAAAATCCCATTGGGGAAAAATCCACTTAGGGTTAGGGTTAGGTCTCCGTAAATTCGGACAGCAAAATGGACATCACCAATGAACCCGGGGCAGAGGGGTATGCTTAGGAGGGCACTGAACTTTTCTTGCTGCCTTATCTATATTTTTTCATAAAATACATTGGAAAATCCCTTTGGGGGAAAAAACCACTTAGGGTCCATGAATTCAGACTGCAAAATGGACATCGCCAATGAATTCGGGGAGCAGGGGTATGCTTAGGAGGGTACAGACCTTTTCTCCCTGCGTTATCTATATTTCCTTGAAAAATACATGGGAAAATCCCCTTGGGGAAAAATCCGTTTAGGGTTAGGGTTAGATCTCCGTGAATTCGAACAGCAAAACGGACATCAACAATGAACCCAGGGCGCAGGGGTATGCTTAGGAGGGTACAGCCTTTTTCTCCCTGCGTTATCTTTAATTCCTTATAAAATACGTGGGAAAATCCCCTTGGGGAAAAATCCACATAAGGTTAGAGTTAGGTCTACATGAATTCGGACTGCAAAATGGACATCGCCAATGAACCCAGGGCGCAGGGGTATGCTTAGGAGGGTACAGACCTTTTCTCCCTGCGTTATCTGTATTTCCTTGAAAAATACATGGGAAAATCCCCTTGGGGAAAAAGCAACTTAGGGTTAGGGTTAGGTCTGCATGAATTCAGACTGCATAATGGACATCACCAATAAATTTAGAGCGCATGAGTATGCTTAGGAGGGCACTGACCTTTTCTCCCTGTGTTATCTATATTTTCTGGTAAAATACATTAGAAAATCCCATTGGGGAAAAATCCATTTAAGGTTAGGGTTAGATCTCCGTGAATTCGAACAACAAAATGGACATCAACAATGAACCCGGAGCGTAGGGGTATGCTTAGGAGGGCACTGACCTTTTCTCCCTGCGTTATCTATATTTTCTCGTAAAATACATTGGAAAATCCCTTTGGGGAAAAAACCACTTAGGGTTAGGGTTAGGACTCCGTGAATTCGGACTGCAAAATGGACATCACCAATGAACCCGGGTCGTATGGGTATGCTTAGGAGGGCAATGACCTTTTCTCCCTGCGTTATCTATATTTCCTTGTAAAATACGTGGGAAAATCCCCTTTGGGAAAAACCCACATAGGGTTATGGTTAGGTCTCCATGAATTCAGACTGCATAATGGACATCGCCAATGAATTCGGGGCGCAGGGCTATGCTTTGGAGGGCACTGACCTTTTCTCCCTGCATTATCTATATTTTCTGGTAAAATAGATTGGAAAATTCCATTGGGCAAAAAACCACTTAGGGTAAGGTTTAGTTCTCCGTGTATACGGACTGCATAATGGACATCGCCAATGAATTCGGGGCGTAGGGATATGCTTAGTAGGGCACTGACCTTTTCTCCCTGCGTTATCTATATTTCCTTGTAAAATACGTGGCAAAATCCCCTTTGGGAAAAACCCACATAGGGTTAGGGTTAGGTCTCCATGAATTCAGACTGCATAATGGACATCGCCAATGAATTCGGGGCGCAGGGGTATGCTTTGGAGGGCACAGACCTTTTCTCCCTGCATTATCTATATTTTCTGGTAAAATACATTGGAAAATTCCATTGGGCAAAAAACCACTTAGGTTAAGGTTTAGGTCTCCGTGTATTCGGACTGCATAATGGACATCGCCAATGAATTTGGGGCGCATGGGTATGCTTAGGTGGGTACTGACGTTTTCTCCCTGCGTTATCTTTAATTCCTTATAAAATACGTGGGAAAATCCCCTTGGGGAAAAACCAACATAGAGTTAGGTCTCCATGAATTCAGACTTCATAATGGACATCGCCAATGAATTCGGGGCGCAGGGGTATCCTTAGGAATGCACTGACCTTTTCTCCCTGCGTTATCTATATTTTCTGGTAAAATCCATTGGAAAATTCCATTGGGGAAACAACCACTTAGAGTTAGGTCTCCATGAATTCAAACTGCAAAATGGACATCGCCAATGAATTTGGGGCGCATGGGTATGCTTAGGAGGGCACTGACCTTTTCTCCCTTCGTTATCTATATTTCCTTGAAAAATACATGGGAAAATCCTCTTGGGGGAAAAACCCACTTAGTGTTAGGGTTAGGTCTCCCTGAATTCGGACTGCAAAATGGAAATCGCCAATGAACCCGGGGCGCAGGGGTATGCTTAGGAGGGTACTGACCTTTTCTACCTGCGTTATCTATATTTCCTTGTAAAATATATGGGAAAATCCCATTGGGGAAAAACCCACATAGGGTTAGGGTTAGGTCTCCATGAATTCAGACTGCATAATGGACATCGCCAATGAATTCGGGCTGCAGGGGTATGCTTAGGGCACTGACCTTTTCTCCCTGCGTTATCTATAGTTTCTGGTAAAATACATTGGAACATCCATTTGGGGAAAAAACCACTTAGGGTTAGGGTTAGGTCTCCGAGAATTCAGACAGCAAAATGGACATCACCAATGAACCCGGGGCGTAGGGGTATGCATAGGAGTGTACCGACTTTTTCTGCCTGCGTTATCTATATTGCCTTGTAAAATACATTGGAAAATTCCATTGGGGAAAAACCCACTTAGGGTTAGGGTTAGGTCTCCGTAAACGCGGACTGCAAAATGGACATCGTCAATGAACCCGGGGCGCAGGGGTATGCTTAGGAGGGCACTGACCTTTCCTCCCTGCGTTATCTATATTTCCTTGAAAAATACATGGGAAAATCCCCTTGGGGAAAAACCCACATAGGGTTAGGGTTAGGTCTACATGAATTCAGACTGCATAATGGACATCGCCAATGAATTCGGGTGCAGGGGTATGCTTAGGGCACTGACCTTTTCTCCCTGCGTTATCTATACTTTCTGGTAAGATACATTGGAACATCCATTTGGGGAAAAACCCACATAGAGTTAGGGTTAGGTCTGCATGAATTCAGACTGCATAATGGACATTGCCAATGAATTCGGGTCGCAGGGGTATGGTTAGGACGGCACTAACCTTTTCTCCTTGCGTTATCTATATTTCCTTGTAAAATACGTGGGAAAATCACCTTGGGGAAAAACCCACATAGGGTTAGGGTTAGGTCTCCATGAATTCAGACTGCATAATGGACATCGCCAATGAATTCGGGGAGCAAGGGTATGCTTAGGAGGGCACTGACCTTTTCTCCCTGCGTTATCTATAGTTTCTGGTAAAATACATTGGAACATCCATTTGGGGAAAAAACCACTTAGGGTTAGGGTTAGGTCTCTGAGAATTCAGACAGCAAAATAGACATCACCAATGAACCCGGGGCGCAGGGGTATGCTTAGGAGGGTACAGACCTTTGCTCCCTGCATTATCTATATTTCCTTGAAAAATACATGGGAAAATCCTCTTGGGGAAAAACCCACTTAGGGTTAGGGTTAGGTCTCCGTGAATTCGGACTGCAAAATGGATATCACCAATGAACCCAGGGCGTAGGGGTATGCTTAGGAGGGTACAGACTTTTTCTGCCTGCGTTATCTATATTGCCTTGTAAAATACATGGAAATTCCCATTGTTGAAAAATCCACTTAGGGTTAGGGTTAGGTCTCCATGAATTCAGACTGCATAATTGACATCACCAACTAATTTGGGGCTCATGGGTATGCTTAGGAGGGCATTGACCTTTTCTCCCTGCGTTATCTATATTCTCTGGTAAAATACATTGGAAAATCCCATTGGGGAAAAATGAACTTAGGGTTAGGGTTAGGTCTCCGTGAATTCGAACTACAAAATAGACATCGCCAATGAACCCGGGGCGCAGGGGTATGCTTAGGAGGATACAGACCTTTTCTCCCTGCATTATCTATATTTCCTTGAAAAATACATGGGAAAATCCTCTTGGGGAAAAACCCACTTAGGTTGAGGTGTCCGTGAATTCGGACTGCAAAATGGACATCAACAATGAACCCGGCGCGTAGGGGTATGCTTAGGTGGGCACTGACCTTTCCTCCCTGCGTTATCTATATTTCCTTGTAAAATACGTGGGAAAATCCCCTTGGGGAAAAACCACATAGGGTTATGGTTAGGTCTCCATGAATTCAGACTGCATTATGGACATCGCCAATGAATTCGGGGCGCAGGGGTATGGTTAGGAGGGCACTGACCTTTTCTCCCTACATTATCTATATTGTCTGGTAAAATACATTGGAAAATTCCATTGGGGAAAAAGCAACTTAGGGTTAGGGTTAGGTCTGCATGAATTCAGACTGCACAATGGACATCACCAATGAACCCAGGGCGCAGGGGTATGCTTAGGAGGGTACAGACCTTTTCTCCCTGCGTTATCTATATTTCCTTGAAAAATACATGGGAAAATCCCCTTGGGAAAAAACCCACATAGGGTTAGGGTTAGGTCTCCATGAATTCAGACTGCATAATGGTCATCGCCAATGAATTCGGGGAGCAGGGGTATGCTTAGGAGGGCACTGACCTTTTCTCCCTGCGTTATCTATACTTTCTGGTAAAATACATTGGAACATCCATTTGGGGAAAAAACCACTTAGGGTTAGGGTTAGGTCTCCGAGAATTCAGACAGCAAAATGGACATCACCAATGAACCCGGGGCGTAGGGGTCTGCTTAGGAGGGTACCGACTTTTTCTGCCTGCGTTATCTATATTGCCTTGTAAAATACATTGGAAAATCCCATTGGGGAAAAATCCACTTAGGGTTAGGGTTAGGTCTCCGTAAATTCGGACAGCAAAATGGACATCACCAATGAACCCGGGGCATAGGGGTATGCTTAGGAGGGCACTGAACTTTTCTTGCTGCCTTATCTATATTTCTTCATAAAATACATTGGAAAATCCCTTTGGGGGAAAAAACCACTTAGGGTTAGGTCTCCATGAATTCAGACTGCAAAATGGACATTGCCAATGAATTCGGGGAGCAGGGGTATGCTTAGGAAGGTGCAGACTTTTTCTCCCTGCGTTATCTATATTTCCTTATAAAATAGGTGGGATAATCCCCTTGGGGAAAAACCCACATAGGGTTAGGGTTAGGTCTGCATGAATTCAGACTGCATAATGGACATCGCCAATGAATTCGGGGCGCAGGGGTATGCTTAGGAGGGCACTGACTTTTTCTCCCTGCTTTATCTATGTTTCTTTGTAAAATACATTGGAAAATCCCTTTGGGGAAACAACCACTTAGGGTTAGGGTTAGGTCTCCGTGAATTTGGACTGCAAAATGGATATCACCAATGAACCCGGGGCGTAGGGGTATGCTTAGGAGGGCACTGACCTTTTCTCCCTGCGTTATCTATATTTCCTTGTAAAATACGTGGGAATATCCCATTGGGGAAAAATCCACATAGGGTTAGGGTTAGGTCTCCATGAATTCAGACTGCAAAATGGACATCGCCAATGAACCCAGGGCACAGGAGTATGCTTAGGAGGGTACAGACTTTTTCTCCCTGCGTTATCTTTAATTCCTTATAAAATACGTGGGAAAATCCCCTTGGGGAAAAACCCACATAGGATTAGGGTTAGGTCTACATGAATTCAGACTGCATAATGGACATTGCCAATGAATTCGGGGCGCAGGGGTATGCTGAGGAGGGCACTGACCTTTTCTCCCTGCGTTATCTATATTTTCTGGTAAAATACATTGGAAAATTCCATTGTGGAAAAACCCACTTAGGGTTAGGGTTAGGTCTCCGTGAACTCGGAATGCAAAATGGACATCGTCAATGAACCCGGGGCGCAGGGGTATGCTTAGGAGGGCACTGACCTTTCCTCCCTGCGTTATCTATATTTCCTTATAAAATACATGGGATAATCCCCTTGGGGAAAAACCCACATAGGGGTAGGGTTAGGTCTGCATGAATTCAGACTGGGGTATGGTTAGGACGGCACTAACCTTTTCTCCTTGCGTTATCTATATTTCCTTGTAAAATACGTGGGAAAATCACCTTGGGGAGAAACCCACTTAGGTTGAGGTGTCCGTGAATTCGGACTGCAAAATGGACATCAACAATGAACCCGGCGCGTAGGGGTATGCTTAGGTGGGCACTGACCTTTCCTCCCTGCGTTATCTATATTTCCTTGTAAAATACGTGGGAGAATCCCCTTGGGGAAAAACCACATAGGGTTATGGTTAGGTCTCCATGAATTCAGACTGCATTATGGACATCGCCAATGAATTCGGGGCGCAGGGGTATGGTTAGGAGGGCACTGACCTTTTCTCCCTACATTATCTATATTTTCTGGTAAAATACATTGGAAAGTTCCATTGGGGAAAAAGCAACTTAGGGTTAGGGTTAGGTCTGCATGAATTCAGACTGCATAATGGACATCACCAATGAACCCAGGGCGCAGGGGTATGCTTAGGAGGGTACAGACCTTTTCTCCCTGCGTTATCTATATTTCCTTGAAAAATACATGGGAAAATCCCCTTGGGAAAAAACCCACATAGGGTTAGGGTTAGGTCTCCATGAATTCAGACTGCATAATGGACATCGCCAATGAATTCGCGGAGCAGGGGTATGCTTAGGAGGGCACTGACCTTTTCTCCCTGCGTTATTATACTTATGGTAAAATACATTTGAACATCCATTGGGGAAAAAAACCACTAGGGTAGGTTTAGGTCTCCGAGAATTCAAGGACAGCAAAGGCGACATCACCAATGAAACCCGGGGCGTAGGGGTTGCTTAGGAGGGTTTTACCGACTTTTTCTGCCTGCGTATTCTATATGCCTGGTAAAATACATTGGAAAAGACATTGGGGAAAAAATCCACTTAGGGTTAGGGTTAGGTCTCGTAAATTGCGAGACAGGCAAAACGGACATCACCAATGAACCCGGGGCTTAGGGGTATGCTTAGGAGGGCACTGAACTTTTCTTGCTGCCTTATCTATATTTCTTCATAAAATACATTGGAAAATCCCTTTGTGGGAAAAAACCACTTAGGGTTAGGTCTCCATGAATTCAGACTGCAAAATGGACATTGCCAATGAATTCGGGGAGCAGGGGTATGCTTAGGAAGGTGCAGACTTTTTCTCCCTGCGTTATCTTTAATTCCTTATAAAATACGTGGGAAAATCCCCTTGGGGAAAAACCCACATAGGATTAGGGTTAGGTCTACATGAATTCAGACTGCATAATGGACATTGCCAATGAATTCGGGGCGCAGGGGTATGCTGAGGAGGGCACTGACCTTTTCTCCCTGCGTTATCTATATTTTCTGGTAAAATACATTGGAAAATTCCATTGTGGAAAAACCCACTTAGGGTTAGGGTTAGGTCTCCGTGAACTCGGAATGCAAAATGGACATCGTCAATGAACCCGGGGCGCAGGGGTATGCTTAGGAGGGCACTGACCTTTCCTCCCTGCGTTATCTATATTTCCTTATAAAATACATGGGATAATCCCCTTGGGGAAAAACCCACATAGGGTTAGGGTTAGGTCTGCATGAATTCAGACTGGGGTATGGTTAGGACGGCACTAACCTTTTCTCCTTGCGTTATCTATATTTCCTTGTAAAATACGTGGGAAAATCACCTTGGGGAAAAACCCACTTAGGTTGAGGTGTCCGTGAATTCGGACTGCAAAATGGACATCAACAATGAACCCGGCGCGTAGGGGTATGCTTAGGTGGGCACTGACCTTTCCTCCCTGCGTTATCTATATTTCCTTGTAAAATACGTGGGAAAATCCTCTTGGGGAAAAACCCACATAGGGTTATGGTTAGGTCTCCATGAATTCAGACTGCATTATGGACATCGCCAATGAATTCGGGGCGCAGGGGTATGGTTAGGAGGGCACTGACCTTTTCTCCCTACATTATCTATATTTTCTGGTAAAATACATTGGAAAATTCCATTGGGGAAAAAGCAACTTAGGGTTAGGGTTAGGTCTGCATGAATTCAGACTGCATAATGGACATCACCAATGAACCCAGGGCGCAGGGGTATGCTTAGGAGGGTACAGACCTTTTCTCCCTGCGTTATCTATATTTCCTTGAAAAATACATGGGAAAATCCCCTTGGGAAAAAACCCACATAGGGTTAGGGTTAGGTCTCCATGAATTCAGACTGCATAATGGACATCGCCAATGAATTCGGGGAGCAGGGGTATGCTTAGGAGGGCACTGACCTTTTCTCCCTGCGTTATCTATACTTTCTGGTAAAATACATTGGAACATCCATTTGGGGAAAAAACCACTTAGGGTTACGGTTAGGTCTCCGAGAATTCAGACAGCAAAATGGACATCACCAATGAACCCGGGGCGTAGGGGTATGCTTAGGAGGGTACCGACTTTTTCTGCCTGTGTTATCTATATTGCCTTCTAAAATACATTGGAAAATCCCATTGGGGAAAAATCCACTTAGGGTTAGGGTTAGGTCTCCGTAAATTCGGACAGCAAAATGGACATCACCAATGAACCCGGGGCATAGGGGTATGCTTAGGAGGGCACTGAACTTTTCTTGCTGCCTTATCTATATTTCTTCATAAAATACATTGGAAAATCCCTTTGTGGGAAAAAACCACTTAGGGTTAGGTCTCCATGAATTCAGACTGCAAAATGGACATTGCCAATGAATTCGGGGAGCAGGGGTATGCTTAGGAAGGTGCAGACTTTTTCTCCCTGCGTTATCTATATTTCCTTATAAAATAGGTGGGATAATCCCCTTGGGGAAAAACCCACATAGGGTTAGGGTTAGGTCTGCATGAATTCAGACTGCATAATGGACATCGCCAATGAATTCGGGGCGCAGGGGTATGGTTAGGAGGGCACTGACTTTTTCTCCCTGCTTTATCTATGTTTCTTTGTAAAATACATGAGAAAATCCCCTTGGGGAAAAACCACGTAGGGTTACGGTTAGTTCCCCATGATTTCAGATTGCATAATGAACATCGCCAATGAATTCGGGGTGCAGCGGTATGGTTAGGAGGGCACTGACTTTTTCTCCCCGCGTTATCTATATTTCCTTGTAAACTACATGGGAAAATCCCCTTGGGGAAAAACCCACATAGGGTTAGGGTTAGGTCTGCATGAATTCAGACTGCATAATGGACATCGCCAATGAATTCGGGGCGCAGGGGTATGCTTAGGAGGGCACTGACTTTTTCTCCCTGCTTTATCTATGTTTCTTTGTAAAATACATTGGAAAATCCCTTTGGGGAAACAACCACTTAGGGTTAGGGTTAGGTCTCCGTGAATTTGGACTGCAAAATGGATATCACCAATGAACCCGGGGCGTAGGGGTATGCTTAGGAGGGCACTGACCTTTTCTCCCTGCGTTATCTATATTTCCTTGTAAAATACGTGGGAATATCCCATTGGGGAAAAATCCACATAGGGTTAGGGTTAGGTCTCCATGAATTCAGACTGCAAAATGGACATCGCCAATGAACCCAGGGCACAGGAGTATGCTTAGGAGGGTACAGACTTTTTCTCCCTGCGTTATCTTTAATTCCTTATAAAATACGTGGGAAAATCCCCTTGGGGAAAAACCCACATAGGATTAGGGTTAGGTCTACATGAATTCAGACTGCATAATGGACATTGCCAATGAATTCGGGGCGCAGGGGTATGCTGAGGAGGGCACTGACCTTTTCTCCCTGCGTTATCTATATTTTCTGGTAAAATACATTGGAAAATTCCATTGGGGAAAAACCCACTTAGGGTTAGGGTTAGGTCTCCGTGAACTCGGACTGCAAAATGGACATCGTCAATGAACCCGGGGCGCAGGGGTATGCTTAGGAGGGCACTGACCTTTCCTCCCTGCGTTATCTATATTTCCTTATAAAATACATGGGATAATCCCCTTGGGGAAAAACCCACATAGGGTTAGGGTTAGGTCTGCATGAATTCAGACTGGGGTATGGTTAGGACGGCACTAACCTTTTCTCCTTGCGTTATCTATATTTCCTTGTAAAATACGTGGGAAAATCACCTTGGGGAAAAACCCACTTAGGTTGAGGTGTCCGTGAATTCGGACTGCAAAATGGACATCAACAATGAACCCGGCGCGTAGGGGTATGCTTAGGTGGGCACTGACCTTTCCTCCCTGCGTTATCTATATTTCCTTGTAAAATACGTGGGAAAATCCCCTTGGGGAAAAACCACATAGGGTTATGGTTAGGTCTCCATGAATTCAGACTGCATTATGGACATCGCCAATGAATTCGGGGCGCAGGGGTATGGTTAGGAGGGCACTGACCTTTTCTCCCTACATTATCTATATTTTCTGGTAAAATACATTGGAAAATTCCATTGGGGAAAAAGCAACTTAGGGTTAGGGTTAGGTCTGCATGAATTCAGACTGCATAATGGACATCACCAATGAACCCAGGGCGCAGGGGTATGCTTAGGAGGGTACAGACCTTTTCTCCCTGCGTTATCTATATTTCCTTGAAAAATACATGGGAAAATCCCCTTGGGAAAAAACCCACATAGGGTTAGGGTTAGGTCTCCATGAATTCAGACTGCATAATGGACATCGCCAATGAATTCGGGGAGCAGGGGTATGCTTAGGAGGGCACTGACCTTTTCTCCCTGCGTTATCTATAGTTTCTGGTAAAATACATTGGAACATCCATTTGGGGAAAAAACCACTTAGGGTTAGGGTTAGGTCTCCGAGAATTCAGACAGCAAAATGGACATCACCAATGAACCCGGGGCGTAGGGGTATGCTTAGGAGGGTACCGACTTTTTCTGCCTGCGTTATCTATATTGCCTTGTAAAATACATTGGAAAATCCCATTGGGGAAAAATCCACTTAGGGTTAGGGTTAGGTCTCCGTAAATTCGGACAGCAAAATGGACATCACCAATGAACCCGGGGCAGAGGGGTATGCTTAGGAGGGCACTGAACTTTTCTTGCTGCCTTATCTATATTTTTTCATAAAATACATTGGAAAATCCCTTTGGGGGAAAAAACCACTTAGGGTCCATGAATTCAGACTGCAAAATGGACATCGCCAATGAATTCGGGGAGCAGGGGTATGCTTAGGAGGGTACAGACCTTTTCTCCCTGCGTTATCTATATTTCCTTGAAAAATACATGGGAAAATCCCCTTGGGGAAAAATCCGTTTAGGGTTAGGGTTAGATCTCCGTGAATTCGAACAGCAAAACGGACATCAACAATGAACCCAGGGCGCAGGGGTATGCTTAGGAGGGTACAGCCTTTTTCTCCCTGCGTTATCTTTAATTCCTTATAAAATACGTGGGAAAATCCCCTTGGGGAAAAACCCACATAAGGTTAGAGTTAGGTCTACATGAATTCGGACTGCAAAATGGACATCGCCAATGAACCCAGGGTGCAGGGGTATGCTTAGGAGGTACAGACCTTTTCTCCCTGCGTTATCTATATTTCCTTGAAAAATACATGGGAAAATCCCCTTGGGGAAAAAGCAACTTAGGGTTAGGGTTAGGTCTGAATGAATTCAGACTGCATAATGGACATCACCAATAAATTTAGAGCGCATGAGTATGCTTAGGAGGGCACTGACCTTTTCTCCCTGTGTTATCTATATTTTCTGGTAAAATACATTAGAAAATCCCATTGGGGAAAAATCCTTTTAGGGTTAGGGTTAGATCTCCGTGAATTCGAACAGCAAAACGGACATCAACAATGAACCCGGGGCGTAGGGGTATGCTTAGGAGGGCACTGACCTTTTCTCCCTGCGTTATCTATATTTTCTCGTAAAATACATTGGAAAATCCCTTTGGGGGAAAAAACCACTTAGGGTTAGGGTTAGGACTCCGTGAATTCGGACTGCAAAATGGACATCACCAATGAACCCGGGTCGTATGGGTATGCTTAGGAGGGCAATGACCTTTTCTCCCTGCGTTATCTATATTTCCTTGTAAAATACGTGGGAAAATCCCCTTTGGGAAAAACCCACATAGGGTTATGGTTAGGTCTCCATGAATTCAGACTGCATAATGGACATCGCCAATGAATTCGGGGCGCAGGGCTATGCTTTGGAGGGCACTGACCTTTTCTCCCTGCATTATCTATATTTTCTGGTAAAATAGATTGGAAAATTCCATTGGGCAAAAAACCACTTAGGGTAAGGTTTAGTTCTCCGTGTATACGGACTGCATAATGGACATCGCCAATGAATTCGGGGCGTAGGGATATGCTTAGTAGGGCACTGACCTTTTCTCCCTGCGTTATCTATATTTCCTTGTAAAATACGTGGCAAAATCCCCTTTGGGAAAAACCCACATAGGGTTAGGGTTAGGTCTCCATGAATTCAGACTGCATAATGGACATCGCCAATGAATTCGGGGCGCAGGGGTATGCTTTGGAGGGCACAGACCTTTTCTCCCTGCATTATCTATATTTTCTGGTAAAATACATTGGAAAATTCCATTGGGCAAAAAACCACTTAGGTTAAGGTTTAGGTCTCCGTGTATTCGGACTGCATAATGGACATCGCCAATGAATTTGGGGCGCATGGGTATGCTTAGGTGGGTACTGACGTTTTCTCCCTGCGTTATCTTTAATTCCTTATAAAATACGTGGGAAAATCCCCTTGGGGAAAAACCAACATAGAGTTAGGTCTCCATGAATTCAGACTTCATAATGGACATCGCCAATGAATTCGGGGCGCAGGGGTATCCTTAGGAATGCACTGACCTTTTCTCCCTGCGTTATCTATATTTTCTGGTAAAATCCATTGGAAAATTCCATTGGGGAAACAACCACTTAGAGTTAGGTCTCCATGAATTCAAACTGCAAAATGGACATCGCCAATGAATTTGGGGCGCATGGGTATGCTTAGGAGGGCACTGACCTTTTCTCCCTTCGTTATCTATATTTCCTTGAAAAATACATGGGAAAATCCTCTTGGGGGAAAAACCCACTTAGTGTTAGGGTTAGGTCTCCCTGAATTCGGACTGCAAAATGGAAATCGCCAATGAACCCGGGGCGCAGGGGTATGCTTAGGAGGGTACAGACCTTTTCTCCCTGCGTTATCTATATTTCCTTGTAAAATATATGGGAAAATCCCATTGGGGAAAACCCACATAGGGTTAGGGTTAGGTCTCCATGAATTCAGACTGCATAATGGACATCGCCAATGAATTCGGGCTGCAGGGGTATGCTTAGGGCACTGACCTTTTCTCCCTGCGTTATCTATAGTTTCTGGTAAAATACATTGGAACATCCATTTGGGGAAAAAACCACTTAGGGTTAGGGTTAGGTCTCCGAGAATTCAGACAGCAAAATGGACATCACCAATGAACCCGGGGCGTAGGGGTATGCATAGGAGTGTACCGACTTTTTCTGCCTGCGTTATCTATATTGCCTTGTAAAATACATTGGAAAATTCCATTGGGGAAAAACCCACTTAGGGTTAGGGTTAGGTCTCCGTAAACGCGGACTGCAAAATGGACATCGTCAATGAACCCGGGGCGCAGGGGTATGCTTAGGAGGGCACTGACCTTTCCTCCCTGCGTTATCTATATTTCCTTGAAAAATACATGGGAAAATCCCCTTGGGGAAAAACCCACATAGGGTTAGGGTTAGGTCTACATGAATTCAGACTGCATAATGGACATCGCCAATGAATTCGGGTGCAGGGGTATGCTTAGGGCACTGACCTTTTCTCCCTGCGTTATCTATACTTTCTGGTAAGATACATTGGAACATCCATTTGGGGAAAAACCCACATAGAGTTAGGGTTAGGTCTGCATGAATTCAGACTGCATAATGGACATTGCCAATGAATTCGGGTCGCAGGGGTATGGTTAGGACGGCACTAACCTTTTCTCCTTGCGTTATCTATATTTCCTTGTAAAATACGTGGGAAAATCACCTTGGGGAAAAACCCACATAGGGTTAGGGTTAGGTCTCCATGAATTCAGACTGCATAATGGACATCGCCAATGAATTCGGGGAGCAGGGGCAGGGGTGATTAGGGTAGGGCCACTTTTCTCTTTTCTCCCAAGTTTCTGGGTTACTTGTTAACAGGAACATTTTGGGGAAAAAACCACTTAGGGTTAGGGTTAGGTCTCTGAGAATTCAGACAGCAAAATAGACATCACCAATGAACCCGGGGCGCAGGGGTATGCTTAGGAGGGTACAGACCTTTGCTCCCTGCATTATCTATATTTCCTTGAAAAATACATGGGAAAATCCTCTTGGGGAAAAACCCACTTAGGGTTAGGGTTAGGTCTCCGTGAATTCGGACTGCAAAATGGATATCACCAATGAACCCAGGGCGTAGGGGTATGCTTAGGAGGGTACAGACTTTTTCTGCCTGCGTTATCTATATTGCCTTGTAAAATACATGGAAATTCCCATTGTTGAAAAATCCACTTAGGGTTAGGGTTAGGTCTCCATGAATTCAGACTGCATAATTGACATCACCAACTAATTTGGGGCTCATGGGTATGCTTAGGAGGGCATTGACCTTTTCTCCCTGCGTTATCTATATTCTCTGGTAAAATACATTGGAAAATCCCATTGGGGAAAAATGAACTTAGGGTTAGGGTTAGGTCTCCGTGAATTCGAACTACAAAATAGACATCGCCAATGAACCCGGGGCGCAGGGGTATGCTTAGGAGGATACAGACCTTTTCTCCCTGCATTATCTATATTTCCTTGAAAAATACATGGGAAAATCCTCTTGGGGAAAAACCCACTTAGGTTGAGGTGTCCGTGAATTCGGACTGCAAAATGGACATCAACAATGAACCCGGCGCGTAGGGGTATGCTTAGGTGGGCACTGACCTTTCCTCCCTGCGTTATCTATATTTCCTTGTAAAATACGTGGGAAAATCCCCTTGGGGAAAAACCACATAGGGTTATGGTTAGGTCTCCATGAATTCAGACTGCATTATGGACATCGCCAATGAATTCGGGGCGCAGGGGTATGGTTAGGAGGGCACTGACCTTTTCTCCCTACATTATCTATATTGTCTGGTAAAATACATTGGAAAATTCCATTGGGGAAAAAGCAACTTAGGGTTAGGGTTAGGTCTGCATGAATTCAGACTGCACAATGGACATCACCAATGAACCCAGGGCGCAGGGGTATGCTTAGGAGGGTACAGACCTTTTCTCCCTGCGTTATCTATATTTCCTTGAAAAATACATGGGAAAATCCCCTTGGGAAAAAACCCACATAGGGTTAGGGTTAGGTCTCCATGAATTCAGACTGCATAATGGTCATCGCCAATGAATTCGGGGAGCAGGGGTATGCTTAGGAGGGCACTGACCTTTTCTCCCTGCGTTATCTATAGTTTCTGGTAAAATGCATTGGAACATCCATTTGGGGAAAAAACCACTTAGGGTTAGGGTTAGGTCTCCGAGAATTCAGACAGCAAAATGGACATCACCAATGACCCCGGGGCGTAGGGGTATGCTTAGGAGGGTACCGACTTTTTCTGCCTGCGTTATCTATATTGCCTTGTAAAATACATTGGAAAATCCCATTGGGGAAAAATCCACTTAGGGTTAGGGTTAGGTCTCCGTAAATTCGGATAGCAAAATGGACATCACCAATGAACCCGGGGCATAGGGGTATGCTTAGGAGGGCACTGAACTTTTCTTGCTGCCTTATCTATATTTTTTCATAAAATACATTGGAAAAATCCCTTTGGGGGAAAAAACCACTTAGGGTTAGGTCTCCATGAATTCAGACTGCAAAATGGACATTGCCAATGAATTCGGGGAGCAGGGGTATGCTTGGGAAGGTGCAGACTTTTTCTCCCTGCGTTATCTATATTTCCTTATAAAATAGGTGGGATAATCCCCTTGGGGAAAAACCCACATAGGGTTAGGGTTAGGTCTGCATGAATTCAGACTGCATAATGGACATCGCCAATGAATTCGGGGTGCAGTGGTATGGTTAGGAGGGCACTGACTTTTTCTCCCCGCATTATCTATATTTCCTTGTAAACTACATGGGAAAATCCCCTTGGGGAAAAACCACTTAGGGTTAGGGTTAGGTCTCCATGAATTCAGACTGCATAATGGACATCGCCAATGAATTCGGGGTGCAGGGGTATGCTTAGGAAGGTGCAGACTTTTTCTCCCTGCGTTATCTATATTTCCTTATAAAATAGGTGGGATAATCCCCTTGGGGAAAAACCCACATAGGGTTAGGGTTAGGTCTGCATGAATTCAGACTGCATAATGGACATCGCCAATGAACCCAGGGCACAGGAGTATGCTTAGGAGGGTACTGACTTTTTCTCCCTGCGTTATCTATATTTCCTTATAAAATACATGGGATAATCCCCTTGGGGAAAAACCCACATAGGGTTAGGGTTAGGTCTGCATGAATTCAGACTGGGGTATGGTTAGGACGGCACTAACCTTTTCTCCTTGCGTTATCTATATTTCCTTGTAAAATACGTGGGAAAATCACCTTGGGGAAAAACCCACTTAGGTTGAGGTGTCCGTGAATTCGGACTGCAAAATGGACATCAACAATGAACCCGGCGCGTAGGGGTATGCTTAGGTGGGCACTGACCTTTCCTCCCTGCGTTATCTATATTTCCTTGTAAAATACGTGGGAAAATCCCCTTGGGGAAAAACCACATAGGGTTATGGTTAGGTCTCCATGAATTCAGACTGCATTATGGACATCGCCAATGAATTCGGGGCGCAGGGGTATGGTTAGGAGGGCACTGACCTTTTCTCCCTACATTATCTATATTTTCTGGTAAAATACATTGGAAAATTCCATTGGGGAAAAAGCAACTTAGGGTTAGGGTTAGGTCTGCATGAATTCAGACTGCATAATGGACATCACCAATGAACCCAGGGCGCAGGGGTATGCTTAGGAGGGTACAGACCTTTTCTCCCTGCGTTATCTATATTTCCTTGAAAAATACATGGGAAAATCCCCTTGGGAAAAAACCCACATAGGGTTAGGGTTAGGTCTCCATGAATTCAGACTGCATAATGGACATCGCCAATGAATTCGGGGAGCAGGGGTATGCTTAGGAGGGCACTGACCTTTTCTCCCTGCGTTATCTATACTTTCTGGTAAAATACATTGGAACATCCATTTGGGGAAAAAACCACTTAGGGTTAGGGTTAGGTCTCCGAGAATTCAGACAGCAAAATGGACATCACCAATGAACCCGGGGCGTAGGGGTCTGCTTAGGAGGGTACCGACTTTTTCTGCCTGCGTTATCTATATTGCCTTGTAAAATACATTGGAAAATCCCATTGGGGAAAAATCCACTTAGGGTTAGGGTTAGGTCTCCGTAAATTCGGACAGCAAAATGGACATCACCAATGAACCCGGGGCATAAGGGTATGCTTAGGAGGGCACTGAACTTTTCTTGCTGCCTTATCTATATTTCTTCATAAAATACATTGGAAAATCCCTTTGGGGGAAAAAACCACTTAGGGTTAGGTCTCCATGAATTCAGACTGCAAAATGGACATTGCCAATGAATTCGGGGAGCAGGGGTATGCTTAGGAAGGTGCAGACTTTTTCTCCCTGCGTTATCTATATTTCCTTATAAAATAGGTGGGATAATCCCCTTGGGGAAAAACCCACATAGGGTTAGGGTTAGGTCTGCATGAATTCAGACTGCATAATGGACATCGCCAATGAATTCGGGGCGCAGGGGTATGGTTAGGAGGGCACTGACTTTTTCTCCCTGCTTTATCTATGTTTCTTTGTAAAATACATGGGAAAATCCCCTTGGGGAAAAACCACGTAGGGTTAGGGTTAGTTCCCCATGATTTCAGATTGCATAATGAACATCGCCAATGAATTCGGGGTGCAGCGGTATGGTTAGGAGGGCACTGACTTTTTCTCCCCGCGTTATCTATATTTCCTTGTAAACTACATGGGAAAATCCCCTTGGGGAAAAACCACTTAGGGTTAGGGTTAGGTCTCCATGAATTCAGACTGCATAATGGACATCGCCAATGAATTCAGGGTGCAGGGGTATGCTTAGGAAGGTGCAGACTTTTTCTCCCTGCGTTATCTATATTTCCTTATAAAATAGGTGGGATAATCCCCTTGGGGAAAAACCCACATAGGGTTAGGGTTAGGTCTGCATGAATTCAGACTGCATAATGGACATCGCCAATGAATTCGGGGCGCAGGGGTATGGTTAGGAGGGCACTGACTTTTTCTCCCCGCGTTATCTATATTTCCTTGTAAACTACATGGGAAAATCCCCTTGGGGAAAAACCAGTTAGGGTTAGGGTTAGGTCTCCATAAATTCAGACTGCAAAATGGACATCACCAATGAACCCAGGGCGCAGGGGTATGCTTAGGAGGGTACAGACTTTTTCTCCCTGCGTTATCTATATTTTCTCGTAAAATACATTGGAAAATCCCTTTGGGGAAACAACCACTTAGGGTTAGGGTTAGGTCTCCGTGAATTTGGACTGCAAAATGGATATCACCAATGAACCCGGGGCGTAGGGGTATGCTTAGGAGGGCACTGACCTTTTCTCCCTGCATTATCTATATTTCCTTGTAAAATACGTGGGAAAATCCCATTGGGGAAAAATCCACATAGGGTTAGGGTTAGGTCTCCATGAATTCAGACTGCAAAATGGACATCGCCAATGAACCCAGGGCACAGGAGTATGCTTAGGAGGGTACAGACTTTTTCTCCCTGCGTTATCTTTAATCCCTTATAAAATACGTGGGAAAATCCCCTTGGGGAAAAACCCACATAGGATTAGGGTTAGGTCTACATGAATTCAGACTGCATAATGGACATTGCCAATGAATTCGGGGCGCAGGGGTATGCTGAGGAGGGCACTGACCTTTTCTCCCTGCGTTATCTATATTTTCTGGTAAAATACATTGGAAAATTCCATTGGGGAAAAACCCACTTAGGGTTAGGGTTAGGTCTCCGTGAACTCGGACTGCAAAATGGACATCGTCAATGAACCCGGGGCGCAGGGGTATGCTTAGGAGGGCACTGACCTTTCCTCCCTGCGTTATCTATATTTCCTTATAAAATACATGGGATAATCCCCTTGGGGAAAAACCCACATAGGGTTAGGGTTAGGTCTGCATGAATTCAGACTGGGGTATGGTTAGGACGGCACTAACCTTTTCTCCTTGCGTTATCTATATTTCCTTGTAAAATACGTGGGAAAATCACCTTGGGGAAAAACCCACTTAGGTTGAGGTGTCCGTGAATTCGGACTGCAAAATGGACATCAACAATGAACCCGGCGCGTAGGGGTATGCTTAGGTGGGCACTGAACTTTTCTTGCTGCGTTATCTATATTTTTTCATAAAATACATTGGAAAATCCCTTTGGGGGAAAAAACTACTTAGGGTTAGGTCTCCATGAATTCAGCCTGCAAAATGGACATCGCCAATGAATTCGGGGAGCAGGGGTATCCTTAGGAGGGCACTGACCTTTTCTCGCTGCATTATCTATATTTTCTGGTAAAATACATTGGAAAATTCCATTGGGGAAAAATCCACTTAGGGTTAGGGTTATGTCTCCATAAATTCAGACTGCAAAATGGACATCGCCAATGAACCCAGGGCGCAGGGGTATGCTTAGGAGGGTACAGCCTTTTTCTCCCTGCGTTATCTTTAATTCCTTATAAAATACGTGGGAAAATCCCCTTGGGGAAAAACCCACATAAGGTTAGAGTTAGGTCTACATGAATTCGGACTGCAAAATGGACATCGCCAATGAACCCAGGGCGCAGGGGTATGCTTAGGAGGGTACAGACCTTTTCTCCCTGCGTTATCTATATTTCCTTGAAAAAGACATGGGAAAATCCCCTTGGGGAAAAAGCAACTTAGGGTTAGGGTTAGGTCTGTATGAATTCAGACTGCATAATGGACATCACCAATAAATTTAGAGCGCATGAGTATGCTTAGGCGGACACTGACCTTTTCTCCCTGTGTTATCTATATTTTCTGGTAAAATACATTAGAAAATCCCATTGGGGAAAAATCCATTTAGGGTTAGGGTTAGATCTCCATGAATTCAGACTGCATAATGGACATCGCCAATGAATTCGGGGCGCAGGGCTATGCTTTGGAGGGCACTGACCTTTTCTCCCTGCATTATCTATATTTTCTGGTAAAATAGGTTGGAAAATTCCATTGGGCAAAAAACCACTTAGGGTAAGGTTTAGGTCTCCATGTATTCGGACTGCATAATGGACATCGCCAATGAATTCGGGGCCTAGGGATATGCTTATTAGGGCACTGACCTTTTCTCCCTGCGTTATCTATATTTCCTTGTAAAATACGTAGGAAAATCCCCTTTGGGAAAACCCACATAGGGTTATGGTTAGGTCTCCATGAATTCAGACTGCATAATGGACATCGCCAATGAATTCGGGGCGCAGGGCTATGCTTTGGAGGGCACTGACCTTTTCTCCCTGCATTATCTATATTTTCTGGTAAAATAGATTGGAAAATTCCATTGGGCAAAAAACCACTTAGGGTAAGGTTTAGGTCTCCGTGTATTCGGACTGCATAATGGACATCGCCAATGAATTCGGGGCGTAGGGTTATGCTTAGTAGGGCACTGACCTTTTCTCCCTGCGTTATCTATATTTCCTTGTAAAATACGTGGGAAAATCCCCTTGGGGAAAAACCCACATAAGGTTAGGGTTAGATCTCCATGAATTCAGACTGCATAATGGACATCACCAATGAATTTGGGGCGCATGGGTATGCTTAGGTGGGTACTGACGTTTTCTCCCTGCGTTATCTTTAATTCCTTATAAAATACGTGGGAAAATCCCCTTGGGGAAAAACCAACATAGAGTTAGGTCTCCATGAATTCAGACTTCATAATGGACATCGCCAATGAATTCGGGGCGCAGGGGTATCCTTAGGAATGCACTGACCTTTTCTCCCTGCGTTATCTATATTTTCTGGTAAAATACATTGGAAAATTCCATTGGGGAAACAACCACTTAGAGTTAGGTCTCCATGAATTCAAACTGCAAAATGGACATCGCCAATGAATTTGGGGCGCATGGGTATGCTTAGGAGGGCACTGACCTTTTCTCCCTGCGTTATCTATATTTCCTTGAAAAATACATGGGAAAATCCTCTTGGGGGAAAAACCCACTTAATGTTAGGGTTAGGTCTCCCTGAATTCGGACTGCAAAATGGAAATCGCCAATGAACCCGGGGCGCAGGGGTATGCTTAGGAGGGTACAGACCTTTTCTCCCTGCGTTATCTATATTTCCTTGTAAAATATATGGGAAAATCCCATTGGGGAAAACCCACATAGGGTTAGGGTTAGGTCTCCATGAATTCAGACTGCATAATGGACATCGCCAATGAATTTGGGCTGCAGGGGTATGCTTAGGGCACTGATCTTTTCTCCCTGCGTTATCTATAGTTTCTGGTAAAATACATTGGAACATCCATTTGGGGAAAAAACCACTTAGGGTTAGGGTTAGGTCTCCGAGAATTCAGACAGCAAAATGGACATCACCAATGAACCCGGGGCATAGGGGTATGCTTAGGAGTTTACCGACTTTTTCTGCCTGCGTTATCTATATTGCCTTGTAAAATACATTGGAAAATTCCATTGGGGAAAAACCCACTTAGGGTTAGGGTTAGGTCTCCGTAAACGCGGACTGCAAAATGGACATCGTCAATGAACCCGGGGCGCAGGGGTATGCTTAGGAGGGCACTGACCTTTCCTCCCTGCGTTATCTATATTTCCTTATAAAATACATGGGATAATCCCCTTGGGGAAAAACCCACATAGGGTTAGGGTTAGGTCTGCATGAATTCAGACTGGGGTATGGTTAGGACGGCACTAACCTTTTCTCCTTGCGTTATCTATATTTCCTTGTAAAATACGTGGGAAAATCACCTTGGGGAAAAACCCACTTAGGTTGAGGTGTCCGTGAATTCGGACTGCAAAATGGACATCAACAATGAACCCGGCGCGTAGGGGTATGCTTAGGTGGGCACTGAACTTTTCTTGCTGCGTTATCTATATTTTTTCATAAAATACATTGGAAAATCCCTTTGGGGGAAAAAACTACTTAGGGTTAGGTCTCCATGAATTTAGACTGCAAAATGGACATCGCCAATGAATTCGGGGAGCAGGGGTATGCTTAGGAGGGCACTGACCTTTTCTCGCTGCATTATCTATATTTTCTGGTAAAATACATTGGAAAATTCCATTGGGGAAAAATCCACTTAGGGTTAGGGTTATGTCTCCATAAATTCAGACTGCAAAATGGACATCGCCAATGAACCCAGGGCGCAGGGGTATGCTTAGGAGGGTACAGCCTTTTTCTCCCTGCGTTATCTTTAATTCCTTATAAAATACGTGGGAAAATCCCCTTGGGGAAAAACCCACATAAGGTTAGAGTTAGGTCTACATGAATTCGGACTGCAAAATGGACATCGCCAATGAACCCAGGGCGCAGGGGTATGCTTAGGAGGGTACAGACCTTTTCTCCCTGCGTTATCTATATTTCCTTGAAAAAGACATGGGAAAATCCCCTTGGGGAAAAAGCAACTTAGGGTTAGGGTTAGGTCTGTATGAATTCAGACTGCATAATGGACATCACCAATAAATTTAGAGCGCATGAGTATGCTTAGGCGGACACTGACCTTTTCTCCCTGTGTTATCTATATTTTCTGGTAAAATACATTAGAAAATCCCATTGGGGAAAAATCCATTTAGGGTTAGGGTTAGATCTCCATGAATTCAGACTGCATAATGGACATCGCCAATGAATTCGGGGCGCAGGGCTATGCTTTGGAGGGCACTGACCTTTTCTCCCTGCATTATCTATATTTTCTGGTAAAATAGGTTGGAAAATTCCATTGGGCAAAAAACCACTTAGGGTAAGGTTTAGGTCTCCATGTATTCGGACTGCATAATGGACATCGCCAATGAATTCGGGGCCTAGGGATATGCTTATTAGGGCACTGACCTTTTCTCCCTGCGTTATCTATATTTCCTTGTAAAATACGTAGGAAAATCCCCTTTGGGAAAACCCACATAGGGTTATGGTTAGGTCTCCATGAATTCAGACTGCATAATGGACATCGCCAATGAATTCGGGGCGCAGGGCTATGCTTTGGAGGGCACTGACCTTTTCTCCCTGCATTATCTATATTTTCTGGTAAAATAGATTGGAAAATTCCATTGGGCAAAAAACCACTTAGGGTAAGGTTTAGGTCTCCGTGTATTCGGACTGCATAATGGACATCGCCAATGAATTCGGGGCGTAGGGTTATGCTTAGTAGGGCACTGACCTTTTCTCCCTGCGTTATCTATATTTCCTTGTAAAATACGTGGGAAAATCCCCTTGGGGAAAAACCCACATAAGGTTAGGGTTAGATCTCCATGAATTCAGACTGCATAATGGACATCACCAATGAATTTGGGGCGCATGGGTATGCTTAGGTGGGTACTGACGTTTTCTCCCTGCGTTATCTTTAATTCCTTATAAAATACGTGGGAAAATCCCCTTGGGGAAAAACCAACATAGAGTTAGGTCTCCATGAATTCAGACTTCATAATGGACATCGCCAATGAATTCGGGGCGCAGGGGTATCCTTAGGAATGCACTGACCTTTTCTCCCTGCGTTATCTATATTTTCTGGTAAAATCCATTGGAAAATTCCATTGGGGAAACAACCACTTAGAGTTAGGTCTCCATGAATTCAAACTGCAAAATGGACATCGCCAATGAATTTGGGGCGCATGGGTATGCTTAGGAGGGCACTGACCTTTTCTCCCTGCGTTATCTATATTTCCTTGAAAAATACATGGGAAAATCCTCTTGGGGGAAAAACCCACTTAATGTTAGGGTTAGGTCTCCCTGAATTCGGACTGCAAAATGGAAATCGCCAATGAACCCGGGGCGCAGGGGTATGCTTAGGAGGGTACAGACCTTTTCTCCCTGCGTTATCTATATTTCCTTGTAAAATATATGGGAAAATCCCATTGGGGAAAACCCACATAGGGTTAGGGTTAGGTCTCCATGAATTCAGACTGCATAATGGACATCGCCAATGAATTTGGGCTGCAGGGGTATGCTTAGGGCACTGATCTTTTCTCCCTGCGTTATCTATAGTTTCTGGTAAAATACATTGGAACATCCATTTGGGGAAAAAACCACTTAGGGTTAGGGTTAGGTCTCCGAGAATTCAGACAGCAAAATGGACATCACCAATGAACCCGGGGCATAGGGGTATGCTTAGGAGTTTACCGACTTTTTCTGCCTGCGTTATCTATATTGCCTTGTAAAATACATTGGAAAATTCCATTGGGGAAAAACCCACTTAGGGTTAGGGTTAGGTCTCCGTAAACGCGGACTGCAAAATGGACATCGTCAATGAACCCGGGGCGCAGGGGTATGCTTAGGAGGGCACTGACCTTTCCTCCCTGCGTTATCTATATTTCCTTATAAAATACATGGGATAATCCCCTTGGGGAAAAACCCACATAGAGTTAGGGTTAGGTCTCCATGAATTCAGACTGCATAATGGACATCGCCAATGAATTCGGGGAGCAGGGGTATGCTTAGGAGGGCACTGACATTTTCTCCCTGCGTTATCTATAGTTTCTGGTAAAATACATTGGAACATCCATTTGGGGAAAAAACCACTTAGGGTTAGGGTTAGGTCTCCGAGAATTCAGACAGCAAAATAGACATCACCAATGAACCCGGGGCGCAGGGGTATGCTTAGGGGGGTACAGACCTTTGCTCCCTGCATTATCTATATTTCCTTGAAAAATACATGGGAAAATCCTCTTGGGGAAAAACCCACTTAGGGTTAGGGTTAGGTCTCCGTGAATTCGGACTGCAAAATGGATATCACCAATGAACCCAGGGCGTAGGGGTATGCTTAGGAGGGTACAGACTTTTTCTGCCTGCGTTATCTATATTGCCTTGTAAAATACATGGAAATTCCCATTGTTGAAAAATCCACTTAGGGTTAGGGTTTGGTCTCCATGAATTCAGACTGCATAATTGACATCACCAACTAATTTGGGGCTCATGGGTATGCTTAGGAGGGCACTGACCTTTTCTCCCTGCGTTATCTATATTCTCTGGTAAAATACATTGGAAAATCCCATTGGGGAAAAATGAACTTAGGGTTAGGGTTAGGTCTCCGTGAATTTGGACTACAAAATAGACATCGCCAATGAACCCGGGGCGCAGGGGTATGCTTAGGAGGATACAGACCTTTTCTCCCTGCATTATCTATATTTCCTTGAAAAATACATGGGAAAATCCCCTTGGGGAAAAAGCAACTTAGGGTTAGGGTTAGGTCTGCATGAATTCAGACTGCATAATGGACATCGCCAATGAATTCGGGGCGCAGGGGTATGGTTAGGAGGGCACTGACCTTTTCTCCCTGCTTTATCTATATTTCCTTGTAAAATACGTGGGAAAATCCCCTTGAGGAAAAACCCCCATAGGGTTATGGTTAGGTCTCCATGAATTCAGACTGCATAATGGACATCGCCAATGAATTCGGGGCGCAGGGGTATGCTTAGGAGGGCACTGACCTTTTCTCCCTGCATTATCTATATTTCCTTGTAAAATACGTGGGAAAATCCCATTGTGGAAAAACCCACATAGGGTTAGGGTTAGCTCTACATGAATTCAGACTGCATAATGGACATTGCCAATGAATTCGGGGCACAGGGGTATGCTTAGGAGGGCACTGACCTTTTCTCCCTGCGTTATCTTTAATTCCTTATAAAATACGTGGGATAATCCCCTTGGGGAAAAACCCACATAGCGTTATGGTCTCCATGAATTCAGACTGCATAATGGACATCGCCTATGAATTCGGGGCTCAGGGGTATGGTTAGGAGGGCACTGACCTTTTCTCCCTGCGTTATCTATATTTCCTTATAAAATACGTGGGATAATCCCCTTGGGGAAAAACCCACATAGCGTTAGGGTTAGGTCTCCATGAATTCAGACTGCATAATGGACATCGCCAATGAATTCGGGGCACAGGGGTATGCTTAGGAGGGCACTGACCTTTTCTCCCTGCGTTATCTTTAATTCCTTATAAAATACGTGGGATAATCCCCTTGGGGAAAAACCCACATAGCGTTATGGTCTCCATGAATTCAGACTGCATAATGGACATCGCCTATGAATTCGGGGCTCAGGGGTATGGTTAGGAGGGCACTGACCTTTTCTCCCTGCGTTATCTATATTTCCTTATAAAATACGTGGGATAATCCCCTTGGGGAAAAACCCATATAGCGTTAGGGTTAGGTCTCCGTGAACTCGGACTGCAAAATGGACATCGTCAATGAACCCGGGGCACAGGGGTATGCTTAGGAGGGCACTGACCTTTCCTCCCTGCGTTATCTATATTTCCTTATAAAATACATGGGATAATCCCCTTGGGGAAAAACCCACATAGGGTTAGGTCTGCATGAATTCAGACTGCATAATGGACATTGCCAATGAATTCGGGTCGCAGGGGTATGGTTAGGACGGCACTAACCTTTTCTCCTTGCGTTATCTATATTTCCTTGTAAAATACGTGGGAAAATCACCTTGGGGAAAAACCCACTTAGGTTGAGGTGTCCGTGAATTAGGACTGCAAAATGGACATCAACAATGAACCCGGCGCGTAGGGGTATGCTTAGGTGGGCACTGACCTTTCCTCCCTGCGTTATCTATATTTCCTTGTAAAATACGTGGGAGAATCCCCTTGGGGAAAAACCACATAGGGTTATGGTTAGGTCTCCATGAATTCAGACTGCATTATGGACATCGCCAATGAATTCGGGGCGCAGGGGTATAGTTAGGAGGGCACTGACCTTTTCTCCCTACATTATCTATATTTTCTGGTAAAATACATTGGAAAGTTCCATTGGGGAAAAAGCAACTTAGGGTTAGGGTTAGGTCTGCATGAATTCAGACTGCATAATGGAAATCACCAATGAACCCAGGGCGCAGGGGTATGCTTAGGAGGGTACAGACCTTTTCTCCCTGCGTTATCTATATTTCCTTGTAAAATACATGGGAAAATCCCCTTGGGGAAAAACCCACAGAGGGTTAGGGTTAGGTCTCCATGAATTCAGACTGCATAATGGACATCGCCAATGAATTCGGGGAGCAGGGGTATGCTTAGGAGGGCACTGACCTTTTCTCCCTGCGTTATCTATAGTTTCTGGTAAAATACATTGGAACATCCATTTGGGGAAAAAACCACTTAGGGTTAGGGTTAGGTCTCCGAGAATTCAGACAGCAAAATGGACATCACCAATGAACCCGGGGTGTAGGGGTATGCTTAGGAGGGTACCGACTTTTTCTGCCTGCGTTATCTATATTGCCTTGTAAAATACATTGGAAAATCCCATTGGGGAAAAATCCACTTAGGGTTAGGGTTAGGTCTCCGTAAATTCGGACAGCAAAATGGACATCACCAATGAACCCGGAGCATAAGGGTATGCTTAGGAGGGCACTGAACTTTTCTTGCTGCCTTATCTATATTTTTTCATAAAATACATTGGAAAAATCCCTTTGGGGGAAAAAACCACTTAGGGTTAGGTCTCCATGAATTCAGACTGCAAAATGGACATTGCCAAAGAATTCGGGGAGCAGGGGTATGCTTAGGAAGGTGCAGACTTTTTCTCCCTGCGTTATCTATATTTCCTTATAAAATAGGTGGGATAATCCCCTTGGGGAAAAACCCACATAGGGTTAGGGTTAGGTCTGCATGAATTCAGACTGCATAATGGACATCGCCAATGAATTCAGGGTGCAGCGGTATGGTTAGGAGGGCACTGACTTTTTCTCCCCGCGTTATCTATATTTCCTTGTAAACTACATGGGAAAATCCCCTTGGGGAAAAACCACTTAGGGTTAGGGTTAGGTCTCCATGAATTCAGACTGCATAATGGACATCGCCAATGAATTCGGGGTGCAGGGGTATGCTTAGGAAGGTGCAGACTTTTTCTCCCTGCGTTATCTATATTTCCTTATAAAATAGGTGGGATAATCCCCTTGGGGAAAAACCCACATAGGGTTAGGGTTA
This sequence comes from Crotalus tigris, assembly GCF_016545835.1. Lineage (NCBI taxonomy): Eukaryota > Metazoa > Chordata > Lepidosauria > Squamata > Viperidae > Crotalus > Crotalus tigris. The sequence goes on from NW_024096968.1 coordinate 2,982,679, forward strand.
GGTCTGCATGAATTCAGACTGCATAATGGACATCGCCAATGAATTCGGGGCGCAGGGGTATGGTTAGGAGGGCACTGACTTTTTCTCCCCGCGTTATCTATATTTCCTTGTAAACTACATGGGAAAATCCCCTTGGGGAAAAACCAGTTAGGGTTAGGGTTAGGTCTCCATAAATTCAGACTGCAAAATGGACATCACCAATGAACCCAGGGCGCAGGGGTATGCTTAGGAGGGTACAGACTTTTTCTCCCTGCGTTATCTATATTTTCTCGTAAAATACATTGGAAAATCCCTTTGGGGAAACAACCACTTAGGGTTAGGGTTAGGTCTCCGTGAATTTGGACTGCAAAATGGATATCACCAATGAACCCGGGGCGTAGGGGTATGCTTAGGAGGGTACAGACTTTTTCTCCCTGCGTTATCTTTAATTCCTTATAAAATACGTGGGAAAATCCCCTTGGGGAAAAACCCACATAGGATTAGGGTTAGGTCTACATGAATTCAGACTGCATAATGGACATTGCCAATGAATTCGGGGCGCAGGGGTATGCTGAGGAGGGCACTGACCTTTTCTCCCTACGTTATCTATATTTTCTGGTAAAATACATTGGAAAATTCCATTGGGGAAAAACCCACTTAGGGTTAGGGTTAGGTCTCCGTGAACTCGGACTGCAAAATGGACATCGTCAATGAACCCGGGGCGCAGGGGTATGCTTAGGAGGGCACTGACCTTTCCTCCCTGCGTTATCTATATTTCCTTATAAAATACATGGGATAATCCCCTTGGGGAAAAACCCACATAGGGTTAGGGTTAGGTCTGCATGAATTCAGACTGGGGTATGGTTAGGACGGCACTAACCTTTTCTCCTTGCGTTATCTATATTTCCTTGTAAAATACGTGGGAAAATCACCTTGGGGAAAAACCCACTTAGGTTGAGGTGTCCGTGAATTCGGACTGCAAAATGGACATCAACAATGAACCCGGCGCGTAGGGGTATGCTTAGGTGGGCACTGACCTTTCCTCCCTGCGTTATCTATATTTCCTTGTAAAATACGTGGGAAAATCCCCTTGGGGAAAAACCACATAGGGTTATGGTTAGGTCTCCATGAATTCAGACTGCATTATGGACATCGCCAATGAATTCGGGGCGCAGGGGTATGGTTAGGAGGGCACTGACCTTTTCTCCCTACATTATCTATATTTTCTGGTAAAATACATTGGAAAATTCCATTGGGGAAAAAGCAACTTAGGGTTAGGGTTAGGTCTCCATGAATTCAGACTGCATAATGGACATCGCCAATGAATTCGGGGAGCAGGGGTATGCTTAGGAGGGCACTGACCTTTTCTCCCTGCGTTATCTATACTTTCTGGTAAAATACATTGGAACATCCATTTGGGGAAAAAACCACTTAGGGTTAGGGTTAGGTCTCCGAGAATTCAGACAGCAAAATGGACATCACCAATGAACCCGGGGCGTAGGGGTATGCTTAGGAGGGTACCGACTTTTTCTGCCTGCGTTATCTATATTGCCTTCTAAAATACATTGGAAAATCCCATTGGGGAAAAATCCACTTAGGGTTAGGGTTAGGTCTCCGTAAATTCGGACAGCAAAATGGACATCACCAATGACCCCGGGGCATAAGGGTATGCTTAGGAGGGCACTGAACTTTTCTTGCTGCCTTATCTATATTTCTTCATAAAATACATTGGAAAATCCCTTTGGGGGAAAAAACCACTTAGGGTTAGGTCTCCATGAATTCAGACTGCAAAATGGACATTGCCAATGAATTCGGGGAGCAGGGGTATGGTTAGGAGGGCACTGACTTTTTCTCCCTGCTTTATCTATGTTTCTTTGTAAAATACATGGGAAAATCCCCTTGGGGAAAAACCACGTAGGGTTAGGGTTAGTTTCCCATGATTTCAGATTGCATAATGAACATCGCCAATGAATTCGGGGTGCAGCGGTATGGTTAGGAGGGCACTGACTTTTTCTCCCCGCGTTATCTATATTTCCTTGTAAACTACATGGGAAAATCCCCTTGGGGAAAAACCACTTAGGGTTAGGGTTAGGTCTCCATGAATTCAGACTGTATAATGGACATCGCCAATGAATTCAGGGTGCAGGGGTATGCTTAGGAAGGTGCAGACTTTTTCTCCCTGCGTTATCTATATTTCCTTATAAAATAGGTGGGATAATCCCCTTGGGGAAAAACCCACATAGGGTTAGGGTTAGGTCTGCATGAATTCAGACTGCATAATGGACATCGCCAATGAATTCGGGGCGCAGGGGTATGGTTAGGAGGGCACTGACTTTTTCTCCCCGCGTTATCTATATTTCCTTGTAAACTACATGGGAAAATCCCCTTGGGGAAAAACCACTAGGGTTAGGGTTAGGTCTCCATAAATTCAGACTGCAAAATGGACATCACCAATGAACCCAGGGCGCAGGGGTATGCTTAGGAGGGCACTGACCTTTCTCCCTGCGTTATCTATATTTCCTTATAAAATACATGGGATAATCCCCTTGGGGAAAAACCCATATAGGGTTAGGTCTCCGTGAATTTGGACTGCATAATGGACATTGCCAATGAATTCGGGGTGCAGGGGTATGCTGAGGAGGGCACTGACCTTTTCTCCCTGCGTTATCTATATTTTCTGGTAAAATACATTGGAAAATTCCATTGGGGAAAAACCCACTTAGGGTTAGGGTTAGGTCTCCGTGAACTCGGACTGCAAAATGGACATCGTCAATGAACCCGGGGCGCAGGGGTATGCTTAGGAGGGCACTGACCTTTCCTCCCTGCGTTATCTATATTTCCTTATAAAATACATGGGATAATCCCCTTAGGGAAAAACCCACATAGGGTTAGGGTTAGGTCTGCATGAATTCAGACTGGGGTATGGTTAGGACGGCACTAACCTTTTCTCCTTGCGTTATCTATATTTCCTTGTAAAATACGTGGGAAAATCACCTTGGGGAAAAACCCACTTAGGTTGAGGTGTCCGTGAATTCGGACTGCAAAATGGACATCAACAATGAACCCGGCGCGTAGGGGTATGCTTAGGTGGGCACTGACCTTTCCTCCCTGCGTTATCTATATTTCCTTGTAAAATACGTGGGAAAATCCCCTTGGGGAAAAACCACATAGGGTTATGGTTAGGTCTCCATGAATTCAGACTGCATTATGGACATCGCCAATGAATTCGGGGCGCAGGGGTATGGTTAGGAGGGCACTGACCTTTTCTCCCTACATTATCTATATTTTCTGGTAAAATACATTGGAAAATTCCATTGGGGAAAAAGCAACTTAGGGTTAGGGTTAGGTCTGCATGAATTCAGACTGCACAATGGACATCACCAATGAACCCAGGGCGCAGGGGTATGCTTAGGAGGGTACCGACTTTTTCTGCCTGCGTTATCTATATTGCCTTGTAAAATACATTGGAAAATCCCTTTGGGGAAAAATCCACTTAGGGTTAGGGTTAGGTCTCCGTAAATTCGGACAGCAAAATGGACATCACCAATGAACCCGGGGCATAAGGGTATGCTTAGGAGGGCACTGAACTTTTCTTGCTGCCTTATCTATATTTCTTCATAAAATACATTGGAAAATCCCTTTGGGGGGAAAAAACCACTTAGGGTTAGGTCTCCATGAATTCAGACTGCAAAATGGACATTGCCAATGAATTCGGGGAGCAGGGGTATGGTTAGGAGGGCACTGACTTTTTCTCCCTGCTTTATCTATGTTTCTTTGTAAAATACATGGGAAAATCCCCTTGGGGAAAAACCACGTAGGGTTAGGGTTAGTTTCCCATGATTTCAGATTGCATAATGAACATCGCCAATGAATTCGGGGTGCAGCGGTATGGTTAGGAGGGCACTGACTTTTTCTCCCCGCGTTATCTATATTTCCTTGTAAACTACATGGGAAAATCCCCTTGGGGAAAAACCACTTAGGGTTAGGGTTAGGTCTCCATGAATTCAGACTGTATAATGGACATCGCCAATGAATTCAGGGTGCAGGGGTATGCTTAGGAAGGTGCAGACTTTTTCTCCCTGCGTTATCTATATTTCCTTATAAAATAGGTGGGATAATCCCCTTGGGGAAAAACCCACATAGGGTTAGGGTTAGGTCTGCATGAATTCAGACTGCATAATGGACATCGCCAATGAATTCGGGGTGCAGGGGTATGGTTAGGAGGGCACTGACTTTTTCTCCCCGCGTTATCTATATTTCCTTGTAAACTACATGGGAAAATCCCCTTGGGGAAAAACCACTTAGGGTTAGGGTTAGGTCTCCATAAATTCAGACTGCAAAATGGACATCACCAATGAACCCAGGGCGCAGGGGTATGCTTAGGAGGGCACTGACCTTTCCTCCCTGCGTTATCTATATTTCCTTATAAAATACATGGGATAATCCCCTTGGGGAAAAACCCATATAGGGTTAGGTCTCCGTGAATTTGGACTGCATAATGGACATTGCCAATGAATTCGGGGTGCAGGGGTATGCTGAGGAGGGCACTGACCTTTTCTCCCTGCGTTATCTATATTTTCTGGTAAAATACATTGGAAAATTCCATTGGGGAAAAACCCACTTAGGGTTAGGGTTAGGTCTCCGTGAACTCGGACTGCAAAATGGACATCGTCAATGAACCCGGGGCGCAGGGGTATGCTTAGGAGGGCACTGACCTTTCCTCCCTGCGTTATCTATATTTCCTTATAAAATACATGGGATAATCCCCTTGGGGAAAAACCCACATAGGGTTAGGGTTAGGTCTGCATGAATTCAGACTGGGGTATGGTTAGGACGGCACTAACCTTTTCTCCTTGCGTTATCTATATTTCCTTGTAAAATACGTGGGAAAATCACCTTGGGGAGAAACCCACTTAGGTTGAGGTGTCCGTGAATTCGGACTGCAAAATGGACATCAACAATGAACCCGGCGCGTAGGGGTATGCTTAGGTGGGCACTGACCTTTCCTCCCTGCGTTATCTATATTTCCTTGTAAAATACGTGGGAAAATCCCCTTGGGGAAAAACCACATAGGGTTATGATTAGGTCTCCATGAATTCAGACTGCATTATGGACATCGCCAATGAATTCGGGGCGCAGGGGTATGGTTAGGAGGGCACTGACCTTTTCTCCCTACATTATCTATATTTTCTGGTAAAATACATTGGAAAATTCCATTGGGGAAAAAGCAACTTAGGGTTAGGGTTAGGTCTGCATGAATTCAGACTGCACAATGGACATCACCAATGAACCCAGGGCGCAGGGGTATGCTTAGGAGGGTACAGACCTTTTCTCCCTGCGTTATCTATATTTCCTTGAAAAATACATGGGAAAATCCCCTTGGGAAAAAACCCACATAGGGTTAGGGTTAGGTCTCCATGAATTCAGACTGCATAATGGACATCGCCAATGAATTCGGGGAGCAGGGGTATGCTTAGGAGGGCACTGACCTTTTCTCCCTGCGTTATCTATAGTTTCTGGTAAAATACATTGGAACATCCATTTGGGGAAAAAACCACTTAGGGTTAGGGTTAGGTCTCCGAGAATTCAGACAGCAAAATGGACATCACCAATGAACCCGGGGCGTAGGGGTATGCTTAGGAGGGTACCGACTTTTTCTGCCTGCGTTATCTATATTGCCTTGTAAAATACATTGGAAAATCCCATTGGGGAAAAATCCACTTAGGGTTAGGGTTAGGTCTCCGTAAATTCGGACAGCAAAATGGACATCACCAATGAACCCGGGGCATAGGGGTATGCTTAGGAGGGCACTGAACTTTTCTTGCTGCCTTATCTATATTTTTTCATAAAATACATTGGAAAATCCCTTTGGGGGAAAAAACCACTTAGGGTTAGGTCTCCATGAATTCAGACTGCAAAATGGACATCGCCAATGAATTCGAGGAGCAGGGGTATGCTTAGGAGGGTACAGACCTTTTCTCCCTGCGTTATCTATATTTCCTTGAAAAATACATGGGAAAATCCCCTTGGGGAAAAATCCTTTTAGGGTTAGGGTTAGATCTCCGTGAATTCGAACAGCAAAACGGACATCAACAATGAACCCAGGGCGCAGGGGTATGCTTAGGAGGGTACAGCCTTTTTCTCCCTGCGTTATCTTTAATTCCTTATAAAATACGTGGGAAAATCCCCTTGGGGAAAAATCCACATAAGGTTAGAGTTAGGTCTACATGAATTCGGACTGCAAAATGGACATCGCCAATGAACCCAGGGCGCAGGGGTATGCTTAGGAGGGTACAGACCTTTTCTCCCTGCGTTATCTATATTTCCTTGAAAAATACATGGGAAAATCCCCTTGGGGAAAAAGCAACTTAGGGTTAGGGTTAGGTCTGAATGAATTCAGACTGCATAATGGACATCACCAATAAATTTAGAGCGCATGAGTATGCTTAGGAGGGCACTGACCTTTTCTCCCTGTGTTATCTATATTTTCTGGTAAAATACATTAGAAAATCCCATTGGGGAAAAATCCATTTAGGGTTAGGGTTAGATCTCCGTGAATTCGAACAGCAAAACGGACATCAACAATGAACCCGGGGCGTAGGGGTATGCTTAGGAGGGCACTGACCTTTTCTCCCTGCGTTATCTATATTTTCTCGTAAAATACATTGGAAAATCCCTTTGGGGGAAAAAACCACTTAGGGTTAGGGTTAGGTCTGCATGAATTCAGACTGCATAATGGACATCGCCAATGAATTCGGGGTGCAGCGTTATGGTTAGGAGGGCACTGACTTTTTCTCCCCGCGTTATCTATATTTCCTTGTAAACTACATGGGAAAATCCCCTTGGGGAAAAACCACTTAGGGTTAGGGTTAGGTCTCCATGAATTCAGACTGCATAATGGACATCGCCAATGAATTCGGGGTGCAGGGGTATGCTTAGGAAGGTGCAGACCTTTTCTCCCTGCGTTATCTATATTTCCTTGTAAAATACGTGGGAAAATCCCCTTGGGGAAAAACCCACATAAGGTTAGGGTTAGATCTCCATGAATTCAGACTGCATAATGGACATCACCAATGAATTTGGGGCGCATGGGTATGCTTAGGTGGGTACTGACGTTTTCTCCCTGCGTTATCTTTAATTCCTTATAAAATACGTGGGAAAATCCCCTTGGGGAAAAACCAACATAGAGTTAGGTCTCCATGAATTCAGACTTCATAATGGACATCGCCAATGAATTCGGGGCGCAGGGGTATCCTTAGGAATGCACTGACCTTTTCTCCCTGCGTTATCTATATTTTCTGGTAAAATCCATTGGAAAATTCCATTGGGGAAACAACCACTTAGAGTTAGGTCTCCATGAATTCAAACTGCAAAATGGACATCGCCAATGAATTTGGGGCGCATGGGTATGCTTAGGAGGGCACTGACCTTTTCTCCCTTCGTTATCTATATTTCCTTGAAAAATACATGGGAAAATCCTCTTGGGGGAAAAACCCACTTAGTGTTAGGGTTAGGTCTCCCTGAATTCGGACTGCAAAATGGACATCGCCAATGAACCCGGGGCGCAGGGGTATGCTTAGGAGGGTACAGACCTTTTCTCCCTGCGTTATCTATATTTCCTTGAAAAATACATGGGAAAATCCTCTTGGGGAAAAACCCACTTAGGGTTAGGGTTAGGTCTCTGAGAATTCAGACAGCAAAATAGACATCACCAATGAACCCGGGGCGCAGGGGTATGCTTAGGAGGGTACAGACCTTTGCTCCCTGCATTATCTATATTTCCTTGAAAAATACATGGGAAAATCCTCTTGGGGAAAAACCCACTTAGGGTTAGGGTTAGGTCTCCGTGAATTCGGACTGCAAAATGGATATCACCAATGAACCCAGGGCGTAGGGGTATGCTTAGGAGGGTACAGACTTTTTCTGCCTGCGTTATCTATATTGCCTTGTAAAATACATGGAAATTCCCATTGTTGAAAAATCCACTTAGGGTTAGGGTTTGGTCTCCATGAATTCAGACTGCATAATTGACATCACCAACTAATTTGGGGCTCATGGGTATGCTTAGGAGGGCACTGACCTTTTCTCCCTGCGTTATCTATATTCTCTGGTAAAATACATTGGAAAATCCCATTGGGGAAAAATGAACTTAGGGTTAGGGTTAGGTCTCCGTGAATTCGGATTACAAAATAGACATCGCCAATGAACCCGGGGCGCAGGGGTATGCTTAGGAGGATACAGACCTTTTCTCCCTGCATTATCTATATTTCCTTGAAAAATACATGGGAAAATCCTCTTGGGGAAAAACCCACTTAGGGTTAGGGTTCGGTCTCCATGAATTCGGACTGCAAAATGGACATCGCCAATGAACCCGGAGCGCAGGGGTATGGTTAGGAGGGCACTGACCTTTTCTCCCTGCTTTATCTATATTTCCTTGTAAAATACGTGGGGAAATCCCCTTGAGGAAAAACCCCCATAGGGTTATGGTTAGGTCTCCATGAATTCAGACTGCATAATGGACATCGCCAATGAATTCGGGGCGCAGGGGTATGCTTAGGAGGGCACTGACCTTTTCTCCCTGCATTATGTATATTTTCTGGTAAAATACATTGAAAAATTCCATTGGGCAAAAAACCACTTAAGGTTAGGGTTAGGTCTCCGTTTATTCGGACTGCATAATGGACATCGCCAATGAATTCGGGCCGTAGGGATATGCTTAGTAGGGCACTGACCTTTTCTCCCTGCGTTATCTATATTTCCTTGTAAAATACGTGGGAAAATCCCCTTGGGGAAAAACCCCCATAGGGTTATGGTTAGGTCTCCATGAATTCAGACTGCATAATGGACATCGCCAATGAATTCGGGGCGCAGGGGTAGGCTGAGGAGGGCACTGACCTTTTCTCCCTGCGTTATCTATATTTTCTGGTAAAATACATTGGAAAATTCCATTGGGGAAAAACCCACTTAGGGTTAGGGTTAGGTCTCCGTGAACTCGGACTGCAAAATGGACATCGTCAATGAACCCGGGGCGCAGGGGTATGCTTAGGAGGGCACTGACCTTTCCTCCCTGCGTTATCTATATTTCCTTATAAAATACATGGGATAATCCCCTTGGGGAAAAACCCACATAGGGTTAGGCTTAGGTCTGCATGAATTCAGACTGCATAATGGACATTGCCAATGAATTCGGGTCGCAGGGGTATGGTTAGGACGGCACTAACCTTTTCTCCTTGCGTTATCTATATTTCCTTGTAAAATACGTGGGAAAATCACCTTGGGGAAAAACCCACATAGGGTTAGGGTTAGGTCTCCATGAATTCAGACTGCATAATGGACATCGCCAATGAATTCGGGGAGCAGGGGTATGCTTAGGAGGGCACTGACCTTTTCTCCCTGCGTTATCTATAGTTTCTGGTAAAATACATTGGAACATCCATTTGTGGAAAAAACCACTTAGGGTTAGGGTTAGGTCTCCGAGAATTCAGACAGCAAAATGGACATCACCAATGAACCCGGGGCGTAGGGGTATGCTTAGGAGGGTACCGACTTTTTCTGCCTGCGTTATCTATATTGCCTTGTAAAATACATTGGAAAATCCCATTGGGGAAAAATCCACTTAGGGTTAGGGTTAGGTCTCCGTAAATTCGGACAGCAAAATGGACATCACCAATGAACCCGGGGCGTAGGGGTATGCTTAGGAGGGCACTGAACTTTTCTTGCTGCGTTATCTATATTTTTTCATAAAATACATTGGAAAATCCCTTTGGGGGAAAAAACTACTTAGGGTTAGGTCTCCATGAATTCAGCCTGCAAAATGGACATCGCCAATGAATTCGGGGAGCAGGGGTATCCTTAGGAGGGCACTGACCTTTTCTCGCTGCATTATCTATATTTTCTGGTAAAATACATTGGAAAATTCCATTGGGGAAAAATCCACTTAGGGTTAGGGTTATGTCTCCATAAATTCAGACTGCAAAATGGACATCGCCAATGAACCCAGGGCGCAGGGGTATGCTTAGGAGGGTACAGCCTTTTTCTCCCTGCTTTATCTTTAATTCCTTATAAAATACGTGGGAAAATCCCCTTGGAGAAAAACCCACATAAGGTTAGAGTTAGGTCTACATGAATTCGGACTGCAAAATGGACATCAACAATGAACCCGGGGCGTAGGGGTATGCTTAGGAGGGTACAGACCTTTTCTCCCTGCGTTATCTATATTTCCTTGAAAAATACATGGGAAAATCCCCTTGGGGAAAAAGCAACTTAGGGTTAGGGTTAGGTCTGTATGAATTCAGACTGCATAATGGACATCACCAATAAATTTAGAGCGCATGAGTATGCTTACGAGGACACTGACCTTTTCTCCCTGTGTTATCTATATTTTCTGGTAAAATAGATTGGAAAATTCCATTGGGCAAAAAACCACTTAGGGTAAGGTTTAGGTCTCCATGTATTCGGACTGCATAATGGACATCGCCAATGAATTCGGGGCCTAGGGATATGCTTATTAGGGCACTGACGTTTTCTCCCTGCGTTATCTATATTTCCTTGTAAAATACGTGGGAAAATCCCCTTTGGGAAAACCCACATAGGGTTATGGTTAGGTCTCCATGAATTCAGACTGCATAATGTACATCGCCAATGAATTCGGGGCGCAGGGCTATGCTTTGGAGGGCACTGACCTTTTCTCCCTGCATTATCTATATTTTCTGGTAAAATAGATTGGAAAATTCCATTGGGCAAAAAACCACTTAGGGTAAGGTTTAGGTCTCCGTGTATTCGGACTGCATAATGGACATCGCCAATGAATTCGGGGCGTAGGGTTATGCTTAGTAGGGCACTGACCTTTTCTCCCTGCGTTATCTATATTTCCTTGTAAAATACGTGGGAAAATCCCCTTTGGGAAAAACCCACATAGGGTTATGGTTAGGTCTCCATGAATTCAGACTGCATAATGGACATCGCCAATGAATTCGGGGCGCAGGGCTATGCTTTGGAGGGCACTGACCTTTTCTCCCTGCATTATCTATATTTTCTGGTAAAATAGATTGGAAAATTCCATTGGGCAAAAAACCACTTAGGGTAAGGTTTAGGTCTCCGTGTATTCGGACTGCATGATGGACATCGCCAATGAATTCGGGGCGTAGGGTTATGCTTAGTAGGGTACTGACCTTTTCTCCCTGCGTTATCTATATTTCCTTGTAAAATACGTGGGAAAATCCCCTTTGGGAAAAACCCACATAGGGTTAGGGTTAGGTCTCCATGAATTCAGACTGCATAATGGACATCGCCAATGAATTCGGGGCTCAGTGGTATGCTTTGGAGGGCACTGAACTTTTCTCCCTGCATTATCTATATTTTTGGGTAAAATACATTGGAAAATTCCATTGGGCAAAAAACCACTTGGGGTAAGGTTTAGGTCTCCGTGTATTCGGACTGCATAATGGACATCGCCAATGAATTCGGGGCGTAGGGTTATGCTTAGTAGGGCACTGACCTTTTCTCCCTGCGTTATCTATATTTCCTTGTAAAATACGTGGGAAAATCCCCTTGGGGAAAAACCCACATAAGGTTAGGGTTAGGTCTCCATTAATTCAGACTGCATAATGGACATCACCAATGAATTTGGGGCGCATGGGTATGCTTAGGTGGGTACTGACGTTTTCTCCCTGCGTTATCTTTAATTCCTTATAAAATACGTGGGAAAATCCCCTTGGGGAAAAACCAACATAGAGTTAGGTCTCCATGAATTCAGACTTCATAATGGACATCGCCAATGAATTCGGGGCGCAGGGGTATCCTTAGGAATGCACTGACCTTTTCTCCCTGCGTTATCTATATTTTCTGGTAAAATCCATTGGAAAATTCCATTGGGGAAACAACCACTTAGAGTTAGGTCTCCATGAATTCAAACTGCAAAATGGACATCGCCAATGAATTTGGGGCGCATGGGTATGCTTAGGAGGGCACTGACCTTTTCTCCCTGCGTTATCTATATTTCCTTGAAAAATACATGGGAAAATCCTCTTGGGGGAAAAACCCACTTAATGTTAGGGTTAGGTCTCCCTGAATTCGGACTGCAAAATGGAAATCGCCAATGAACCCGGGGCGCAGGGGTATGCTTAGGAGGGTACAGACCGTTTCTCCCTGCGTTATCTATATTTCCTTGTAAAATATATGGGAAAATCCCATTGGGGAAAACCCACATAGGGTTAGGGTTAGGTCTCCATGAATTCAGACTGCATAATGGACATCGCCAATGAATTTGGGCTGCAGGGGTATGCTTAGGGCACTGATCTTTTCTCCCTGCGTTATCTATAGTTTCTGGTAAAATACATTGGAACATCCATTTGGGGAAAAAACCACTTAGGGTTAGGGTTAGGTCTCCGAGAATTCAGACAGCAAAATGGACATCGCCAATGAATTTGGGGCACATGGGTATGCTTAGGAGGGCACTGACCTTTTCTCCCTGTGTTATCTATATTTCCTTGAAAAATACATTGGAAAATCCCCTTGGGGAAAAAGCAACTTAGGGTTAGTGTTAGGTCTGCATGAATTCAGACTGCATAATGGACATCACCAATTAATTTAGGGTGCATGGGTATGCTTAGGAGGGCACTGACCTTTTCTCCCTGTGTTATCTATATTTTCTGGTAAAATACATTAGACAATCCCATTGGGGAAAAATCCATTTAGGGTTAGGGTTAGGTCTCCGTGAATTCGGACAGCAAAATGGACATCACCAATGAACCCAGGGCGTAGGAGTATGCTTAAGAGGGTACAGACTTTTTCTGCCTGCGTTATCTATATTCCCTTGTAAAATACATGGGAAAATCCCCTTGGGGAAAAACTCACATAGGGTTAGGGTTAGGTCTGCATGAATTCAGACTGCATAATGGACATCGCCAATGAATTCAGGGCGCAGGGTTATGCTTAGGAGGGCACTGACCTTTTCTCCCTACGTTATCTATATTTTCTCGTAAAATACATTGGAAAATCCCTTTGGGAAAAAAACCACTTAGGGTTAGGTCTCCATGAATTCGGACTGCAAAATGGACATCACCATTGAACCCGGGGCGTAGGGGTATGCTTAGGAGGGTACAGACTTTTTCTGCCTGCGTTATCTATATTGCCTTGTAAAATACATGGAAATTCCCATTGTTGAAAAATCCACTTAGGGTTAGGGTTAGGTCTCCATGAATTCACACTGCAAAATGGACATCGCCAATGAACCCAGGGCGCAGGGGTATGCTTAGGAGGGTACAGACCTTTTCTCCCTGCGTTATCTATATTTCCTTGAAAAATACATGGGAAAATCCCCTTGGGGAAAAAGCAACTTAGGGTTAGGGTTAGGTCTGAATGAATTCAGACTGCATAATGGACATCACCAATAAATTTAGAGCGCATGAGTATGCTTAGGAGGGCACTGACCTTTTCTCCCTGTGTTATCTATATTTTCTGGTAAAATACATTAGAAAATCCCATTGGGGAAAAATCCTTTTAGGGTTAGGGTTAGATCTCCGTGAATTCGAACAGCAAAACGGACATCAACAATGAACCCGGGGCGTAGGGGTATGCTTAGGAGGGCACTGACCTTTTCTCCCTGCGTTATCTATATTTCCTTGAAAAATACATGGGAAAATCCCCTAGTGGAAAAAGCAACTTAGGGTTAGGGTTAGGTCTGTATGAATTCAGACTGCATAATGGACATCACCAACTAATTTGGGGCTCATGGGTATGCTTAGGAGGGCACTGACCTTTTCTCCCTGCGTTATCTATATTCTCTGGTAAAATACATTGGAAAATCCCATTGGGGAAAAATGAACTTAGGGTTAGGGTTAGGTCTCCGTGAATTCGGACTACAAAATAGACATCGCCAATGAACCCGGGGCGCAGTGGTATGGTTAGGAGGATACAGACCTTTTCTCCCTGCATTATCTATATTTCCTTGAAAAATACATGGGAAAATCCTTTTGGGGAAAAACCCACTTAGGGTTAGGGTTAGGTCTCCATGAATTCGGACTGCAAAATGGACATCGCCAATGAACCCGGGGCGCAGGGGTATGCTTAGGAGGGTATAGACCTTTTCTCCCTGCGTTATCTATATTTCCTTGAAAAATACATGAGAAAATCCCCTTGGGGAAAAAGCAACTTAGGGTTAGGGTTAGGTCTGCATGAATTCAGACTGCATAATGGACATCGCCAATGAATTCGGGGCGCAGGGGTATGGTTAGGAGGGCAATGACTTTTTCTCCCCGCGTTATCTATATTTCCTTGTAAACTATATGGGAAAATCCCCTTGGGGAAAAACCACTTAGGGTTAGAGTTAGGTCTGCATGAATTCAGACTGCATAATGGACATCACCAATTAATTTAGGGTGCATGGGTATGCTTAGGAGGGTACTGACGTATTCTCCCTGCGTTATCTATATTTCCTTGTAAAATACGTGGGAAAATCCCATTGTGGAAAAACCCACATAGGGTTAGGGTTAGCTCTACATGAATTCAGACTGCATAATGGACAACGCCAATGAATTCGGGGCGCAGGGGTATGCTGAGGAGGGCACTGACCTTTTCTCCATGCGTTATCTATATTTTCTGGTAAAATACATTGGAAAATTCCATTGGGGAAAAACCCACTTAGGGTTAGGGTTAGGTCTCCATGAATTTGGACTGCAAAATGGACATCGTCAATGAACCCAGGGCGCAGGGGTATGCTTACGAGGGTACCGACTTCTTCTCCCTGCGTTATCTATATTTCCTTATAAAATAGGTAGGATAATCCCCTTGGGGAAAAACCCACATACGGTTAGGTCTGCATGAATTCAGACTGCATAATGGACATTGCCAATGAATTCGGGTCGCAGGAGTATGGTTAGGACGGCACTGACCTTTTCTCCTTGCGTTATCTATATTTCCTTGTAAAATATGTGGGAAAATCCCATTGGGGAAAATCCCATTTAGGGTTAGGTCTCCATGAATTTGGACCGTGAAATGGATATCGTCAATTAACTTGGGCTGCAGTGGTATGCTTAGAAGCGCATTGACTTTTTCTCCCCGCGTTGTCTATATTTCCTTGTAAAATATGTGGGAAAATCCCATTGGTGAAAATCCCATTTAGGGTTAGGTCTCCATTAATTTGGACCGTGAAATGGATATCGCCAATTAACTTGGGCTGCAGTGGTATGCTTAGAAGCGGATTGACTTTTTCTCCCTGCGTTATCTATATTTCCTTGTAAAATACGTGGGAAAATCCCCTTGGGGCAAAACCCACATAGGGTTATGGTCTCCATGAATTCAGACTGCATAATGGACATCGCCTATTAATTCGGGGCTCAGGGGTATGCTTAGGAGGGCACTGACCTTTTCTCCCTATGTTATCTATATTTCCTTGTAAAATATGTGGGAAAATCCCATTTGGGAAAATCCCATTTAGGGTTAGGTCTCCATGAATTTGGACCGTGAAATGGACATCGCCAATTAACTTGGGCTGCAGTGGTATGCTTAGGAGCGCACTGGCTTTTTCTCCCCGCGTTATCTATATTTCCTTGTAAAATACATGGGAAAATCCCCTTGGGGAAAAACCCACTTAGGTTGAGGTGTCCGTGAATTCGGACTGCAAAATGGACATCAACAATGAACCCTGGGCGTAGGGGTATGCTTAGGTGGGCACTGACCTTTCCTCCCTGCGTTATCTATATTTCCTTGTAAAATACGTGGGAAAATCCCCTTGGGGAAAAACCACATAGGGTTATGGTTAGGTCTCCATGAATTCAGACTGCATTATGGACATCGCCAATGAATTCGGGGCGCAGGGGTATGGTTAGGAGGGCACTGACCTTTTCTCCCTACATTATCTATATTTTCTGGTAAAATACATTGGAAAATTCCATTGGGGAAAA
This sequence comes from Crotalus tigris, assembly GCF_016545835.1. NCBI lineage: Eukaryota > Metazoa > Chordata > Lepidosauria > Squamata > Viperidae > Crotalus > Crotalus tigris. The sequence continues at coordinate 2,998,560 of NW_024096968.1, forward strand.
AGCAACTTAGGGTTAGGGTTAGGTCTGCATGAATTCAGACTGCATAATGGACATCACCAATGAACCCGGGGCGCAGGGGTATGCTTAGGAGGGTATAGACCTTTTCTCCCTGCGTTATCTATATTTCCTTGAAAAATACATGAGAAAATCCCCTTGGGGAAAAAGCAACTTAGGGTTAGGGTTAGGTCTGCATGAATTCAGACTGCATAATGGACATCGCCAATGAATTCGGGGCGCAGGGGTATGGTTAGGAGGGCAATGACTTTTTCTCCCCGCGTTATCTATATTTCCTTGTAAACTATATGGGAAAATACCCTTGGGGAAAAACCACTTAGGGTTAGAGTTAGGTCTGCATGAATTCAGACTGCATAATGGACATCACCAATTAATTTAGGGTGCATGGGTATGCTTAGGAGGGTACTGACGTATTCTCCCTGCGTTATCTATATTTCCTTGTAAAATACGTGGGAAAATCCCATTGTGGAAAAACCCACATAGGGTTAGGGTTAGCTCTACATGAATTCAGACTGCATAATGGACAACGCCAATGAATTCGGGCGCAGGGGTATGCTGAGGAGGGCACTGACCTTTTCTCCATGCGTTATCTATATTTTCTGGTAAAATACATTGGAAAATTCCATTGGGGAAAAACCCACTTAGGGTTAGGGTTAGGTCTGCATGAATTCAGACTGCATAATGGACATCGCCAATGAATTCAGGGCGCAGGGTTATGCTTAGGAGGGCACTGACCTTTTCTCCCTACGTTATCTATATTTTCTCGTAAAATACATTGGAAAATCCCTTTGGGAAAAAAACCACTTAGGGTTAGGTCTCCATGAATTCGGACTGCAAAATGGACATCACCATTGAACCCGGGGCGTAGGGGTATGCTTAGGAGGGTACAGACTTTTTCTGCCTGCGTTATCTATATTGCCTTGTAAAATACATGGAAATTCCCATTGTTGAAAAATCCACTTAGGGTTAGGGTTAGGTCTCCATGAATTCACACTGCAAAATGGACATCGCCAATGAACCCAGGGCGCAGGGGTATGCTTAGGAGGGTACAGACCTTTTCTCCCTGCGTTATCTATATTTCCTTGAAAAATACATGGGAAAATCCCCTTGGGGAAAAAGCAACTTAGGGTTAGGGTTAGGTCTGAATGAATTCAGACTGCATAATGGACATCACCAATAAATTTAGAGCGCATGAGTATGCTTAGGAGGGCACTGACCTTTTCTCCCTGTGTTATCTATATTTTCTGGTAAAATACATTAGAAAATCCCATTGGGGAAAAATCCTTTTAGGGTTAGGGTTAGATCTCCGTGAATTCGAACAGCAAAACGGACATCAACAATGAACCCGGGGCGTAGGGGTATGCTTAGGAGGGCACTGACCTTTTCTCCCTGCGTTATCTATATTTCCTTGAAAAATACATGGGAAAATCCCCTAGTGGAAAAAGCAACTTAGGGTTAGGGTTAGGTCTGTATGAATTCAGACTGCATAATGGACATCACCAACTAATTTGGGGCTCATGGGTATGCTTAGGAGGGCACTGACCTTTTCTCCCTGCGTTATCTATATTCTCTGGTAAAATACATTGGAAAATCCCATTGGGGAAAAATGAACTTAGGGTTAGGGTTAGGTCTCCGTGAATTCGGACTACAAAATAGACATCGCCAATGAACCCGGGGCGCAGTGGTATGGTTAGGAGGATACAGACCTTTTCTCCCTGCATTATCTATATTTCCTTGAAAAATACATGGGAAAATCCTTTTGGGGAAAAACCCACTTAGGGTTAGGGTTCGGTCTCCATGAATTCGGACTGCAAAATGGACATCGCCAATGAACCCGGGGCGCAGGGGTATGCTTAGGAGGGTATAGACCTTTTCTCCCTGCGTTATCTATATTTCCTTGAAAAATACATGAGAAAATCCCCTTGGGGAAAAAGCAACTTAGGGTTAGGGTTAGGTCTGCATGAATTCAGACTGCATAATGGACATCGCCAATGAATTCGGGGCGCAGGGGTATGGTTAGGAGGGCAATGACTTTTTCTCCCCGCGTTATCTATATTTCCTTGTAAACTATATGGGAAAATCCCCTTGGGGAAAAACCACTTAGGGTTAGAGTTAGGTCTGCATGAATTCAGACTGCATAATGGACATCACCAATTAATTTAGGGTGCATGGGTATGCTTAGGAGGGTACTGACGTATTCTCCCTGCGTTATCTATATTTCCTTGTAAAATACGTGGGAAAATCCCATTGTGGAAAAACCCACATAGGGTTAGGGTTAGCTCTACATGAATTCAGACTGCATAATGGACAACGCCAATGAATTCGGGGCGCAGGGGTATGCTGAGGAGGGCACTGACCTTTTCTCCATGCGTTATCTATATTTTCTGGTAAAATACATTGGAAAATTCCATTGGGGAAAAACCCACTTAGGGTTAGGGTTAGGTCTCCATGAATTTGGACTGCAAAATGGACATCGTCAATGAACCCAGGGCGCAGGGGTATGCTTACGAGGGTACCGACTTCTTCTCCCTGCGTTATCTATATTTCCTTATAAAATAGGTAGGATAATCCCCTTGGGGAAAAACCCACATACGGTTAGGTCTGCATGAATTCAGACTGCATAATGGACATTGCCAATGAATTCGGGTCGCAGGAGTATGGTTAGGACGGCACTGACCTTTTCTCCTTGCGTTATCTATATTTCCTTGTAAAATATGTGGGAAAATCCCATTGGGGAAAATCCCATTTAGGGTTAGGTCTCCATGAATTTGGACCGTGAAATGGATATCGTCAATTAACTTGGGCTGCAGTGGTATGCTTAGAAGCGCATTGACTTTTTCTCCCCGCGTTGTCTATATTTCCTTGTAAAATATGTGGGAAAATCCCATTGGTGAAAATCCCATTTAGGGTTAGGTCTCCATTAATTTGGACCGTGAAATGGATATCGCCAATTAACTTGGGCTGCAGTGGTATGCTTAGAAGCGGATTGACTTTTTCTCCCTGCGTTATCTATATTTCCTTGTAAAATACGTGGGAAAATCCCCTTGGGGCAAAACCCACATAGGGTTATGGTCTCCATGAATTCAGACTGCATAATGGACATCGCCTATTAATTCGGGGCTCAGGGGTATGCTTAGGAGGGCACTGACCTTTTCTCCCTATGTTATCTATATTTCCTTGTAAAATATGTGGGAAAATCCCATTTGGGAAAATCCCATTTAGGGTTAGGTCTCCATGAATTTGGACCGTGAAATGGACATCGCCAATTAACTTGGGCTGCAGTGGTATGCTTAGGAGCGCACTGGCTTTTTCTCCCCGCGTTATCTATATTTCCTTGTAAAATACATGGGAAAATCCCCTTGGGGAAAAACCCACTTAGGTTGAGGTGTCCGTGAATTCGGACTGCAAAATGGACATCAACAATGAACCCTGGGCGTAGGGGTATGCTTAGGTGGGCACTGACCTTTCCTCCCTGCGTTATCTATATTTCCTTGTAAAATACGTGGGAAAATCCCCTTGGGGAAAAACCCACATAGGGTTATGGTTAGGTCTCCATGAATTCAGACTGCATTATGGACATCGCAATGAATTCGGGGCGCAGGGGTATGGTTAGGAGGGCACTGACCTTTTCTCCCTACATTATCTATATTTTCTGGTAAAATACATTGGAAAATTCCATTGGGGAAAAAGCAACTTAGGGTTAGGGTTAGGTCTGCATGAATTCAGACTGCATAATGGACATCACCAATGAACCCGGGGCGCAGGGGTATGCTTAGGAGGGTATAGACCTTTTCTCCCTGCGTTATCTATATTTCCTTGAAAAATACATGAGAAAATCCCCTTGGGGAAAAAGCAACTTAGGGTTAGGGTTAGGTCTGCATGAATTCAGACTGCATAATGGACATCGCCAATGAATTCGGGGCGCAGGGGTATGGTTAGGAGGGCAATGACTTTTTCTCCCCGCGTTATCTATATTTCCTTGTAAACTATATGGGAAAATCCCCTTGGGGAAAAACCACTTAGGGTTAGAGTTAGGTCTGCATGAATTCAGACTGCATAATGGACATCACCAATTAATTTAGGGTGCATGGGTATGCTTAGGAGGGTACTGACGTATTCTCCCTGCGTTATCTATATTTCCTTGTAAAATACGTGGGAAAATCCCATTGTGGAAAAACCCACATAGGGTTAGGGTTAGCTCTACATGAATTCAGACTGCATAATGGACAACGCCAATGAATTCGGGGCGCAGGGGTATGCTGAGGAGGGCACTGACCTTTTCTCCATGCGTTATCTATATTTTCTGGTAAAATACATTGGAAAATTCCATTGGGGAAAAACCCACTTAGGGTTAGGGTTAGGTCTCCATGAATTTGGACTGCAAAATGGACATCGTCAATGAACCCAGGGCGCAGGGGTATGCTTACGAGGGTACCGACTTCTTCTCCCTGCGTTATCTATATTTCCTTATAAAATAGGTAGGATAATCCCCTTGGGGAAAAACCCACATACGGTTAGGTCTGCATGAATTCAGACTGCATAATGGACATTGCCAATGAATTCGGGTCGCAGGAGTATGGTTAGGACGGCACTGACCTTTTCTCCTTGCGTTATCTATATTTCCTTGTAAAATATGTGGGAAAATCCCATTGGGGAAAATCCCATTTAGGGTTAGGTCTCCATGAATTTGGACCGTGAAATGGATATCGTCAATTAACTTGGGCTGCAGTGGTATGCTTAGAAGCGCATTGACTTTTTCTCCCCGCGTTGTCTATATTTCCTTGTAAAATATGTGGGAAAATCCCATTGGGGAAAATCCCATTTAGGGTTAGGTCTCCATTAATTTGGACCGTGAAATGGATATCGCCAATTAACTTGGGCTGCAGTGGTATGCTTAGAAGCGGATTGACTTTTTCTCCCTGCGTTATCTATATTTCCTTGTAAAATACGTGGGAAAATCCCCTTGGGGCAAAACCCACATAGGGTTATGGTCTCCATGAATTCAGACTGCATAATGGACATCGCCTATTAATTCGGGGCTCAGGGGTATGCTTAGGAGGGCACTGACCTTTTCTCCCTATGTTATCTATATTTCCTTGTAAAATATGTGGGAAAATCCCATTTGGGAAAATCCCATTTAGGGTTAGGTCTCCATGAATTTGGACCGTGAAATGGACATCGCCAATTAACTTGGGCTGCAGTGGTATGCTTAGGAGCGCACTGGCTTTTTCTCCCCGCGTTATCTATATTTCCTTGTAAAATACATGGGAAAATCCCCTTGGGGAAAAACCCACTTAGGTTGAGGTGTCCGTGAATTCGGACTGCAAAATGGACATCAACAATGAACCCTGGGCGTAGGGGTATGCTTAGGTGGGCACTGACCTTTCCTCCCTGCGTTATCTATATTTCCTTGTAAAATACGTGGGAAAATCCCCTTGGGGAAAAACCCACATAGGGTTATGGTTAGGTCTCCATGAATTCAGACTGCATTATGGACATCGCCAATGAATTCGGGGCGCAGGGGTATGGTTAGGAGGGCACTGACCTTTTCTCCCTACATTATCTATATTTTCTGGTAAAATACATTGGAAAATTCCATTGGGGAAAAAGCAACTTAGGGTTAGGGTTAGGTCTGCATGAATTCAGACTGCATAATGGACATCACCAATGAACCCGGGGCGCAGGGGTATGCTTAGGAGGGTATAGACCTTTTCTCCCTGCGTTATCTATATTTCCTTGAAAAATACATGAGAAAATCCCCTTGGGGAAAAAGCAACTTAGGGTTAGGGTTAGGTCTGCATGAATTCAGACTGCATAATGGACATCGCCAATGAATTCGGGGCGCAGGGGTATGGTTAGGAGGGCAATGACTTTTTCTCCCCGCGTTATCTATATTTCCTTGTAAACTATATGGGAAAATCCCCTTGGGGAAAAACCACTTAGGGTTAGAGTTAGGTCTGCATGAATTCAGACTGCATAATGGACATCACCAATTAATTTAGGGTGCATGGGTATGCTTAGGAGGGTACTGACGTATTCTCCCTGCGTTATCTATATTTCCTTGTAAAATACGTGGGAAAATCCCATTGTGGAAAAACCCACATAGGGTTAGGGTTAGCTCTACATGAATTCAGACTGCATAATGGACAACGCCAATGAATTCGGGGCGCAGGGGTATGCTGAGGAGGGCACTGACCTTTTCTCCATGCGTTATCTATATTTTCTGGTAAAATACATTGGAAAATTCCATTGGGGAAAAACCCACTTAGGGTTAGGGTTAGGTCTCCATGAATTTGGACTGCAAAATGGACATCGTCAATGAACCCAGGGCGCAGGGGTATGCTTACGAGGGTACCGACTTCTTCTCCCTGCGTTATCTATATTTCCTTATAAAATAGGTAGGATAATCCCCTTGGGGAAAAACCCACATACGGTTAGGTCTGCATGAATTCAGACTGCATAATGGACATTGCCAATGAATTCGGGTCGCAGGAGTATGGTTAGGACGGCACTGACCTTTTCTCCTTGCGTTATCTATATTTCCTTGTAAAATATGTGGGAAAATCCCATTGGGGAAAATCCCATTTAGGGTTAGGTCTCCATGAATTTGGACCGTGAAATGGATATCGTCAATTAACTTGGGCTGCAGTGGTATGCTTAGAAGCGCATTGACTTTTTCTCCCCGCGTTGTCTATATTTCCTTGTAAAATATGTGGGAAAATCCCATTGGGGAAAATCCCATTTAGGGTTAGGTCTCCATTAATTTGGACCGTGAAATGGATATCGCCAATTAACTTGGGCTGCAGTGGTATGCTTAGAAGCGGATTGACTTTTTCTCCCTGCGTTATCTATATTTCCTTGTAAAATACGTGGGAAAATCCCCTTGGGGCAAAACCCACATAGGGTTATGGTCTCCATGAATTCAGACTGCATAATGGACATCGCCTATTAATTCGGGGCTCAGGGGTATGCTTAGGAGGGCACTGACCTTTTCTCCCTATGTTATCTATATTTCCTTGTAAAATATGTGGGAAAATCCCATTTGGGAAAATCCCATTTAGGGTTAGGTCTCCATGAATTTGGACCGTGAAATGGACATCGCCAATTAACTTGGGCTGCAGTGGTATGCTTAGGAGCGCACTGGCTTTTTCTCCCCGCGTTATCTATATTTCCTTGTAAAATACATGGGAAAATCCCCTTGGGGAAAAACCCACTTAGGTTGAGGTGTCCGTGAATTCGGACTGCAAAATGGACATCAACAATGAACCCTGGGCGTAGGGGTATGCTCAGGTGGGCACTGACCTTTCCTCCCTGCGTTATCTATATTTCCTTGTAAAATACGTGGGAAAATCCCCTTGGGGAAAAACCCACATAGGGTTATGGTTAGGTCTCCATGAATTCAGACTGCATTATGGACATCGCCAATGAATTCGGGGCGCAGGGGTATGGTTAGGAGGGCACTGACCTTTTCTCCCTACATTATCTATATTTTCTGGTAAAATACATTGGAAAATTCCATTGGGGAAAAAGCAACTTAGGGTTAGGGTTAGGTCTGCATGAATTCAGACTGCATAATGGACATCACCAATGAACCCGGGGCGCAGGGGTATGCTTAGGAGGGTATAGACCTTTTCTCCCTGCGTTATCTATATTTCCTTGAAAAATACATGAGAAAATCCCCTTGGGGAAAAAGCAACTTAGGGTTAGGGTTAGGTCTGCATGAATTCAGACTGCATAATGGACATCGCCAATGAATTCGGGGCGCAGGGGTATGGTTAGGAGGGCAATGACTTTTTCTCCCCGCGTTATCTATATTTCCTTGTAAACTATATGGGAAAATCCCCTTGGGGAAAAACCACTTAGGGTTAGAGTTAGGTCTGCATGAATTCAGACTGCATAATGGACATCACCAATTAATTTAGGGTGCATGGGTATGCTTAGGAGGGTACTGACGTATTCTCCCTGCGTTATCTATATTTCCTTGTAAAATACGTGGGAAAATCCCATTGTGGAAAAACCCACATAGGGTTAGGGTTAGCTCTACATGAATTCAGACTGCATAATGGACAACGCCAATGAATTCGGGGCGCAGGGGTATGCTGAGGAGGGCACTGACCTTTTCTCCATGCGTTATCTATATTTTCTGGTAAAATACATTGGAAAATTCCATTGGGGAAAAACCCACTTAGGGTTAGGGTTAGGTCTCCATGAATTTGGACTGCAAAATGGACATCGTCAATGAACCCAGGGCGCAGGGGTATGCTTAGGAGGGTACCGACTTCTTCTCCCTGCGTTATCTATATTTCCTTATAAAATAGGTAGGATAATCCCCTTGGGGAAAAACCCACATACGGTTAGGTCTGCATGAATTCAGACTGCATAATGGACATTGCCAATGAATTCGGGTCGCAGGAGTATGGTTAGGACGGCACTGACCTTTTCTCCTTGCGTTATCTATAGTTTCTGGTAAAATACATTGGAACATCCATTTGGGGAAAAAACCACTTATGGTTAGGGTTAGGTCTCCGAGAATTCAGACAGCAAAATGGACATCACCAATGAACCCGGAGCGTAGGGGTATGCTTAGGAGGGTACCGACTTTTTCTGCCTGCGTTATCTATATTGCCTTCTAAAATACATTGGAAAATCCCATTGGGGAAAAATCCACTTAGGGTTAGGGTTAGGTCTCCGTAAATTTGGACAGCAAAATGGACATCACCAATGAACCCGGGGCGTACTGGTATGCTTAGGAGGGCACTGAACTTTTCTTGCTGCGTTATCTATATTTTTTCATAAAATACATTGGAAAATCCCTTTGGGGGGAAAAAACCACTTATGGTTAGGTCTCCATGAATTCAGACTGCAAAATGGACATCGCCAATGAATTCAGGGAGCAGGGGTATGCTTTGGAGGGCACTGACCTTTTCTCCCTGCATTATCTATATTTTCTGGTAAAATAGATAGGAAAATTCCATTGGGCAAAAAACTACTTAGGGTAAGGTTTAGGTCTCCGTGTATTCGGACTGCATAATGGACATCGCCAATGAATTCGGGGCGTAGGGATATGCTTAGTAGGGCACTGACCTTTTCTCCCTGCGTTATCTATATTTCCTTGTAAAATACTTGGGAAAATCCCCTTTGGGAAAAACCCACATAGGGATAGGGTTAGGTCTCCATGAATTCAGACTGCATAATTGACATCGCCAATGAATTCGGGGCGCAGGGGTATGCTTTGGAGGGCACTGACCTTTTCTCCCTGCATTATCTATATTTTCTGGTAAAATACATTGGAAAATTCCATTGGGCAAAAAACCACTTAGGGTAAGGTTTAGGTCTCCGTGTATTCGGACTGCATAATGGACATCGCCAATGAATTCGGGGCGTAGGGATATGCTTAGTAGGGCACTGACCTTTTCTCCCTGCGTTATCTATATTTCCTTGTAAAATACATGGGAAAATCCCCTTGGGGAAAAAGCAACTTAGGGTTAGGGTTAGGTCTCCATGAATTCAGACTGCATAATGGACATCACCAATGAATTTGGGGCGCATGGGTATGCTTAGGTGGGTACTGACCTTTTCTCCCTGCGTTATCTTTAATTCCTTATAAAATACGTGGGAAAATCCCCTTGGGGAAAAACCAACATCGAGTTAGGTCTCCATGAATTCAGACTGCGTAATGGACATCACCAATGAACCCGGGGCGCAGTGGTATGCTTAGGAGGATACAGACCTTTTCTCCCTGCATTATCTATATTTCCTTGAAAAATACATGGGAAAATCCTTTTGGGGAAAAACCCACTTAGGGTTAGGGTTCGGTCTCCATGAATTCGGACTGCAAAATGGACATCGCCAATGAACCCGGGGCGCAGGGGTATGGTTAGGAGGGCACTGACCTTTTCTCCCTACATTATCTATATTTTCTGGTAAAATACATTGGAAAATTCCATTGGGGAAAAAGCAACTTAGGGTTAGGGTTAGGTCTGCATGAATTCAGACTGCATAATGGACATCACCAATGAACCCAGGACGCAGGGGTATGCTTAGGAGGGTACAGACCTTTTCTCCCTGCGTTATCTATATTTCCTTGAAAAATACATGGGAAAATCCCCTTGGGGAAAAACACACATAGGGTAGGGTTAGGTCTCCATGAATTCAGACTGCATAATGGACATCGCCAATGAATTCGGTGAGCAGGGGTATGCTTAGGAGGGCACTGACCTTTTCTCCCTGCGTTATCTATAGTTTCTGGTAAAATACATTGGAACATCCATTTGGGGAAAAAACCACTTAGGGTTAGGGTTAGGTCTCCGAGAATTCAGACAGCAAAATGGACATCACCAATGAACCCGGGGCGGAGGGGTATGCTTAGGAGGGTACCGACTTTTTCTGCCTGCGTTATCTATATTGCCTTCTAAAATACATTGGAAAATCCCATTGGGGAAAAATCCACTTAGGGTTAGGGTTAGGTCTCCGTAAATTCGGACAGCAAAATGGACAGCACCAATGAACCCGGGGCGTAATGGTATGCTTAGGAGGGCACTGAACTTTTCTTGCTGCGTTATCTATATTTTTTCATAAAATACATTGGAAAATCCCTTTGGGGGGAAAAAACCACTTATGGTTAGGTCTCCATGAATTCAGACTGCAAAATGGACATCGCCAATGAATTCAGGGAGCAGGGGTATGCTTTGGAGGGCACTGACCTTTTCTCCCTGCATTATCTATATTTTCTGGTAAAATAGATAGGAAAATTCCATTGGGCAAAAAACTACTTAGGGTAAGGTTTAGGTCTCCGTGTATTCGGACTGCATAATGGACATCGCCAATGACTTCGGGGCGTAGGGATATGCTTAGTAGGGCACTGACCTTTTCTCCCTGCGTTATCTATATTTCCTTGTAAAATACTTGGGAAAATCCCCTTTGGGAAAAACCCACATAGGGATAGGGTTAGGTCTCCATGAATTCAGACTGCATAATTGACATCGCCAATGAATTCGGGGCGCAGGGGTATGCTTTGGAGGGCACTGACCTTTTCTCCCTGCATTATCTATATTTTCTGGTAAAATACATTGGAAAATTCCATTGGGCAAAAAACCACTTAGGGTAAGGTTTAGGTCTCCGTGTATTCGGACTGCATAATGGACATCGCCAATGAATTCGGGGCGTAGGGATATGCTTAGTAGGGCACTGACCTTTTCTCCCTGCGTTATCTATATTTCCTTGTAAAATACATGGGAAAATCCCCTTGGGGAAAAAGCAACTTAGGGTTAGGGTTAGGTCTCCATGAATTCAGACTGCATAATGGACATCACCAATGAATTTGGGGCGCATGGGTATGCTTAGGTGGGTACTGACCTTTTCTCCCTGCGTTATCTTTAATTCCTTATAAAATAAGTGTGAAAATCCCCTTGGGGAAAAACCAACATAGAGTTAGGTCTCCATGAATTCAGACTGCGTAATGGACATCGCCAATGAATTTGGGGCGCAGGGGTATCCTTAGGAGGGCACAGACCTTTTCTCCCTGCGTTATCTATATTTTCTGGTAAAATCCATTGGAAAATTCCATTGGGGAAACAACCACTTAGAGTTAGGTCTCCATGAATTCAAACTGCAAAATGGACATCGCCAATGAATTTGGGGCGCATGGGTATGCTTAGGAGGGCACTGACCTTTTCTCCCTGCGTTATCTATATTTCCTTGAAAAATACATGGGAAAATCCTCTTGGGGGAAAAACCCACTTAGTGTTAGGGTTAGGTCTCCCTGAATTCGGACTGCAAAATGGAAATCGCCAATGAACCCGGGGCGCAGGGGTATGCTTAGGAGGGTACTGACCTTTTCTACCTGCGTTATCTATATTTCCTTGTAAAATATATGGGAAAATCCCATTGGGGAAAAACCCACATAGGGTTAGGGTTAGGTCTCCATGAATTCAGACTGCATAATGGACATCGCCAATGAATTCGGGCTGCAGGGGTATGCTTAGGGCACTGACCTTTTCTCCCTGCGTTATCTATAGTTTCTGGTAAAATACATTGGAACATCCATTTGGGGAAAAAACCACTTAGGGTTAGGGTTAGGTCTCCGAGAATTCAGACAGCAAAATAGACATCACCAATGAACCCGGGGCATAGGGGTATGCTTAGGAGTGTACCGACTTTTTCTGCCTGCGTTATCTATATTGCCTTGTAAAATACATTGGAAAATTCCATTGGGGAAAAACCCACTTAGGGTTAGGGTTAGGTCTCCGTAAACGCGGACTGCAAAATGGACATCGTCAATGAACCCGGGGCGCAGGGGTATGCTTAGGAGGGCACTGACCTTTCCTCCCTGAGTTATCTATAATTCCTTATAAAATACATTGGATAATCCCCTTGGGGAAAAACGCACATAGAGTTAGGGTTAGGTCTGCATGAATTCAGACTGCATAATGGACATTGCCAATGAATTCGGGTCGCAGGGGTATGGTTAGGACGGCACTAACCTTTTCTCCTTGCGTTATCTATATTTCCTTGTAAAATACGTGGGAAAATCCCATTTGGGAAAATCCCATTTAGGGTAGGTCTCCATGAATTTGGACCGTGAAATGGACATCGCCAATTAACTTGGGCTGCAGTGGTATGCTTAGGAGCGCACTAGCTTTTTCTCCCCACGTTATCTATATTTCCTTGTAAAATATATGGGAAAATCCCCTTGGTGAAAAACCCACTTAGGTTGAGGTGTCCGTGAATTTGGACTGCAAAATGGACATCAACAATGAACCCGGAGGGTAGGGGTATGCTTAGGTGGGCACTGACTTTTCCTCCCTGCGTTATCTATATTCCCTTGTAAAATACGTGGGAAAATCCCCTTGGGGAAAAACCACCTAGGGTTATGGTTAGGTCTCCATGAATTCAGACTGCATTATGGACATCGCCAATGAATTCGGGGCGCAGGGGTATGCTTAGGAGGGCACTGACCTTTTCTCGCTGCATTATCTATATTTTCTGGTAAAATACATTGGAAAATTCCATTGGGGAAAAACCCACTTAGGGTTAGGGTTAGGTCTCCATAAATTCAGACTGCATAATGGACATCACCAATGAACCCAGGGCGCAGGGGTATGCTTAGGAGGGTACAGACCTTTTCTCCCTGCGTTATCTATATTTCCTTGTAAAATACGTGGGAAAATCCCCTTGGGGAAAAACCACATAGGGTTATGGTTAGGTCTCCATGAATTCAGACTGCATTATGGACATCGCCAATGAATTCGGGGCGCAGGGGTATGCTTAGGAGGGCACTGACCTTTTCTCGCTGCATTATCTATATTTTCTGGTAAAATACATTGGAAAATTCCATTGGGGAAAAACCCACTTAGGGTTAGGGTTAGGTCTCCATAAATTCAGACTGCAAAATGGACATCGCCAATGAACCCAGGGCGCAGGGGTATGCTTAGGAGGGTACAGCCTTTTTCTCCCTGCGTTATCTTTAATTCCTTATAAAATACGTGGGAAAATCCCCTTGGGGAAAAACCCACATAAGGTTAGAGTTAGGTCTACATGAATTCGGACTGCAAAATGGACATCGCCAATGAACCCAGGGCGCAGGGGTATGCTTAGGAGGGTACAGACCTTTTCTCCCTGCGTTATCTATATTTCCTTGAAAAATACATGGGAAAATCCCCTTGGGGAAAAAGCAACTTAGGGTTAGGGTTAGGTCTGCATGAATTCAGACTGCATAATGGACATCACCAATAAATTTAGAGCGCATGGGTATGCTTAGGAGGGCACTGATCTTTTCTCCCTGTGTTATCTATATTTTCTGGTAAAATACATTAGAAAATCCCATTGGGGAAAAATCCATTTAGGGTTAGGGTTAGATCTCCGTGAATTCGAACAGCAAAATGGACATCAACAATGAACCCGGGTCGTAGGGGTATGCTTAGGAGGGCACTGACCTTTTCTCCCTGCGTTATCTATATTTCCTTGTAAAATATGTGGGAAAATCCCAGTGGGGAAAAACCCACATAGGGTTAGGGTTAGGTCTCCATAAATTCAGACTGCAAAATGGACATCACCAATGAACCCAGGGTGCAAGGGTATGCTTAGGAGGGCACTGACCTTTTCTCCCTGCGTTATCTATATTTTCTCGTAAAATACATTGGAAAATCCCTTTGGGGAAAAAACCACTTAGGGTTAGGGTTAGGACTCCGTGAATTCGGACTGCAAAATGGACATCACCAATGAACCCGGGGCGCGTGGCTATGCTTAGGAGGGCACTGACCTTTTCTCCCTGCATTATCTATATTTTCTGGTAAAATACATTGGAAAATCCCATTGGGGAAACAACCACTTAGGGTTAGGTCTCCATGAATTCAGACTGCAAAATGGACATCGCCAATGAATTCGGGGAGCAGGGGTATGCTTAGAAGGGCACTGACCTTTTCTCCCTGCATTATCTATATTTTCTGGTAAAATACATTGTTAAATTCCATGAGGGAAAAACCCACATAGGGTTAGGGTTTGGTCTCCGTGAATTCGGACTGCAAAATGGACATTGTTAATGAACTCGGGCCGCAGGGGGTATGCTTAGGAGTGTACAGACTTTTTCTCCCTGCGTTATCTTTAATTCCTTATAAAATACGTGGGAAAATCCCCTTGAGGAAAAACCCACATAAGGTTAGAGTTAGGTCTACATGAATTCGGACTGCAAAATGGACATCGCCAATGAACCCAGGGCGCAGGGGTATGCTTAGGAGGTACAGACCTTTTCTCCCTGCGTTATCTATATTTCCTTGAAAAATACATGGGAAAATCCCCTTGGGGAAAAAGCAACTTAGGGTTAGGGTTAGGTCTGCATGAATTCAGACTGCATAATGGACATCACCAATAAATTTAGAGCGCATGGGTATGCTTAGGAGGGCACTGATCTTTTCTCCCTGTGTTATCTATATTTTCTGGTAAAATACATTAGAAAATCCCATTGGGGAAAAATCCATTTAGGGTTAGGGTTAGATCTCCGTGAATTCGAACAGCAAAATGGACATCAACAATGAACCCGGGTCGTAGGGGTATGCTGAGGAGGGCACTGACCTTTTCTCCCTGCGTTATCTATATTTCCTTGTAAAATATGTGGGAAAATCCCAGTGGGGAAAAACCCACATAGGGTTAAGGTTAGGTCTCCATAAATTCAGACTGCAAAATGGACATCACCAATGAACCCAGGGCGCAAGGGTATGCTTAGGAGGGCACTGACCTTTTCTCCCTGCGTTATCTATATTTTCTCGTAAAATACATTGGAAAATCCCTTTGGGGAAAAAACCACTTAGGGTTAGGGTTAGGACTCCGTGAATTCGGACTGCAAAATGGACATCACCAATGAACCCGGGGCGCGTGGCTATGCTTAGGAGGGCACTGACCTTTTCTCCCTGCATTATCTATATTTTCTGGTAAAATACATTGGAAAATCCCATTGGGGAAACAACCACTTAGGGTTAGGTCTCCATGAATTCAGACTGCAAAATGGACATCGCCAATGAATTCGGGGAGCAGGGGTATGCTTAGAAGGGCACTGACCTTTTCTCCCTGCATTATCTATATTTTCTGGTAAAATACATTGTAAAATTCCATGAGGGAAAAACCCACATAGGGTTAGGGTTTGGTCTCCGTGAATTCGGACTGCAAAATGGACATTGTTAATGAACTCGGGCCGCAGGGGCTATGCTTAGGAGTGTACAGACTTTTTCTCCCTGCGTTATCTATATTTCCTTATAAAATACGTGGGATAATCCCCTTGGGGAAAAACCCACATAGGGTTAGAGTTAGGTCTGCATGAATTCAGACTGCATAAAGGACATCGCCAATGAATTCGGGGCGCAGGGGTATGGTTAGGAGGGCTCTGACCTTTTATCCTTGCGTTATCTATATTTCCTTGTAAAATACGTGGGAAAATCCCCTTGGGGAAAAACCCACATAGGATTAGGGTTAGGTCTACATGAATTCAGACTGCATAATGGACATCGCCAATGAATTCAGAGCGCAGGGGTATGCTTAGTAGGGCACTGACCTTTTCTCCCTGCGTTATCTATATTTTGTCATAAAATACATTGGAAAATCCCTTTGGGGAAAAAAACCACTTAGGGTTAGGTCTCCATGAATTCAGACTGCAAAATGGACATCGCCAATGAATTCGGGGAGCAGGGATATGCTTAGGAGGGCACTGACCTTTTCTCCCTGCATTATCTATATTTTCTGGTAAAATACATTGGAAAATTCCATTTGGGAAAAACCCACTTAGGGTTAGGGTTAGGTCTGCATGAATTCGGACTGCAAAATGGACATCGCCAATGAACTCGGGGTGCAGGGGTATGCTTAGGAGGGTACAGACTTTTTCTCCCTGCGTTATCTATATTTCCTTATAAAATACGTGGGATAATCCCCTTGGGAAAAAACCCACATAGGGTTAGGGTTAGGTCTCCATGAATTCAGACTGCATAATGGACATCACCAGTGAATTTGGGGCACATGGGTATGCTTAGGAGAGCACTGACCTTTTACCCCTGCGTTATCTATATTTTCTGGTAAAATACATTGGAAAATCCCATTGGGGAAAAATCCACTTAGGGTTAGGGTTAGGTCTCCGTGAATTCGGACTTCAAAATGGACATCACCAATGAACCCGGGGCGTAGGGTTATGCTTAGGAGGGTACAGACTTTTTCTCCCTGCGTTATCTATATTTCCTTGTAAAATACGTTGGAAAATCCCCTTGGGAAAAACCCACATAGGGTTAGGATTAGGTCTACATGAATTCAGACTGCGTAATGGACATCACCAATGAATTTGGGGCACATGGGTATGCTTAGGAGGGCACTGACCTTTTCTCCCTGCGTTATCTATATTTTCTCGTAAAATACATTGGAAAATCCCTTTGGGGAAAAAAACACTTAGGGTTAGGGTTAGGTCTCCGTGAATTCGGACTACAAAATGGACATCACCAATGAACCCGGGGCGCACGGCTATGCTTAGGAGGGCACTGACCTTTACTCCCTGCATTATCTATATTTTCTGGTAAAATACATTGGAAAATCCCATTGGGGAAACAACAACTTAGGGTTAGGTCTCCATGAATTCAGATTGCAAAATGGACATCGCCAATGAATTCGGGGAGCAGGGGTATGCTTAGAAGGGCACTGACCTCTTCTCCCTGCATTATCTATATTTTCTGGTAAAATACATTGTAAAATTCCATGGGGGAAAAACCCACTTAGGGTTAGGGTTTGGTCTCCGTGAATTCGGACTGCAAAATGGACATCGTTAATGAACTCGGGCCGCAGGGGTATGCTTAGGAGTGTACAGACTTTTTCTCCCTGCGTTATCTATATTTCCTTATAAAATACGTGGGATAATCCCCTTGGGGAAAAACCCACATAGGGTTAGTGTTAGGTCTGCATGAATTCAGACTGCATAAAGGACATCACCAATGGATTTTCCAATGTATTTTACAAGAAACTATAGATAACGCAGGGAGGAAAAGGTCAGTGCCCTAAGCATACTTCTGCAGCCCGAATTCATTGGCGACGTCCATTATGCAGTCTGAATTTATGCAGACCTAACCCTAACCCTATGTGGTTTTTTTCCCAATGGGATTTTCCAATGTATTTTACCAGAAAATATAGATAATGCAGGGAGAAAAGGTCAGTGCCCTCCTAAGCATAACCCTGCACCCCGAATTCATTGGAGATGTCCATTATGCAGTCTGAATTCATGGAGACCTAACCCTAACCCTAAGTGGTTTTTTTCCCAATGGGATTTTCCAATGTATTTTACAAGGAAACATAGATAATGCGGGGAGAAAAAGTCAGTGCCCTCCTAACCATACCCCTGCGCCCCGAATTAATTGGCGATGTCCATTATGCAGTCTGAATTCATGCAGACCTAACCCTAAGTCGTTGTTTCTCCAATTGGATTTTCCAATCTATTTTACCAGAAAATATAGATAACGCAGGGAGAAAACGTCAGTGCCCTCCTAAGCATACCCCTGCGCCCCGAATTCATTGGCGATGTCCATTATGCAGTCTGAGTTCATGTAGACCTAACCCTAACCATATTTGGGTTTTTCCCCAAGGGGTTTTTCCCACGTATTTTACAAGGAAATATAGATAACGCAGGGAGAAAAGGTCAGTGCCCTCATAAGCATACCCCTGCACCCCGAATTCATTGGCGATGTCCATTTTGCAGTCTGAATTCATGGAGACCTAACCCTAAGTTGTTGTTTCCCCAATGGGATTTTCCAATGTATTTTACTAGAAAATATAGATAACCCAGGGAGAAAAGGTCAGTGCCCCCCTAAGCATACCCCTGCGCCCCGAATTCATTGGCGATGTCCATTTTGCAATCTGAATTCATGGAGACCTAACCCTAAGTGGTTTTTTCGCCAAAGGGATTTTCCAATGTATTTTATGAAAAAATATAGATAACGCAGGGAGAAAAGGTCAGTGCCCTCCTAAGTGCCCTCCTAAGCATACCCCAATGAATCCCTTTGGGGAAAAAACCACTTAGGGTTAGGTTTCCATGAATTCAGACTGCATAATGGACATCACCAATGAATTTGGGGCACATGGGTATGCTTAGGAGGGCACTGACCTTTTCTCCCTGCGTTATCTATATTTTCTGGTAAAATACATTGGAAAATCCCATTGGGGAAAAATCCACTTAGGGTGAGGGTTAGGTCTCCGTGAATTCGGACAGCAAAATGGACATCACCAGTGAACCCGGGGCGTAGGGGTATGCTTAGGAGGGCACTGACCTTCTCTCCCTGCACTATCTGTATTTCCTTGTAAAATACGTTTGAAAATCCCCTTGGGGAAAAACCCACATAGGGTTAGGGTTAGGTCTCCATGAATTCAGACTCCATAATGGACATTGCCAATGAATTCGGGGCGCAGGGGTA